>NC_057803.1:510845016-511160958 GCF_018294505.1 Triticum aestivum
AGTGGGCCGGCCAGTTGGGCCGAGGCCCAGGTGGGCCAAGGGGGACTTTTATTCTTTTTTTTGTTTTGTTTTGTTTTCTCTTTTGTATTTTCTTTTTATTTATTTTACCTTTTCTGTCTAAGTTTTGTTTCCTATTATTTTAGTTTTATTAAAATATACACGTAGCATTTAATTTAGTATTTCAACTTAGTCCATAGTCACAAAAAGTCTAGTCCGTAAACAAATTAGTTTGACATTTTATTAATTACAAAAGGTATTTAAATAATTGTTTTCACTATTGTTTTAATTGTTTTAGGGCCTTTAAACATTTTATCAAAGTTTGGTTTCTCCACCATAATTACCTATGTATTATTTGGTTCACTCCGAACATTTAACTTTTCATATTTGAAAACTTTTATTGTTTGCTCGATTTTGAATTTGAAATTCGAACTAGGTTCCGAACTAACGCGAGTTTATCCACAGTAACCGAGGTGACGTGGCATCATTAGTGGGGATTACTGTAGCTTAATTACCCGGGCGTCACACAAAGAGTACTAAGGTGTGATCATGTTTTGCTTGTGAGATAATTTTAGTCAACGGGTCTGTCACATACAGATCCGTAAGTATTTTGTGAATTCTATGTCTACAATGCTCTGCACGGAGCTCCTCTAGATAATTGCTCCCACTTTCAATATGTATCTAGATTGAGACTTAGAGTCATCCAGATCTATGTCAAAACTTGCATCGACGTAACTTTTTATAACGAACCTTTTGTCACCTCCATAATCGAGAAATATTTCCTTATTCCACTAAGGATAATGTTGACCAATGTCTAGTGATCTACTCTTAGATCACTATTGTACTCCCTTGCTTAACACAGTGTAGGGTATACAATAGATCCGGTACACATCATGGCATACTTTATAGAACCTATGGCTGAGGCATAGGGAATGACTTTCATTCTCTTTCTATCTTCTGCCGTGGTCGGGCTTTGAGTCTTACTCAATTTCATACCTTGTAACACAACCAAGAACTCTTTCTTTGACTGTTCCATTTTGAACTACTTCAAAATATTGTCAAGGTATGTACTCATTGAAAAAACTTATCAAGCGTCTTGATCTATCTCTATAGATTTTCATGCTTAATATGTAAGCAGCTTCACCGAGGTCTTTCTTTGAAAAACTTCTTTAAAAACACTCCTTTATGCTTTGCAGAATAATTCTACATTATTTCCGATCAACAATATGTCATTCACATATACTTATCAGAAATGTTGTAGTGCTCCCACACACTTTCTTGTAAATACAAGCTTCACCGCAAGTCTGTATAAAACTATATGCTTTGATCATACTATCAAAGCGTTTATTCCAACTCCGAGAGGCTTGCACCAGTCCATAAATGGATCGCTGGAGCTTGCACACTTTGTTAGCTCCTTTTGGATCGACAAAACCTTCCGGCTGGATCATATACAACTCTTCTTCCAGAAATCCATTCAGGAATGCAGTTTTGACATCCATTTGCTGGATTTCATAAAATGCGGCAATTGCTGACATGATTCGGACAGACTTAAGCATAGATACGAGTGAGAAATTCTCATCATAGTCAACACCTTGAACTTGTCGAAAACCTTTTTGCGACAATTCTAGCTTTGTAGATAGTAACACTACTATCAGCGTCCGTCTTCCTCTTGAAGATCCATTTAATCTCAATGGCTCGCCGATCATTGGGCAAGTCAATCAAACTCCATACTTTGTTCTCATACATGGATCTCATTTCAGATTTCATGGCCTCAAGCCATTTCGTGGAATCTAGGCTCATCATCGCTTCCTCATAGTTCGCAAGTTCGTCATGGTGTAGTAACATGACTTCTAGAACAGGATTACCGAACCACTTTGGTGCAGATCTTACTCTGGTTTACCTACGAGATTCGGTATTAACTTGATCTGAAGTTACATGATCATCATCATTAGTCTTCCTCACTAATTGGTGTAGTAGTCACAGGAACAGATTTCTTGTGATGAACTACTTTTCAATAAGGGAGAAGGTACAATTACCTTATCAAGTTCTACTTTCCTCCCACTCACTTCTTTCAAGAGAAACTCCTTCTCTAGAAAGGATCCATTCTTAGCAACGAATGTCTTGCCTTCGGATCTGTGATAGAAGGTGTACCCAATAGTCTCCTTTGGGTATCCTATGAAGACATATTTCTCTTATTTGGGTTTGAGCTTATCAGGATGAAACTTTTTCATATAAGCATCACAATCCCAAACTTTAAGAAATGACAACTTTGGTTTCTTGCCAAACCACAATTCAGATTGTGTTGTCTCAACGGACTTAGATGGTGCCCTTTTAAACGTGAATGCAGTTGTCTTTAATGCTTAACCCCAAAACGATAGTGGTAGATCAGTAAGAGACATCATAGATAGCACCATATCTAATAAAGTACGGTTATGATGTTCGGACACACCATTATGTTGTGGTGTTCCAGGTGGCGTGAGTAGTGAAACTATTTCACATTGTTTTAACTGAAGGCCAGACTCGTAACTCAAATATTTTACCTCTGCGATCATATCGTAGAAACTTTTATTTTCTTGTTACGATGATTCTCCACTTCACTCTGAAATTCTTTGAACTTTTTAAATATTTCAGACTTGTGTTTCATTAAGTAGATATACCCATATCTGCTCAAATCATCTGTGAAAGTCAGAAAATAATGATACCCGCCACGAGCCTTAACACTCATCGGATCTCATACATCAGTATGTATTATTTCCAATAAGTCAGTTGCTCGCTCCATAGTTCCGGAGAACGGCGTTTTAGTCATCTTGCCCATGAGGCATGGTTCGCAAGCATCAACTGATTCATAATCAAGTGATTCCAAAAACCCATTAGCATGGAGTTTCTTCATGCGCTTTACACCAATATGACCTAAACGGCAGTGCCACAAATAAGTTGCACTATCATTATTAACTTTGCATCTTTTGCTTTCAATATTATGATTATTTGTATCACTACGATCGAGATCCAACGAACTATTTTCATTGGGTGTGTAACCATATAAGGTTTTATTCATGTAAACAGAACAACAATTTATTCTCTTACTTAAATGAATAACCGTATTACAATAAACATGATCAAATCATATTCATGCTCAACGCAAACACCAAATAACACTTATTCAGGTTCAACACTAATCCCGAAAGTATAGGGAGTGTGCGATGATGATCATATCAATCTTGGAACCACTTCCAACACACATCGTCACTTCACCCTTAACTAGTCTCTGTTTATTCTGCAACTCCCGTTTCGAGTTACTAATCTTAGCAACTGAACTAGTATCAAATACTGAGGGGTTGCTATAAACACTAGTAAAGTACACATCAATAACATGTATATCAAATATACTTATGTTCACTTTGCCATCCTTCTTATCTGCCAATCACTTGGGGTAGTTCCGCTTCCAGTGACCAGTCCCTTTACAGTAGAAACACTTAGTCTCAGGCTTAGGACCAGACTTGGGCTTCTTCACTTGAGCAGCAACTTGCTTGTTGTTCTTCTTGAAGTTCCCCTTCTTCCCTCTGCCCTTTTCTTGAAACTAGTGGTCTTGTCTACCATCAACACTTGATGTTTTTCTCAATTTCTACCTTCGTCAATTTCCGCATTACGAAGAGCTTGGGAATCGTTTCCGTTATCCCTTGCATATCATAGTTCATCACGAAGTTCTACTAACTTGGTGATGGTGACTAGAGAGTTCTGTCAATCACTATCTTATCTGGAAGATTAACTCCCACTTTATTCAAGCGATTGTAGTACTCAGACAATCTGAGCACATGCTCACTAGTTGAGCGATTCTCCTCCATCTTTTAGCTATAGAACTTGTTGGAGACTTCATATCTCTCAACTCGGGTATTTGCTTGAAATATTAACTTCAACTCCTGGAACATCTCATATGCTCCATGATGTTCAAAACGTCTTTGAAGTCCCGATTCTAAGCCATTAAGCATGGTGCACTAAACTATCAAGTAGTCATCATATTGAGCTAGCCAAACGTTCATAACGTCTGCATCTGCTCCTGCAATAGGTCCGTCACCTAGCGGTGCATCAAGGACATAATTCTTTTGTGCAGCAATGAGGATAAACCTCAGAGCACGGATCCAATCCGCATCATTGCTACTAACATCTTTCAACACAATTTTCTCTAGGAACATATCAAAATAAACACAGGGAAGCAACAACGCGAGCTATTGATCTACAACATAATTTGCAAAATACTACCAGGACTAAGTTCATGATAAATTTAAGTTCAGTTAATCATATTACTTAAGAACTCCCACTTAGATAGACATCCCTCTAATCCTCTAAGTGATTACGTGATCCAAATCAACTAAACCATGTCCGATCATCACGTGAGATGGAGTAGTTTCATTGGTGAACATCGCTATGTTGATCATATCTGCTATATGATTCACGCTCGACCTTTCGGTCTCCGTGTTCCGAGGCCATATCTATATATGCTTGGCTCGTCAAGTATAACCTGAGTATTCTGCTGTGCAACTGTTTTGCACCCGTTGTATTTGAACGTAGAGCCTATCACACCCGATCATCACGTGGTATCTCAGCACGAAGAACTTCCGCAATGGTGCATACTCAGGGAGAACACTTCTTGATAATTAGTGAGAGATCATCTTATAATGCTACCGTCAATCAAAGCAAGATAAGATGCATAAAAGATAAACATCACATGCAATCAATATAAGTGATATGATATGGCCACCATCATCTTGTGCTTGTGATCTCCATCTTTGAAGCACCGTCATGATCACCATCGTCACCGGCGCGACACCTTGATCTCCATCGTAGCATCGTTGTCGTCTTGCCAATCTTATGCTTCCACGACTATTGCTACCGCTTAGTGATAAAGTAAAGCATTACAGCGCGATTGCATTGCATACAATAAAGCGACAACCATATGGCTCCTGCCAGTTGCCGATAACTCGGTTACAAAACATGATCATCTCATACAATAAAATTTAGCATCATGTCTTGACCATATCACATCACAACATGCCTTGCAAAAACAAGTTAGACGTCCTCTACTTTGTTGTTGCAAGTTTTACGTGGCTGCTACGGGCTTAAGCAAGAACCAACCTTACCTACGCATCAAAACCACAACGATAGTTTGTCAAGTTGGTGTTGTTTTAACCTTCGCAAGGACCGGGCGTAGCCACACTCGGTTCAACTAAAGTTGGAGAAACTGTCACCCGCTAGCCACCTTTGTGCAAAGCACGTCGGGAGAACCGGTCTCGTGTAAGCGTACGCGTAATGTCTGTCCGGGCCGCTTCGTCCAACAATACCGCCGAACCAAAGTATGACATGCTGGTAAGCAGTATGACTTATATCGCCCACAACTCACTTGTGTTCTACTCGTGCATATAACATCAACACATAAAACCTAGGCTCGGATGCCACTGTTGGGGAACGTAGTAATTTCAAAAAAATTCCTACGCACATGCAAGATCATGGTGATGCATAGCAATGAGAGGGGAGAGTGTGATCTACGTACCGTTGTAGACCGACAGTGGAAGCGTTAGCACAACGCGGTTGATGTAGTCGTACGTCTTCACGGCCCGACCAATCAAGCACCGAAACTATGCCACCTCCGAGTTCTAGCACACGTTCAACTCGATGACGATCCCCGGACTCTGATCCAGCAAAGTGTCGGGGAAGAATTCCATCAGCACGACAGCGTGGTGACGATCTTGATGTACTATCGTCGCAGGGCTTCGCCTAAGCACCGCTACAATATTATCGAGGATTATGGTGGAAGGGGGCACCGCACACGGCTGAGAATATGATCACGTGGATCAACTTCTGTGTCTAGGGGTGCCCCCTGCCCCGTATATAAAGGAGCAAGGGGAGGTGCGGCCGGCCAGGAGGAGGGCGTGCCAGGAGGAGTCCTACTCCCACCGGGAGTAGGATTCCCCCCCCCTTCCTAGTTGGAATAGGATTCGGGAAGGGGAAAGAGGAGAGAGATAAGGAAGGGGGGGCGCCGCCCCCCTCTCCTTGTCCTATTTAGACTAGGGGGGAGGGGCACGCGGCCCAGCCCTGGCCACCTCTCCTCTCTTCCACTAAAGCCCACTAAGGCCCATATACCTCCCGGGGGGTTCCGGTAACCTCCCGATACTCCGGTAAAATCCCGATTTCACCCGGAACACTTCCGATATCCAAATATAGGCTTCCAATATATCAATCTTTATGTCTCGACCATTTCAAGACTCCTCGTCATGTCCGTGATCACATCCGGGACTCCGAACTCCTTCGGTACATCAAAACTCATAAACTCATAATATAACTGTCATTGAAACCTTAAGCGTGCGGACCCTACGGGTTCAAGAACAATGTAGACATGACCAAGACACGTCTCCAGTCAATAACCAATAGCGGAACCTGGATGATCATATTGGCTCCCACATATTCTACGAAGATCTTTATCGGTCAGACTGCATAACAACATACGTTGTTCCCTTTGTCATTGGTATGTTACTTGCCCGAGATTCGATCGTCGGTATCTTAATGCCTAGTGCAATCTCGTTATCGGCAAGTCTCTTTACTCGTTCCGTAATACATCATCTCACAACTAACTCATTAGTTGCAATGCTTGCAAGGCTTATGTGATGTGCATTACCGAGAGGGCCCAGAGATACCTCTCCGACAATCGGAGTGACAAATCCTAATCTCGAAATACGCCAACCCAACATGTACCTTTGGAGACACCTGTAGAGCTCCTTTATAATCACCCAGTTACGTTGTGACGTTTGATAGCACACAAAGTGTTCCTCCGGCAAACGGGAGTTGCATAATCTCATAGTCATAGGAACATGTATAAGTCATGAAGAAAGCAATAGCAACATACTAAACGATCGGGTGCTAAGCTAATGGAATGGGTCATGTCAATCACATCATTCTCCTAATGATGTGATCCCATTAATCAAATAACAACTCTTTTGTTTATGGTTAGGAAACATAACCATCTTGATTAACGAGCTAGTCAAGTAGAGGCATACTAGTGACACTCTGTTTGTCTATGTATTCACACATGTATTATGTTTCCGGTTAATACAATTCTAGCATGAATAATAAACATTTATCATGATATAAGGAAATAAATAATAACTTTATTATTGCCTCTAGGGCATATTTCCTTCAGCCACACTCTCCCATTGCAAGAAATACCAATCCAGTCGGCCAAACCAAATTGATAATTCGAAGAGAAATACAAAGATATCAAATCATGCATATAAGAATTCAGAGGAGATTCAAATACTATTCATAGATAATCTGATCATAAATCCACAATTCATCGGATCTTGGCAAACACACCGCAAAAGAAGATTACATCAGATAGAACTCCAAGAACATCAAGGAGAACATGGTATTGAAGAACATAGAGAGAGAATAAACCATCTAGCTACTAGCTATGGACCCGTAGGTCTGAGGTAAACTACTAACGCTTCATCGAAAGGGCAATAGAGTTGATGTATATGCCCTCCGTGATCGAATCCCCCTCCGACAGATCGCCGGAAAAGGCCCCAAGATGGGATCTCACGGGAACAGAAGGTTGCGGCGCCGAAAAAGTATTTTTGTGGATGCTTGTGAGGGTTTGGGAATATTTGGGAATTTATAGGCCGAAGAATAGGGTTAGAGGAGCTCCGGGGGGCCACAAGGCAGGGGGCGCCCCCCGGGGTCGCGTCCTGCACCCTTGCCGCCGCCTCGGGACTCTTCTGACTTGGTTCTCAAGTCCTACGTGTGTCTTTTGGTCCAAGAAAAATCATCGTAAAGTTTTATTCCGTTTGGACTCCGTTTGATATTCCTTTTCTGCGAAACTCGAAAATAAGAAAAAAACAGAAACTGACACTGGGCTCTGGGCTCTGGGTTAATAAGTTAGTCCCAAAACTAATATAAAATAGCATATTAATGCATATAAAACATTCAAAACAGATAATATAATAGCATAGAACAATCAAAAATTATAGATACGTTGGAGACGTATCACTCCGCTCCACCGTGCCGGAGGGAAGGAGCCCTGCCGCCGCCGGTGCCGGCCGTGCCCCGGCGAGGGAAGGGGAAGCCTGTGGCTGGATCTGGGAGCCCTCCCCGTCCGCCACGCGAGTGGCGGCGCGGGAGAGGGTAGGGTTCGGGTGCGACAATTTATTATAAGTGTATTGTTGCAAGTTATTATTTTTAGTAAGCAATGTTTGATGGAAATAATGTTTTAGTTCATTGGAAGCACTTTATCGACACCCTTGAAACAATTGTGAGATTGCATGAAACATGTTTGTGACGCCAATTCTAACTAAAGATTAAAGCAATCTTAGTTTTGTTTTGTAACAAATCGAAACAATCTCCCACCCTACAAAACAACTACATTGAAGCGATTGTCGGTTGCCATGGAATCATTTTCTATGGTCAGTCCAAACAAACAAAATTTAGCCATATGAAAGCAATACTTAGTTGCCATAGAAGCAATTGGACCGGAAAAAAGTTTATTTACCATCCGAAAAAGGAAGTTAAAAACAACAGGAAGCAAACTGAAGTTCGAGAAGCAATTTACATCTATGAAAGAAAATTGTATGATATCTCCCCCACCCCTCTTTGGTTTTCTATTGGTTTTTGATATCCCAAACGTTGGCACACAAAATAAAACCAACATAAATATGGCAACTTGGAATAATCTAAATCAAATCGATACTTATACGATATCATGTCCTGCATTAACTCAACCAAATCAATCTTACCAAAATTTTAAGTAAATCAAGACTTTCCTTGCCTTCCCCTACCATAATCAAATCAAATTAAATGTTACCAAAATTCACAATATGATGGTTGTAAGGAATATGTTGGGCAAGATTGACGTTGTGCCACTAGAATATGTACACCCCCATTGCAATGCACGGGCTTCTTGCTAATAAACTTTATTTTCAGGCTTTTGGCAGGGCATCATGCTTTGGGCTTTGTTGTTGGGTCAGGCTCCGGCTTGAAGCTATGCGAAAAAACAGGTTGTCCATGCATGGCTCTGCTGCCTCTCCCATGAGTATGACCTTCACGCTTCCTGGTTCTGATGAATGGATCAATGCCATGTCCAACGAGAAAATTGTTTCTCCTATGCACGGGAGGTCCGGTGCATGCATCCATCGTTGGTTGTGCTGGATATCTGATTGCATGCAAATTTTGCTTCATCATATATGTATAGCTGTTTGCATTAATATAGCATCGTATCATGTCAGTCCACTTAATGCCATGTGTGCGTCCCTCTGTCTTTGGTGCTCACAACAGACTACGGCACATGCATGTCTGACAACATCTCTATCTTCCTCCCAAAATCCATCATTTTTAGTTTCCTTAACAAAATATAATTTGTTCATATCTTTAAAACCAAAACTCCTTTTCTGAAAGTTTTTATATATTTAAACCCATCGCGTCAAGACCTTTAGAACAAGATCAATCTTGGATAGATTCTAAACACCTTAAAATTTCAATGTTTTGATACACTTTTCACTAAATCTATTTCACTAATTAGTGTTTAATGATTACATCAGTATTTGAAATGAATTTTTAATGAGTGAAATTATTTTATTGAAATTAGTGAAATTGTTTATCTGAATTAAGCAAAATTAGTTTTATCTAAATGAGTAAAAGCAGTGTTTGGAATGACTACAATCAACATTTTGAAATAAGTGATTATTTTAAGTGAGTGAAATATGTTTTTTTAAATGAGTGAAATATGTTGATGAAATTTAAACTCGTTTAAAATATATTCAATATTAACCTTGTTTTAAAGATCATGTCGTTAGGAATTCAAATATATAAAAAAATTAAAATGGAATAATATTCAAAAGATATCGAGAAATTAATATCTCACAAGAAAATATAATGCTAGCTTTTGTATAGAGGGTTCAGCACGGTGATGAACTTTACATTACTTGGGCCATGTAATCTCAATTAAAGTTGATGAATACTCCCTCCTTCCATCTATATAGGGGCTAATGCGTTTTTCGAGGCTAATTTTGACCAAATATTAAAGCAACAATATATGACATGCAACTTACACAAAGCATGTAGTCAAATTTGTATGTGAAAGAAGATTCCAATGATATAATTTTTACATTATGCATGTCATGTATTATTAATCTTTTCAATAGTCAAAGGCCGTCTTGAAAAACGCATTAGGCTTTATATAGATGGAAGAAGGGAGTAGTATCTAGATATATGGATAGGGTATTGTACAACCGCCCATCACGCGGTCAATTCCAACATGAGTTGAGACGTTGACAGCACCAAGCAAGAAAAATCCACGCCTAAAGCCAAAGCGCGTTCTGTAAACCTGTGGATTGGAATTCCCGCAAAGAAAAAAGCAATGACCAATAGGAAAACGCCATGCATGGGCATCTCATGCCATGGACCGTTGACTCTGGTGGCGTCGACCGGCTGTGCTTCATGTCAATGCATCGAAATTTCACTGCCTCCCGAGTCAACCCGGAGCAAATCTGTCTTTTCTATAAATAAAAGGAATCTGCCGGGTTGAGCAGAAAGAAGCAGCAGCAACGGCCAGGAGCTAGCCAAGAAGATCGAAAGTAGCATGGGTCGGTCAAGTGGAAGCCTCGGAGTCGCCATGAAGACGCTAGTAGCTTCGGTTCTCATCCTCCAGCTTCTCCATGCGCCCACGCCCGTCTCGTCGTCGCCGGCCGTCCTGGTCCCGCTCCTCAGAACGGCCGTCATCCGCGCGTCCCCGCTCTTGAGGAACCTGGTCAAAGCTTTCTTGCAAGAGCAAGCGAAGCAGGGTGTGATGCAGCTCATCTGGAAGGCGGCGGGGCACCTCAAGAACCAGCTGCTGGGCGGCGTGGGAGCCAACGCCGCCGGCCTGGTCGTCTTCGACATCTCCGTCGGGACGTCCCCCGCGCAGGCCATCTCCGGGGTCATGGACATAACCTCCCAGCTGGTCTGGGCGCAGTGCGCGCCCTGCGACTCCTGCCGGACGACCGCCTTCCGGCCCGCCGAGTCCGCGTCCTTCTCCAAGATCCCCTGCGGCAGCCCGACGTGCCCGGGCGTGCTAGGCGACCGGACTGCCTGCGTCAGCGACGGCGACTGCGCGTACAACGCCACGTACTACGGCGCCGGCAACCAGTCCAACGCCTACACGGACGGCTCCTTCGCCACCGAGACGTTCACCTTCGGCGCGGCGTCCGTCCCAGGCATCGTGTTCGGCTGCGTGGCCAGCAGCACGGTGGAGCTCTCCGGCGGCGCGTCCGCGCTGTTCGGCTTCGGCAGGGGGAACATCTCCCTCGTGTCGCAGCTCGGGCTCTCGAGGTTCTCCTACACTCTGGCGTCCGACGAAGCCGACGGCTCCGAGAGCGTCATCCGTCTGGGCGACGCCGCCGTGCCGCAGACTCAGCGCAGCCGCTCCACGCCGCTGCTTAGAAGCGTCATGCAACCTGACCTGTACTACGTCGGGCTCAGCAGCATACAGGTCGACGGCCATGACCTCGACGGCATCCCGGCGGGGACGTTCGACCTCCAGGCGGACGGCTCCGGCGGGGTATTCCTGAGCTCGACCTGGCCGGCGACCTACCTCGAGGAGACCGCGTACAGCGCCTTGAGGCGCGCGCTGGTGAGCAGCATCGGGTCTCAGGGTGTGACTCCGGTGGACGCCGACGACCTCCGCCAGCTGTGCTACAGGAGGTGGTCCTTCTCCGGCGTGACGGTGCCGGCGCTAACGCTGGTGTTCGATGGCGTGAACGCGACGATGGAGGTCAAGCCCGAGAACTACTTCTTCAAGGACGGGTTGAAAGTGTGCCTGACCGTACTGCCGTCGAAGGGTGGATCAGTTCTCGGCAGCCTGCTGCAAACAGGCACCAACATGATCTTCGATATTGGCGGTGGCCTGCTCACGTTCGAGACTCCCATGCCCTAGTAGTAGCATGCATCCTATATGCTTCGTTCGATTATGTAATAAGACCCCTCATATTTTAGATCACACTTTGTCCATAAATTTAAATAAAAAATATTTGTATAAATTATCAGTTTTGCTAAAGCACATTTAGATGTGTTCTAGGTATTGCACAATATGTCATTGATTTTACATTAATATCCGTGCAGCATTTTCTTTACCTTTTTTCTTTCTAGTTTAATTAAGTCAGATATGCAATAATTAGGGCACATCCTAGACAGAGAAAAAATGAATATACTTTAGAACATTTGATTCTGTTTCGGATGAAAACTTCTGAATTGTCAAATTTTATGAGATATACTAGGTGCTCATAAAAAAGGGCGTGACTAGAACTTGATCGATTAAGACCTGATGAAGTCTCAGCCAAGAAGGTAATTACAGACAACTTCACGGAAGATCTTACTAGTACCTCCGTCCGGGTTTATTAGGCCCTTTAGTATTTTGAGTCAAAATTTAACCATCCATATTCCAAATAAAATATAAAATATATGCTACAAAAGGTACACGGTTAGATTTGTATTTGAAAGAGCTTTCTGACGGTGTAATTTTTTTGACATATAATTTATATTTTATTACTTAAATTTATAGGTCAAATTTTAGCCCAAAATGAGAGGGGGCCTAAGAAACCCGGACGGAGGGAGTACAAAAATAGCAACGACCGAGGCTTCATTAAATCTCAGTTGAATGAGATTTTGCGGTCCCTCCTCCAAGAAAAGGCGGCTAGGGTTTCTGCCTCCCGTCGGTGGCGCCGCCGATCTCCCACGTCTCTTGTGGCCTTAGGGATATGGGTGCGCGGTGGATCCTAGCCCTTGCCGGCGGGAGGGCTCCGTTTTCATGTGCTTCTTCAAGTTTTGCTAGGGTATGTGTCTTGCTCAAGAAGACGAGACGGCGGCGACTTCTTGAAGATGGAATAAGGTTCTTCCTGTCTAGCCCCCGTCCCAATGGTGTGTCTAGTATCGTCAGAGGGCGTGTGGAGGTGTGTCTCCGGCGAATCTCACGAGATTTGATCGGTGGTTGTCTTTGGTGGCTCCACTCGGATCCGGTCTTTGTTCATCTTTGTTCATGTGTCTTCAGGTTGGATCCTTCCATTCTAAAATTCTCTTCATTGGCGGCGGTTGTTGTTCTGGGGCGTTGGTCCTATAGGACCTTAGCACGACGACTTCCCGACTGTCTACTACAACAAGTTGTGCCCGGCTCCGGCGAGGGGGGCGATGACAGTGGCGCGCCTTCGGCTCGCTTCAGTGCTTGTAGTCGTCGCTAGGTGGTCTATGAATCTGGATGTAATTTTTATTATTTTTGGTGTTTTTTGTACTGCCATGAGTGAAGATGAATAGATCGACAGTTTCTCGAAAAAAATGAGATTTTGCAAATTCCGAAAATAAAAAAAGGAAAAGGAATTCAAGATTTTTTTCATGTGCACTATTTTACAGTTTCTGCTCGAACTGTCCGGCGTCCAAAAAATCTGAATTTTAGCACGTGGAGTAGTTTTTGTGCGCCTATTGAAAATGCTCTCAGTTGAATGAGATTTAGCAAGCAGTATTGATCGCACCAAAGACTTTTTTCCCCTAGGGTTTCCTGGGGTCCAACTCTTCCTTCGGCGACAACACCGAAGTACACCAAGATCTACGTAAAAATCACCGATCGACGGCGGGTTCTCGAGCGGAGGACATCGAGGGGTTGGCTGGACCCGCCTCCGACGATTGCATGGAGAACTTGGGCGGCCAGGGGGTGCGAGGTGGGATGGAGAAACCGGAAGTAGCGGCAACTAGGATTGAAGATCCAGCTGCGGGCGCCGGGCTTGGCTCGGGGGACGGGGCGGCGAAGGGAGTTGAAGATGAAGGGAGAACGACTGGCGGGGAGGATACGGACGTGCAGAAGGGTGAGGAGGAGGAAGATTGGGATCAGTATGAGCCAGACCATGATTTAGAGGGCGCGTTTGAGAACCTCAAGTTCCAAGGGGAGGAGGAAGAAGATTTGGACCTATCTGGGGAGTTTGAGGATCTGATCAAGGATGTTCGCTGGATGGCGCTTTTTAGGGTTCACACCCTACAGCCGTTTAGCCATGCTTCTCTGTTGAATTCCATGAGGAACACGTGGGCTTGTGCGCAAGGGGTGACCTTTAACATTAAGGGCCCCAACTTGGTCTTGGCTCAATGCCATTGCTTGGGTGATTGGAAGCGTGTGATGGAAGGGGGACCGTGGCAGTTCAGGAGAGACCCGGTGGTGTTAGTAGAATATGATGGCTTCTCAGATGTAGAAGAATACGAGATAAACATGTATCCCTTGTGGGCTAGAATAAAAGGGTTGCCGGATGGATTGACGAGGAAGAAGGAGCTAGCTGAGAAGGTCGCAAAGAAGGTGGGAGAACCTCCTTTTACAGTCACGGTGAATGAAGGTAGGATCAACCCATCAAACTTCTTGAGAGTTCGGGTGTTTGTTAATGTTACCATACCATTAGTAAGGTTTGTGCACATTACCTTGAAAGAGAGGAAGAGATATTCGGTGTTCTATGAAACTTCCAGATTTCTGTTATTTTTGTGGGCGCATGGGACATGTTGTGGAGGAATGTGGTGATGGAGTACACGATACTGCTCTCTACGAATGGGGGAGTGGCTACATTGGGTCAGTGAACCAGTGGGTTCTGGTAGCCGAGGAGGTAGAGGTGGAGGGAGTGATGGAGGTAGAGGGGGTGTTGGCCCTGTTGGGGGCGTGGAGGAAGAAGGGGGCAGAGGAGGCGGAGCTAGAGGGGGCAGAGCAGAAGGTGCGGAGGAGAGGGTTAATGTGGATATTCAGAGAGAGGGAGGGTTGGAGCTGACAGTGGGGATGGATATCATGCAGTTTAAGATTGTCGGTGTCAAAACCGGCGGATCTCGGGTAGGGGGTCCCGAACTATGCGTCTAGGTGGATGGTAACAGGAGACAAGGGACACAATGTTTTACCCAGGTTCGGGCCCTCTTGATGGAGGTAAAACCCTACGTCCTGCTCGATTAATATTGATGATATGGGTAGTACAAGAGTAGATCTACCACGAGATCAAGGAGGCTAAACCCTAGAAGCTAGCCTATGGTATGATTGTTGTATGATGAAGTTGTCCTACGGACTAAAACCCTCCGGTTTATATAGACACCAGAGAGGGTTAGGGTTACACAAAGTCGGTTACAATGGTAGGAGATCTTGAATATCCGCATCGCCAAGCTTGCCTTCCACGCCAAGGAAAGTCTCATCCGGACACAGGACGAAGTCTTCAATCTTGTATCTTCATAGTCCTGGAGTCTGGCTGAAGGTATAGTCCGGCTACCCGAACACCCCCTAATCCAGGACTCCCTCAGTAGCCCCTGAACCAGGCTTCAATGACGACGAGTCCGGCGCGCAGATCGTCTCCGGCATTGCAAGGCGGGTTCCTCCTCCAAATTCTTCATAAAAGTTTGTAAACACCAAGAGTAGTGTCCGGCTCTGCAAAATAAGTTTCCACGTATTGCCACAGAGAGAATAATATTAACACAAATCTAATATGCTGACGTATTCCGCAGCGTGACATCACACTACGGCCAAGCCTTTATTCAAATCGTTTTCACTTCTCCACCTCAGCGTGTTTTGTGAGGCGGTTTCCTTGGCACGTCTTGTCAAAGCAGAGATCGTGTCCCCTTTACTTATGGGATTCTCATCAATACGGACGTGGGTAACCCAATCGTGCCCGTTAGCATGTCTTCTCGATTAAAGGCGAGTCCCAAACGGTTACGGGGAGGGCTCCTGGTATTCAACCTCTTATAAAGAGACCAAGGCCTTACTCCTTTTCTCCAATCTCAAAACAAGTTCGCCCGTCGCCTCGAGTTCCAACACCCTAGGCTCCAGATTCCAGGTGCTTCGGACCTTCGACAATGTCCGGTTCCGACCTTCAAGGCCGATGGATGCCCTCCTCCATCACGGAGGAGGACGTGCTAAAGTTGAGAGAGGCTAAGTTCTTGACCGCCGAAATTTCGCATAGGTTGCCTGCTCAAAGGCAGGCTATTCCCAGTCCCCAGCCTGGTGAGAGCGTGGTGTTCATGTCTCACTTCCTTCGGGGGTTAGGCTTCCCGATGGATCCCTTCGTGAGGGGGATGATGTTCTATTATGGGCTGGAATTTCATGACTTAGCTCCGGAGTCCATCCTCCATATTTCCTCATTCATCGTTGTGTGCGAAGTGTTCCTCCATGTTACTCCTCACTTCGGATTATGGCTCAAAACTTTTGGAGTGGAGCCGAAGATGATCGAGGGACGGCACGCAGAGTGCGGAGGCGCTGTCATAAGTAAGAATGCTGATGCTCCATGGCCCGAGGGCTCCTTTCAAGAGGAGCTCAGCTTGTGGCAACGAGAGTGGTTCTATATCACCGCTCCCAGGAGCGCCAAGTGGGTGGCGCCTCCTGCCTTTCGCTCGGGTCCCCCACCATGGCTAGCGTCGTGGGTTAACAAAGGATAAGATTGGGGGTTATCCAAAGACGTGCCCTTGTTGCAGGGCCGCATCAGGGATCTCTTAGAAAGAGACCTCAACCTGGTCAAGGTGACGCAGGTCATGCTGATTCGCCGAACACTGCCCGGCAAACGTCGCTTCCTTCGTTTGTGGGAGTTTAATCCGGAGGGACCACGAGCTCTCCAGCATTTATGGGCGCAACGCCCGTGGAGATGTATAAAATGTTCTTCGGATCACAAGCGATGTGTCTGGATTTGACCGAGGACGCAGGTTTAAGCTGCAATCGTCCGGATACTCAAGTAAGTAACCTTGTGCCCGGACTCGCTACCCGTAAGATTGTCATAAACTCGCCCCAAAAAGAGCTGTCCTTTTAAACAGGAGTGGATAGCGAAGGCAAAGCTGATCAGGTGTCCGGCTCCCCTTCCTGAGACCAGGCCGGATCCCGTGCTAGTCAGGATGTTGAAGATCGTGCCTTTGGAGGGAAGTGAGGGGGAGGACAAGGAAACTATGGCCTCCTCGAAGGAGGCTGCTCCGAAGGGAGGAACCGACAATTCCTCTCCTAAGGGGAAGAAGAGGGCCGCCTCTGACAACCCGGAGACCATGGCCTCAAAGCGGGGGGAAAAGTCCTCGTCAGAGGGTCTGACGCCGGGGAGATCCTCGGCCGAACTATGCCCTCAAAGGGATCAACCCTCCAGCGAGCCGTAAGTAGAGAAAGATTTTCCTTTAAAGGGATGAGAGAAATCCTTGCTTTTTTCTAAGAAGATTAACCAAAATTTTACTTTATAGCTCGGACCTCAGCCCTTCTTAGCAGAGCTCATCTTCGAGGGATCTTCTTCCGGAGATGATGGAGAGTGGAACGCCTCCCCCTGCCGTACCGCCTGGCAAGGCGGGCAACCCTGAGGTGTCGTTGCGGAGGGTTTCTCCGAATCCGGCAGGGGTGGAAGGTAGCCATATGGCCCCCCAAGGTTCTCCACGTCCGGCCTTCGATGGAGGTCATAGGACGAGTCCGGCACCGTTCGATGCGCGGTCGGAGGAGCTGATGATTCTGCTGGGGCGAGCTTCTATCTCAGAGGAGCACCGTGCATTGATGGGTACGGTGATTGGAAGGATTTCGTCCGCGGAAAGCGGATTGCATGAGGCCGTCAGAAGTTTGCTGACGGGTTTTGAGGTACGTTTGATAATGTACTTCTTTGTCAATTACGCATAAATAAGATGCGTCCTGTGTAGATAGTAGCCCCTGAGACTCTGTGCGTTGTCAAAATTGACGGCGCGCAGAGGATCATAATCCCAGGTCTAAAATGTCGCCTTTGTATACAGGTGGTGAAGTGTCCGGAATCGAGCCGAATTGATGATTTTGCCGAACTAAAGTGGCAACTTGACGTGGCAGATGCCGACATCGCGCTCGTCAACGAGCGGCTTGTTGAGGCTCAAGGTATGCAATTCCTCGGGCGGCATCTGGTAAGAGGAGCTTTATGCTAGTATCTTACAATGTGTGTGCTTGACACAGATGGTGCGGCCGCCGTGGAGAGTCTTCGGGCAGAACTTTCCCGAGCTAAGGAACAAGCCAGGAAAAGTGATGCGGCTGCCAAGAAGGCCCTTGAAGAGCTGAGAGCCGAACAGGCTGCTCACTGCCGAAGCAAGAAGGAGATGGCCGAGATGGCCGTGAAGTTAAAAAGCGCTGCTGACCGTTGCTAGCTTCTTGACAAAGAAGACCGGGCGAGACAGACGGATTTAGAGAAGGCCGTTGTTGATGCCAAGGACGCTCGCTCTGCGATGAGAGCTGTGAAGGAGGAGCTGCGTCAGGCCGGACAGATTGCGGTCGGAAAGCCCTATATGCTGCGGAGGAAGTTTTGCGATCCGAAGTTTGCTCCGTTGGACCAGATGTGGAGTGTGGAGGACACCTATCTGGATTTGGCAGCGAGTGTTGCTGATGCGACCGAACACTTTCGAGATCAAGAAGATCGCGAAGTGGAAAAGCTTTTCTGGTTGCAGTTTCACAATCCAGAGCGTCCACTGGCAGTGGATGATCGTCTGGCTCAATGGGCCGAACTGAATAGATTGTCCGGACTCGCCATGAAGTACGTCATGGGTCATCTGTGGCCGGGGAGATCGGAGCCGAAGAGTTATTTCAGCTTGGTGCAGCAATTCCTTGGCGCGGTGCCACGTATCAATGCGATGAAGAGGTCAGCATGCATAGAGGGTGCACGGATGGCTCTTGCCCGTGTCAAGACATACTGGGTAGAGATGGAGACCACCGTTGTTGCATCCGGAGATTCGGACAAAAATCGAGTACCCTCCGAGCACTATTTTCAGGAAGTCCTTGAAGGCGCTCGTGTAATAGAGACGCAGTGCTCGAAGGATGCTATGTTCTGATAGCATATGTAATTATAAAACAATATTTTGATGAATTGCAGTAGCCTTTTATACTTGTGCCTTCAAGTTTTTGGAACACCTCCTGTGCGGTCGTTTTAACGTATATACACAGAATCTGAAAGATGGCAGTCGTTGGCTTCAGCCCCCACACACATAGTGCGGGGGTGCTCGCAGAAGGCACATTTTCACACTTAATCCAACGTCTTGGTCCTACAAAGGAGGTGATAGCACAGCGAGCTAGGCAACCGGACTATAATGCTTCAACTCTTTCACTTAGCCATAGGAGCTTGACAATGGGACTATTTAGGTAGCCCCTTGGTGGCGACTGCGCTCGCCCGAATTCGGGGCGCGTATGTGCCTGGCCGGGAAACGGCCCTTCGTTAATGCGGAGGAATCCTACAGATTCCAAAGAGTCATCGAGTGGTTAACCAGTCTCACGCCATATCATGACAGTCGGTTTTCAGCTTTCTCTACTGAGGTGCTCGCCTGGCCGAACCAGGGCACAATCGCAGTAGTTCTCCTGGTGCCGCCTTAGTCGATAGAGCGGAACGTAAGGCGGCCGAACACAGGAGCCGGGCAACCCAACATTTGACCAAAATCATGACTCGGAGTTGATGCATATAAGGCCAAACTCGCGACGCCGAACACTCCCTAAGGTATTCGGCCTTTATGAGAGCGGGTGAGGTAACGCTCTGAGGTATAAGCCCCTAGTGTCCAGGTACGCGCAAGAATTCTGACCTGGCCACATGCCAAGACGCCAGCCTCCTCCTTGGTCATAGAACCAGGGGATGTGTATCAACAAGAGACAATAAAAAAGGTTTACGAAGGGTCTTAATCTGAAAAGAATCCTTGGAACGGGTCCCTATTGCACGTCTGCGCTTGTGTCTCCGTTGTGCCGTATCCTGGACGGGCGCAGCATGACGTTCATCTGTAAAAAGAGAGCAACTAAGTTGAAAAAGGGGCGTGCTGAACAAAAGTTATATGAAATAAACAAAGTGTAAAGTAAAATATGAAAAATTGAGCTTTATTGTCTCTTATTTTATACGTGTGAAGCCCCTAGTGCAGGGGTATATGGCCACTAAGCCTTTATCAATGATACTTTTGTGCCGGACTCGTCTATCCGTGTCCGTGGTCTTAATGACATGTTCCAATGTTCTGGCTAGTGAAGCCATTGTATTGTGGGGCTGTTAAAGCGGCCGCACAATCCTCCGCTTGGGGGAGGTGTTCTCACTGCTTCCCCTTTAAGGAGATGATGCCGCGTGGACCGGGCATCTTAAGCGTAAGAGATGCATAATGCGGTATTGCGTTAAAGCGGGTGAAAGCTTCGCGTCCCAGTAATGCTTGGTAGCGACTTGAGAATGGGACGATGTGGAAAGTCAGCTTTTCGCGACGGTAGTTATCAGCAGAGCCAAAAATAACCTCGAGCCGGAGAAAACCCATGCAATAGGTGTCCGGACCTGGCGTTACTCCTTGAAAGGAGGTTTTGCTGTGGCGAATTCTTTTTGGTCGATCCCCATGTGGCGGATTGAGTCCTGATATATCAGGTTGAGTCCGCTGCCACCGTCCATAAGGACATTTGAAAACTGGAGTCCGCCGATTATTGGATCGAGTACCAGGGCAGTACAGCCTGGGCTCCTGATACTTCTAGAATAATCCAGATGATCGAAGATGATTGGTTTTGACAACCAGTGGCGGGATTCCTTTGGGATAGGTCGTGGGGCGCATACCTTTATGGGCGCCGCACATTTTGTTATGTGGAGTAAGTTTACTATTTTTGCTTCTTGTGGGAAATTCTTTTGTTTCCTGGTACTCTGCTTTTGGGGTTCGTCCTCGTCTTCGCTTGGTGTGCCGAGCCCCTTGTGTTCGGCGTTGAGTCTGCTGGATTGTTTGAAAACCCAACAATCTCTATGGGTATGGTTAGCAGGCTTTTCGGGAGTGATGTGTATTTGACATATCCTATCCAAGATTTTGTTTAGGTTGGATAGGTCGTCCCTGTTATCTTGGAGGGGCGGCTTTTTCTGATTCTATCATGAGCTTTTGAATCCGGCGTTGACTGCCGTGCTCTTCGGACTTTTTTCCTTAGTCCGGCGACGGTCCTTATTGCGTCGTGGTTTTCCGTTTCCATCCCTAGTTTCGGATGTACTTGGGTCACTGGTGCTGCATCTTGCCAACTAGCTGTCCTCTCCTGCGCAAAAGTGGGTCATGAGGCTTGTTACTGCGGCCATTGTTCTTGGCTTTTCTTGGCCGAGGTGTCTGGCGAGCCATTCGTCTCGGACATTATGCCTGAAAGCCGCTAAGGCTTCAGCGTCTGGACAGTCGACTATCTGATTCTTTTTAGTAAGAAATCTGTTCCAGAATTGCCGAGCAGACTCTCCGGGCTGTTGAGTTATGTGACTAAGATCGTCTGCATCCGGAGGGCGGACATAGGTCCCCTGAAAATTTGCTCGGAAAGCGTCCTCGAGCTCTTCCCAACTTCCGATTGTGTTTTCAAGAAGGCTTTTGAGCCAATGCCGGGCTGGACCTTTAAGCTTGAGGGGTAAGTATTTTATGGTGTGGAGGTCATCTTCTCTAGCCATATGTATGTGGAGGATATAATCCTCGATCCAGACTCCGGGGTCTGTTGTTCCATCATATGCCTCTATGTTTACGGGTTTGAATCCCGCTGGAAATTCATAATCCTGGACCTCATTGGTGAAACATAGGGGGTGTGCGGCACCCCTGTATTTGGGTGTGCCGGATTCTGATAATGGCTTTATTGCATTGCTTACAAGAGCTTGCTTTCTTGGCCCGTAAATGGACCTGGCTGGGCCATGATGTGAATCCTTAAGTGGGTCGCATGCCGGCTTAAGTGCGGCGTTGCTTGCCGCTTTATGCTGGCCATGGGGTCGTCTATCCGACCGTGTGGCTTTCTCACTTTTGGAATGCGAGGGCTCTAAGGCCTCCTCGTCGAATTCAGGCAGTAGCTTTCTCTTCGGATAGCTTTTAGTGCGGCGACTGTCGCCGTATTTGTCTGCGGTATTGATTACTTTACTCCATCTGATCCTGAGTGCATCTTCCGCAGTTTTTAGCTTCCGCTTTTTCAGGCTACGTGCGGTTGCAACGAGCCGTTTGTGGAGGTTCTTTTGCTTAGTGGGCTTGTCCAGCGTAGGATCGTCCGGAATGCCATTTTCGCCGGGGGAGGGATGTTCAGTTTATCTATCCAGGTTGTCCTGTTCGGACGGTTTCTCTAAGGCATGCTCGTCGTCTACCGGCTCATCCTGCTCTATGGCTGGGTCTTTATCGAGGCGGGGCTTGGGTCGGCGTTTACGCCGACGCTTTGATTGTTTTTCGAGAGATCGATCCCTCTTTCCATCCCCGTTTTCCTCGGTGTTGCTTCCATTAGGGGTGTCCACCATGTACACATCGTGAGATGAGGTGGCTGTCCAATGCCCTATAGGCGTTGGTTCTTGGTTGTCTCCTGCATCGTCGTCCATACCGTCGATGTCTTTGGAGTCGAAGTCGAGCATGTCGGTTAAGTCGTCGACAATGGCTACGAAGTGGGTGGTGGGTGGGTTTTGAATTTCTTCCTCATCCGAATCCCATCCTTGCTGACTGTAGCCCGGCCAGGGCTCTCCTGATAAAGAGAGAGACTTTAGCGAATTCAGGATGTCGCCGAAGGGCGAGTGCTGAAAGAGGTCCGCAGCGGTGAACTCCATTATCGGTGCCCAATCGGATTCGATCGGCAGGGGCGCGGAGGGCTCGGAGTTCGGAAAGGAATCCGGCTCCTCGGAGTCACGGGCCATGCGGAGTGCGGGGCTGGAGTTTGGCTCGATCGCAGCCCCTGAGGCAGCGTCCAACCACTGATCCTTGATCGGCGTAGTAGACTCCGAATCAATGGTCGGAACCAATGCGTGTGCGGCCTCCAAGGCGTTGTTCGGCGGCTGAGCTATGTCATGCCCATCGAGACAGTGCGGCGCGCTTGGCTGTGGCTCGAATCCGTCGAAGATCAAGTCCCCGCGGATGTCAGCCATGTAGTTTAGGCTTCCAAACCTGACCTGATGGCCAGGGGCGTAGCTTTCAATCTGCTCAAGGTGGCCAAGCGAATTGGCCTGCAGTGCGAAGCCGCCGAAGACGAAGACCTGTCCGGGGAGAAAAGTCTCACCCTGGACTGCATCGTTGTTGATGATCGAAGGAGCCATCAGGCCTAAAAGCGACGACACAAAGGAACTCTCAATGAAAGCACCAATGTCGGTGTCAAAACCGGCGGATCTCGGGTAGGGGGTCCCGAACTGTGCATCTAGGCGGATGGTAACAGGAGACAAGGGACACAATGTTTTACCCAGGTTCGGGCCCTCTTGATGGAGGTAAAACCCTACGTCCTGCTCGATTAATATTAATGATATGGGTAGTACAAGAGTAGATCTACCACGAGATCAAGGAGGCTAAACCCTAGAAGCTAGCCTATGGTATGATTGTTGTATGATGAAGTTGTCCTACGGACTAAAACCCTCCGGTTTATATAGACATCGGAGAGGGTTAGGGTTACACAAAGTCGATTACAATGGTAGGAGATCTTGAATATCCGCATCGCCAAGCTTGCCTTCCACGCCAAGGAAAGTCCCATCCGGACACGGGACGAAGTCTTCAATCTTGTATCTTCATAGTCCTGGAGTTTGGCTGAAGGTATAGTCCGGCTACCCGAACACCCTAATCCAGGACTCCCTCAAAGATGATGAAAGCGGCCGAGGAACGTACAACGAGGAAGAGGCTCATGGATGATGATGGTGTGGCAAATGTGCGTGGTCTGGGTGGGCAGAATCTGGGTGGAAAGGTGGCCAATGCGGTCCTACGTTTGGAGTATGGTGAGGCCAACAGCATAGGAAACCCGTCGGATCCTAAAGGAACACCGGGCAAGAACCCCATAGTGAAGAGAAGGACGCAGGGAGAGGCGGGGGGAGGAGTATGAGGGAGTTGATATGGACACTTCTACGCAGGTGGCCTCCGGAGAGGAGGACCGTTGGGCTCAATGAATTGCCTTAGTTGGAACTGCCGGGGAGGGGGGAACACCTGGACAGTTCATGAGCTAGCGACGTTGTGCAAGTCGCGTTCCCCATGTTGGTCTTTCTGTGTGAAACGAGACAAAAGGAAGAGAAGATGAAACGGATGCGAGCAAAACTGGGTTTGAAGGGCTTTTGTGGAGTAGATAGCAATGGATTATGCAGTGGCTTGGCACTATTTTGGAGGGAAGAATGTGTTGTTGATGTTTTGGACAAAGATGAAAGATTTATTGACATTATTATCAAAGTCCGTGATGGAGCACCGGAGTGGAGAGCTATCTTTGTATATGGGGAGCCACGGATGGAAAATAGACACCTAGTGTGGACTAAGTTACGGAATCTAAAAGCCATTAATAATTTGCCCTGGCTGGTTATAGGTGACTTTAATGAAGCCATGTGGGATTTTGAGCACTTATCGATCACGCCGAGGGCGGAAGCACAGATTGTAGCTTTCAAGGATACTTTGGAGGTGTGTGAATTAGTTGATCTTGGTTTCAGTGGTGTTCCCTTCACATATGATAACAGAAGAGCGAGGTCGGCAAACGTCAAGGTGAGACTGGACTGAGCGGTGGCCACAAATGATTGGCGTAATCTGTTCGCATTTGCTGTTGTGGAGCATATACCGTCTCCATGCTTAGCCCACCTCGTTGTGTTTGTTAAGGGGGGACCGGACCCGGGCCTGGTGAGGGAGAAGAGCAGAAGGTACAAGGTTTTTTGGGAGAGGGACTTGGTGCTGCCAAAGGTGGTGGAAGATGCATGGGCAGCAGTAGGGGAGATGCATAACCTCTCACAGCTGAGAGAGGCCCTGTCTAAAATGATGACTGTGCTGGGGTCATGGAGCAGGAAATTTGGTAATGTGACAAGAGAACTCACGAGGTCAAGAAGCCAACTGGAGGAGCTTATGAATATGAACGCGGACAGGGAATAAATAAGGAGAGTGATGGACAAAATGAATGAGCTGTTGGAAGAGATGTTGTGGATGCAGAGATCGAGAATTGCTTGGCTTAAGGAAGGGGATCGAAATACAAAATATTTCCAAAGTAAAGCAGTTTGGAGAGCAAGGAAGAATAAGATCAGGGAGTTAACGAACGACATCGGAACCGTTCATACAGAGTTTGCAGCGATGAGTCAGATCGCAAACGAGTATTTCCATAACATTTTTGTTGTGGATACTACCCTGAATGCATCCGAAGTAGTAAGCTTGTTTGAACGAGTGGTCACACCGACGGATAATGACAGGTTGTGTGCACCGTTTACAGATAAGGACATATCCGATGCTTTGTTCCAAATTGGGCCTTTGAAGGCACCAGGCCCAGACAGGTTTCCCGCTTGTTTCTTCCAGCGCAACTGGAGCATGTTGAAGGAGGGAGTGCTGGCTGCAGTTCGGGATTTTTTCAGTACGGGTGTGATGCCTGAGGGTGCTAATGATACATCCATTGTGCTTATCCCAAAAACATCTAACCCCTCAAGGATGTCGTATTATAGGCCAATAAGTCTTTGTAATGTCACATACAAGATAATTTCAAAGTGCCTTGTTAACAGATTAAGACCCTTGTTGGATGATATAATATCGATGGAGCAAAGTGCCTTTATACTAGGCAGGATGATTACAGACAATGCTTTGGTTGCTTTTGAGTGTTTACATTATATTAAACAAGAGAAGGATCCCTCAAGGAGTTTTTGTGCATATAAGCTGAATTTGTCTAAGGCTTATGACAGAGTTGATTGGGCTTTCTTGAAGCAGGTGATGCAAAGGTTAGGGTTCTCTCATCGATGGATTGACTGGATAATGGCGTGTGTCACATCGGTGAGGTATTCAATAAAATTAAATGGAACTCTCCTGGATTCATTTGCACCGTCGCGTGGGCTACAGCAAGGAGACCCACTCTCCCCGTTCTTATTCTTATTTGTGGCAGATGGACTTTCAGCTATTTTGAAGAGTAAGGTGCAAGTTGGCGATATTGCTCCAGTGAAAATTTGCAGGAGAGCACCGGGCATATCCCACTTGCTTTTTGCAGATGATACCATGTTGTTTTTCCAGGCATCGAGGGATCATGTGGAGCAGGTTAAAGTAGCCTTGGATCTATATAGTGCGGCCACGGGACAAAGTTTGAACTATGACAAGTGCTCGATATTTTTTGGTGAGGCGTGCCCGGTCTTGATTCAGGAGCAGGTTAGAGACGTTCTAAAAGGCACAAGTTTGGTTTTTGAGGAGAAGTATTTGGGTCTTCACACACCTAAGGGACGAATGTCGAAAGGTAAGTTTTAGAATCTTCAAACAAGCCTTACCAAAAGACTTGTCCAGTGGGGAGATGGATTTTTGGCGCAGCCGGGGAGAGAGGTTCTTATTAAGTCTGTCGCGCAAGCTTTACCCACATATATAACGGGTGTGTTCAAGTTACTGTTTTCGGTGTGCGACGATCTCACTAGAATGGTGAGGAACTTTTATTGGGGATCGGAGAAGGGGAAGAGGAAGGTTCATTAGAAGGGATGGGATCGCCTTATGCAGCCAAAGGAGAGAGGTGGGATTGGCTTCCGAGATTTTCGTTTATTTAACCAAGCCCTTCTGGCTCGTCAGGCGTGGAAATTGATCACAAGGCCGGAGAGTTTGTGTGCTCGTTTGCTCAAATCCAAATACTATCCGGCTGTAAGCTAGAAGATACGGTGTTTGCTGGTAATGCCTCGTCATCTTGGTTGGCTATTAGTCATGGTCTAGAGTTATTGAAGAAAGGTTTAATTTGGAGAATAGGCAATCGGAGGAGTATTTGGGTGTGGCGTGATAGCTGGATTCCATGTCCCTTCTCATATAAACCGATCACACGGCAGGGTGTTTGCCACATTCGATATGTCTCCGATCTCTAGAACGACAATGGATCCTGGAAAATTCAAACTCTGGACCAATATTTCATGCAAGCTGATGTGGCCGAGATCCTAAAGATCAGAGTATCACCCAGGCGGGGCGAAGATGTCATTGCATGGGGGCCGGATAAGTTGGGTGTCTTCTCAGTAAAGAGTGCATATCATCTGGCGTTTGATGAGGCACATAGGTCCAACGTAGTGTCTTCTAGTTCGTCACCGTCCGGGGTGATAAACTGCTGGAAGTTCATATGGAACAGTGGCGTGCCGCCAACGGTGGCAAATTTTGCATGGAGAGTTGCGACTGATGGGCTGCCAACGTGGAAAAATAAACATAAGATTGGATTGCAGACCACAAGTATTTGTCCAGTTTGTGGACTAGGCACGGAGGACAACTTTCACCCGTTTTTGAGTTGTCAGCTAGGAAGAGATCTATATTCAAAAATGGCAAAAATCTGGAGTTTACCTCGGCTTCAGACAATTGTCAACTATGGAAAGGAGTGGCTTTTGCAACTGCTAGCGCCAAGAAGTGAGATGGAACGTTGTATGCTTCTTCTTGTTTTTTGGAGAGTTTGGTATATACGCAATGAAGTGGTGCATCATAAACCAGCGTCGCAGATGGATGTATCAGTAAGATACTTGCAGAGTTATCTTGTCTCTCTGGTGGCCATGAAGAATGACAGTGATGCTGATCCAGTGAAAGGAAAGACATATATTACGATGGACAAAAGAGTTCAAAAAGTTACACACATGGCCAAGTTGCCTAGCTGGGAGAAGCCAAAGCACGGGTGGATAAAACTAAATACATATGGAGCTTTTGTGGCATGTGATAATGCGGGTGCTGGCATGATCTTGAGGGATGAGTCCGGTAAAATAATTTTTTCTTCTTGCAGGGCACTACAATTTTGCTGAGATGCTCTGGAGGCTGAACTTTATGCGTGCTTGGAGGGGCTGTCCTCGGTGATCCAACGTACATCTTTACCAATACAAGTTGAGTTGGATTCTTCTGTTGCTGTAGCTATGATCACTTGTGGTGATACTGATAAATCACTTTACTCGTCGTTGGTTAATGAGATTAGAGGTTTACTGAACCTTCACCAAGCTTGTATTACTCATATTGCTCGTTCAAAGAATAAGGCGAGCGATAAGTTAGCGTCTTTTGGTCGTCTTAATAATAGGACTATGACTTAGTTAGGGTCGGGTCCTCCTGAAGTTTTGGAGATAGTTGCTGAGGATTGTAATGATACTGTGATTGAGTAATACAAGGTTTTTGAGCTCGCAAAAAAAAGAATGAGATTTAGCAAATTCCGGAAAAAAAGGAAAAGAAATTCAAGACCGCCATATAGCTAGATCGACCTATGGGTAGACCTCGGCTATGCCTGCCCACCCCCATGTACTCTCTCTGTCTCTGCACCGTGTTGTCTTGTCTCCTGCACACTTTCCCATTGCTCGAGGGCTTCCCGCCGGGTTAATGGAGGCAGGGCAGCAGCAGCAGCCGCGTGTTGAGATAAATGCAGTTAGCCGGTGTGGGCATTCTCTGTTTCCCCTTCACTCGTCTCCCTCTCCCAAGATCCGTTCTTTCCATGGTTTCTTGAGTGCTCACAGAGCTGGAGAGTGAAGCGGGCCGTGAGCTGCCACCACTGTTCGTCCGTGCACAGCGCTGTGGCCTGGGAGTGGAGATCTCTCCGCCGCCTTCCGTTAGTTAGACAATAGAATGATTTCCCTTGATCTTTGATTATAGTACAACAGTCATTACATATAGAAAGCCCAAGGAAGTAGGTACGCAGGCCAGGGCATTGGTTGAGATCCTAAATTCTAGGGCTGGACGTGCCAGACTATTACAACAGAAATATTTACATGTTAACACCCCCCCTCAGCTGGTACGCGGTTGGGTAGGACGTTCAAGCTGGACCTAAACTCCGTGTAGATTGGCGAGGGTAGACCCTTGGTGAAGATATCCGCAAACTGCAAGCTCGATGGGATGTGAAGAAACCGGGCTTCACTAAGAGCAACTCGATTGCGAACAAAGTGAAGGTCGATCTCAACATGTGTGGTGCGCTGATGTTGTACTGGATTGGTTGAGAGATATGAGGCACTGACATTGTTGCGGTAGACAATGGTGGCACGAGAGGGCGGACGCCGAAGTTCATAGAGGAGTTGGCGGATCCAACAGGATTCAGCAACGCAGTTAGCGACCCCGTGATATTCAGCTTCAGCGCTAGAACGTGACACCGTGGGCTGACGTTTGGAAGGCCAGGAGATCATGTTCTGCCCAAGGTAAACACAAAAACCCAAAGTGGATCGTCGTGTGTCGGGACAGCCGGCCCAATCAGCATCCGTGTAGGCAACAAGATCGAGCAAGGAGGCCTTGTATAACTGAAGACCGAAGTGGGATGTGCCACGCAAGTAGCGAAGGACTCGCTTGACGAGTTGCATGTGAGATGCACGAGGCTCATGCATGAAGAGACAGATCTGTTGCACGACATAGGATATATCTGGTCGAGTAAGGGTGAGATACTATAAAGCGCCGACGATGTTGCGGTAAGTGGTGGGGTTGGGAAGTGGATCATCGGAGCTAGAGGATAGCTTGGCGGTGGTGTCGATGGGGGTGGAAACAGGCTTGCAATGAAGCATGTTGGCACGGTTAAGTATCTCTAGTGTGTATTGTTGTTGGCTGAGGAAGAGACTGGATGCATTGGGGTGACGTTAATGCCGAGAAAGTGATGAAGCTCACCCATGTCAGTCATGGAAAACTCCCGTTTGAGAGAGTTAATGATGTACTGGAGAGTATGTGGCGTACTGGCGGTGAGAATGATATCGTCCACATAGACCGAGAGATATGCAAGAGACGAGCCGTGGGTGAGGATGAAGAGAGAGGAGTCGCTCTTGGAAGCACGGAAACCCAGTTTCAAGAGAAAAGCTTGGAAACGATGAAACCATGTGCGGGGAGCCTGCTTTAAGCCATAGAGAGACTTGCGGAGGAGGCACACATGATCCGGTCGCGACGAGTCAAGGAAGCCAGATGGTTGAGCACAATAGACCGTTTCCTTGAGATCGCCATGAAGGAAGGCATTTTTGACGTCAAGTTGATGAATGGGCCATGCACTTGACGTGGCAATGCTCAACACAATACATATGGTTGCGGGCTTGACCACAGGGCTGAAGGTTTCACCATAATCCACACCTTCCTATTGTGTGAATCCCCGGACAACCCACCTCACTTTGTAGCGTGCCAAGGATCCGCAGGATTGAACTTGTGACGAAAGATCCATTTGCCAGTCACCACGTTGACTCCTTCACGTTTTGGAACCAAAAACCAAGTCGAATTCATCATCAAAGCATTAAATGCATCACGCATTGCTTGCAACCAATTTGGATCTTTTAGGGCAGAACAATAGGTAGGTGGTATGGGAGATATGGCGGAAGAAGAGGTGGTGGCTAGAAAAAGTGGCTTGGGTAAACAAAACCCGGATTTGGCTCTAGTGCGCATTTTGTGTGAGTTTTGCGGTGGTGCAATTGGTATTGCATGCTTGGGGTGACGTGGTGGTGTGGTATAGGCTGGATCGAAATCAGAGGAATATTTGGTGGGGCTATCGGGCGGTAGGTGGGAGGCAGGCGCACGATCTGAGGAGGATTCAGTGGGAGTGTGGACGGGCGTGGGATCCAAGGCTGGGTTGCCCCTGGGTGGGGAGGCAGGTGCGTCAGAGGCAAGATCCCGAGAAGATCGCGGCTGACTAGTTGGTGTGTGCGACGAGGGCGAGCTGGTGGGTGCGTGGGAGGTGGGGCCGCCCGTGGACTGTGGCGCGGTGGGGGTGGAGGGGCCGGCGCGGGGATTGGTTGCATGGGTTGGTTGGCGGGGCCGCGCGGCGGGGGGATTTGGTGGGGGGCGTCCGAGGTTGTTGGGGTGGTGGGATCCGGGACGGATCGCTGCAGCTAGATCGCGGGGACCGGATCTTCTGCGGAAGGGTTAGTGATACGTCCATTTTGCATCATGTTTTTATATCGATATTTATTGCATTATGGGCTGTTATTACACATTATGTCACAATACTTATGCCTATTCTCTCTTAGTTTACAAGGTTTGCATAAAGAGGGAGAATGCTGGCAGCTGGGATTCTGGGCTGGAAAAGGAGCAAATATTAGAGACCTATTCTGCACAGCTCCAAAAGTCCTGAAACTTCACGGAAGAAGTTTTCAGAATATATAAAAAATACTCAGCGGAAGAAGTTCACCAGGGGGGCCACACCCCGCCCACGAGGGTGGGGGCGCGCCCAGCCCCCCCTGGTGGCCCTCCGGTGGCCATCTTCTGCTATATGAAGTCTTCGGATGGAAAAAAAATAAGAAGCCATCTTCTCGGACGAAACTCCGCTGCCACGAGGCGGAACCTTGGCGGAACCAATCTAGGGCTCTGGTGGAGCTGTTCTGCCGGGGAAACTTCCCTCCCGGAGGGGGAAATCATCGCCATCATCATCATCAACGCTCCTCTCATCGGGAGAGGGCAATCTCCATCAACATCTTCATCAGCACCATCTCCTCTCAAACCCCTAGTTCATCTCTTGTATCCAATTCTTGTCTCCAAGTCCAGGATTGGTACTAGTAGGTTGCTAGTAGTGTTAATTACTCCTTGTAGTTGATGCTAGTTGGTTTAATTGGTGGAAGATCATATATTCAGATCCTATATGCATATTAATACCCCTCTGATTATGAACATGTTTATGCTTTGTGAGTAGTTACGTTTGTTCCCGAGGACATGGCAGAAGTCTTGCTATTAGTAGTCATGTGAATTTGGTATTCGTTCAATATTTTGATGAGATGTATGTTGTCTCTCCTCTAGTGGTGTTATGTGAACGTCGACTACATGACACTTCACCATTATTTGGGCCTAGAGGAAGGCATTGGGAAGTAATAAGTAGATGATGGTTTGCTAGAGTGACAGAAGCTTAAACCATAGTTTATGCGTTGCTTCATAAGGGGCTGATTTGGATCCATATGTTTCATGCTATGGTTAGGTTTACCTTAATACTTTTGTTGTAGTTGCGGATGCTTGCAATAGATGTTAATCATAAGTGGGTGGGCCGGTGCTTGGGTGCTGTCCTTACTTGGACAAGCATCCCACTTATGATTAACCCCTATTGCAAGCATCCGCAACTACAACAAAAGTATTAAGGTAAACCTAACCATAGCATGAAACATATGGATCCAAATCAGCCCCTTACGAAGCAACACATAAACTAGGGTTTAAGCTTTTGTCACTCTAGCAACCCATCATCTACTTATTACTTCCAAATGCCTTCCTCTAGGCCCAAATAATGGTGAAGTGTCATGTAGTCGACGTTCACATAACACCACTAGAGGAGAGACAACATACATCTCATCAAAATATCGAACGAATACCAAATTCACATGACTACTAATAGCAAGACTTCTCCCATGTCCTCAGGAACAAAAGTAACTACTCAAAAAGCATAGACATGTTCATAATCAGAGGGGTATTAATATGCATATAGGATCTGAACATATGATCTTCCACCAATTAAACCAACTAGCATCAACTACAAGGAGTAATTAACACTACTAGCAACCTACTAGCACCAATCCCGGACTTGGAGACAAGAATTGGATACAAGAGATGAACTAGGGTTTTGAGATGAGATGGTGCTGATGAAGATGTTGATGGAGATTGCCCTATCCCGATGAGAGGAGCGTTGGTGATGCCGATGGCGGTGATTTCCCCCTCCGGAAGGGAAGTTTCCCAGGCAGAACAGCTCCGCCACAGCCCTAGATTGGTTCCGTCAAGGTCCCGCCTCGTGGCGGCGGAGTTTCGTCCGAGAAGATGCCTTATGATTTTTTTCCCATCGAAAGACTCCATATAGCAGAAGATGGTCACTGGAGGGCCACCAGGGGGCCCACGAGGTAGGGGGCGTGCCCAGGGGGTAGGGCGCGCCCCCCACCCTCGTGGGCAGGGTGTGGCCCCTTGGTGAAGTTCTTGCTCTCAGTATTTTTTATATATTTGGAAAACATCTTTTGTGGAGTTTCAGGACTTTTGGAGCTGCGCATAATAGGTCTCTAATATTTGCTCCTTTTCTAGCCCAGAATCCCAGCTACCGGCATTCTCCCTCTTTATGTAAACCTTATAAAATAAGAGAGAATATGCATAAGTATTGTGACATAATGTGTAATAACAGCCCATAATGCAATAAATATTGACATAAAAGCATGATGCAAAATGGACGTATCAAGCATCTAATATATGTGGATGAAGTTTGTGGATTATTTAAGCTTGCAGGTGTACCTGGAGATGTTGTTAAGAAGAAGGTCTTCCCTTTATCTTTGAAGGGAGATACATCGACATGGTATATGCTATGTGATGATATGGGGTCTTGGAATTACAAACGATTGAAATTGGAATTTCATCATAAGTTTTATCCTATGCATCTTGTTCATCGTGATCGCAATTATATATATAATTTTTGGCCTCGCAAAGGAGAAAAGATCGCTCAAGCTTGGGGGAGGCTTAAATCAATGTTATATTCATGCCCTAATCATGAGCTCTCAAGAGAAATGATTATTCAAAAAATTTATGCTCGGCTTTATGATAGCAATCGCACCATGCTTGATACTTCTTGTGCTGGCTCTTTTATGATGAAGACTATTGAATTCAAATGGGATTTATTGGAAATAATTAAACGGAACTCAGAAGATTGGGACCTCGACAAAGGTAAGGAGTCAGGTATAACACCTAGGTTTGATTGTGTTAAATCTTTTATGGATAGCGATGTTTTCCGTAAATTTAGCACTAAATATGGACTTGACTCTGAGATAGTAGCTTCTTTCTATGAATTTTTTGCTACTTATGTTGATCTCCCTAAGGAGAAGTGGTTTAAATATCATCCTCCCATAGAAGTAAAAGTAGTTGCACCTATTAAAGTTGAAGAAAACATTGTTGGGGAACGTAGTAATTTCAAAAAATTCCTACGCACACGCAAGATCATGGTGAGCATAGCAACAAGAGGGGAGAGTGTTTTCTACGTACCCTCGTAGACTAAAAGCGGAAGCGTTAGCACAACGCGGTTGATGTAGTCGTACGTCTTCACGACCCGACCAATCAAGCACCGAAACTACGGCACCTCCGAGTTCTAGCACACGTTCAGCTCGATGACGATCCCTGGACTCCGATCCAGCAGAATGTTGGGGAAGAGTTCCGTCAGCACGACGGCGTGGTGACGATATAGTTGTTCTACCGACGCAGGGCTTCGCCTAAGCACCGCTACAGTATTATCGAGGTGGACTATGGTGGAGGGGGGCACCACACACGGCTAAGAGACGATCAACTTGATCAACTTGTGTGTCTAGAGGTGCCCCCCTGCCCCTATATATAAAGGAGGAAGGGGGGAGGCGGCCGGCCTAGGAGGAGGGCACGCCAAGGGGGGAGTCTTACTCCCACTGGGAGTAGGACTCCTCCTTCCCTTGTTGCAGTAGGAGAGAAGGAAAGAGGGGGAGAGGAACAAGGAAAAGGGGGCTGCACCCCTTGTCCAATTCGGACCAGAGGGGGGGTGCGCCTCCTTCCTTTTGGCCTCTCTCCTCTATTCCCGTATGGCCCAATAAGGCCCATATACTCCCCGGCGAATTCCCGTAACTCTCCGGTACTCCGAAAAATACCCGAATCACTCGGAACCATTCCGATGTCCAAGTATAGTCGTCCAATATATCGATCTTTATGTCTCGACCATTTCAAGACTCCTCGTCATGTCCCCGATCTCATCCGGGACTCCGAACTCCTTCGGTACATCAAAACTCATAAACTCATAATATAACTGTCATCGAAACCTTAAGCGTGCGGACCCTACGGGTTCGAGAACAATGTAGACATGACCAAGACACGTCTCCGGTAAATAACCAATAGCGGAACCTGGATGCTCATATTGGCTCCCACATATTCTACGAAGATCTTTATCGGTCAAACCGCATAACAACATACGTTGTTCCCTTTGTCATCGGTATGTTACTTGCCCGAGATTCGATCGTCAGTATCTCAATACCTAGTTCAATATTGTTACTGGCAAGTCTCTTTACTCGTTCCGTAACACATCATCCCGCAACTAACTCATTAGTTGCAATGCTTGCAAGGCTTTAAGTGATGTGCATTACCGAGAGGGCCCAGAGATACCTCTCTGACAATCGGAGTGACAAATCCTAATCTCGAAATACGCCAACCCAACAAGTACCTTCGGAGACACCTGTAGAGCACCTTTATAATCACCCAGTTACATTGTGACGCTTGGTAGCACACAAAGTGTTCCTCCGGTAAACGGGAGTTGCATAATCTCATAGTCATAGGAACATGTATAAGTCATGAAGAAAGCAATAGCAACAAACTAAACAATCAAGTGCTAAGCTAACGGAATGGGTCAAGTCAATCACATCATTCTCCTAATGATGTGATCCTATTAATCAAATGACAACTCATGTCTATGGTTAGGAAACATAACCATCTTTGATCAACGAGCTAGTCAAGTAGAGGCATACTAGTGACACTCTGTTTGTCTATGTATTCACACATGTGTTATGTTTCCGGTTAATACAATTCTAGCATGAATAATAAACATTTATCATGATATAAGGAAATAAATAATAACTTTATTATTGCCTCTAGGGCATATTTCCTTCAGTCTCCCACTTGCACTAGAGTCAATAATCTAGTTCACGTCGCCATGTGATTTAATACCAATAGTTCACATCACCATGTGATTAACACCCATAGTTCACATCGACATGTGACCAACACCCAAAGGGTTTACTAGAATCAATAATATAGTTCACATCTCTATGTGATTAACACCCAAAGAGTACTAAGGTGTGATCATGTTTTACTTGTGAGAGAAGTTTAGTCAACGTGTCTGCCACATTCAGATCCGTACGTATTTTGCAAATTTCTATGTCAACAATGCTCTGCACGGAGCTACTCTAGCTAATTGCTCCCACTTTCAATATGTATCCAGATTGAGACTTAGAGTCATCTGGATCAGTGTCAAAACTTGCATCGACGTAACCCTTTATGACGAACCTTTTGTCACCTCCATAATCGAGAAACATATCCTTATTCCACTAAGGATAATTTTGACCAATGTCCAGTGATCTACTCCTAGATCACTATTGTACTCCCTTGCCAAACTCAGGGCAGGGTATGCAATAGGTCTGGTATACAACATGGCATACTTTATAGAACCTATGGCTGAGGCATAGGGAATGACTTTCATTCTCTCTCTATCTTCTGCCGTGGTCGGGTTTTGAGTCTTACTCAACTTCACACCTTGTAACACAGGCAAGAACTCCTTTTTGACTGTTCCATTTTGAACTACTTCAAAATCTTGTCAAGGTATGTACTCATTGAAAAACTTATCAAGCGTCTTGATCTATCTCTATAGATCTTGATGCTCAATATGTAAGCAGCTTCACCGAGGTCTTTCTTTGAAAAACTCCTTTCAAACATTCCTTTATGCTTTGCAGAATAATTCTACATTATCTCTGATCAACAATATGTCATTCACATATACTTATCAGAAATGTTGTAGTGCTCCCACTCACTTTCTTGTAAATACAGGCTTCACCGCAAGTCTGTATAAAACTATATGCTTTGATCAACTTATCAAAGCGTATATTCCAACTCCGAGATGCTTGCACCAGTCCATAGATGGATCGCTGGAGCTTGCATATTTTGTTAGTACCTTTAGGATTGACAAAACCTTCTGGTTGCATCATATACAACTCTTCTTTAATAAATCCATTAAGGAATGTTGTTTTGTTTATCCACTTGCCAGATTTCATAAAATGTGACAATTGCTAACATGATTCAGACAGACTTAAGCATAGATACGAGTGAGAAACTCTCATCGTAGTCAACACCTTGAACTTGTCGAAAACCTTTTTGCGACAATTCTAGCTTTGTAGATAGTGATACTACTATCAGCGTCCGTCTTCCTCTTGAAGATCCATTTAATATCAATGGCTCGCCGATCAATGGGCAAGTCAATCAAAGTCCATACTTTGTTCTCATACATGGATCTCATCTCAGATTTCATGGCCTCAAGCCATTTCGCGGAATCTGGGCTCATCATCACTTCCTCATAGTTTGTAGGTTCGTCATGGTCAAGTAACATGACCTCCAGAACAGGATTACCGTACCACTCTGGTGCGGATCTCACTCTGGTTTACCTACGAGGTTCGGTAGTAACTTGATCTGAAGTTACATGATCATCATCATTAGCTTCCTCACTAATTGGTGTAGTAGTCACAGGAACAGATTTATGTGATGAACTACTTTCCAATAAGGGAGCAGGTACAGTTACCTCATCAAATTCTACTTTCCTCCCACTCACTTCTTTCGAGAGAAACTCCTTCTCTAGAAAGGATCCATTCTCAGCAACGAATATCTTGCCTTCGGATCTGTGTTAGAAGGTGTACCCAACATTTCTTTTGGGTATCCTATGAAGACGCACTTCTCCGATTTGGGTTTGAGCTTATCAGGTTGAAACTTTTTCACATAAGCATTGCAACCTCAAACTTTAAGAAACGACAGCTTAGGTTTCTTGCCAAACCATAGTTCATACGGTGTCGTCTCAACGGATTTAGATGGTGCCCTATTTAACGTGAATGTAGCTGTCTCTAATGCATAACCCCAAAACGATAGCGGTAAATCAGTAAGAGACGTCATAGATCGCACCATATCTAATAAAGCACGGTTACGACGTTCGGACACACCATTACACTGTGGTGTTCCAGGTGGCGTGAGTAGTGAAACTATTTCACATTGTTTTAACTGAAGGCCAAACTCGTAACTCAAATATTTTACTTCTGCGATCATATCGTAGAAACTTTTATTTTGTTACGATGATTCTCCACTTCACTCTGAAATTCTTTGAACTTTTCAAATGTTTCAGACTTGTGTTTCATCAAGTAGATATACTCATATCTGCTCAAATCATCTGTGAAGATCAGAAAATAATGATACCTGCCGCGAGCTTCAATATTCATCGGACCACATACATCAGTATGCATGATTTCCAACAAATCTGTTGCTTGCTGCATTGTTCCGGAGAACGGAGTCTTAGTCATCTTGCCCATGAGGCATGGTTCGCAAGCATCAACTGATTCATAATCAAGTGATTCCAAAAGTCCATCAGCATGGAGTTTCTTCATGCGCTTTACACCAATATGACCTAAACGGCAGTGCCACAAATAAGTTGCACTATCATTATTAACTTTGCATCTTTTGGTTTCAATATTATGAATCTGTGTATCACTATGATCGAGATCCAACGAACCATTTTCATTGGGTGTGTAACCATATATGTAAACATAACAACAATTTATTCTCTTACTTAAATGAATAACTGTATTGCAATAAACATGATCAAATCATATTCATGCTCAATGCAAACACCAAATAACACTTATTTAGGTTCAACACTAATCCCGAAAGTATAGGGAGTGTGCGATGATGATCATATCAATCTTGGAACCACTTCCAACACACATCGTCACTTCACCCTTAACTAGTCTCTGTTCATTCTGCAACTCCCGTTTCAAGTTACTACTCTTAGCAACTGAACCAGTATCAAATACCGGGGGGTTGCTATGAACACTAGTAAAATACACATCAATAATCCGTATATCAAATATACCTTTGTACATTTTGCCATCCTTCTTATCTGCCAAATACTTGGGGCAGTTCCGCTTCCAGTGACCAGTCCCTTTGCAGTAGAAGCACTTAGTCTCAGGCTTAGGACCATACTTGGGCTTCTTCACTTGAGCAGCAACTTGCTTGCCGTTCTTTGTGAAGTTCCCCTTCTTCCCTTTGCCCTTTTCTTGAAACTAGTGGTCTTGTCTACCATCAACACTTGATATTTTTCTTGATTTCTACCTTCGTTGATTTCAGCATTATGAAGAGCTTGGGAATCGTTTCCGTTATCCCTTGCATATCATAGTTCATCACGAAGTTCTACTAACTTGGTGATGGTGACTAGAGAATTCTATCAATCACTATCTTATCTGGAAGATTAACTCCCACTTGATTCAAGCGATTGTAGTACCCAGACAATCTGAGCACATGCTCACTGCTTGAGCTATTCTCCTCCATCTTTTAGCTATAGAACTTGTTGGAGACTTCATATCTCTCAACTCGGGTGTTTGCTTGAAATATTAACTTCAACTCCTGGAACATCTCATATGGTCCATGACGTTCAAAACGTTTTTGAAGTCCCAATTCTAAGCCGTTTAAGCATGGTGCACTAAACTATCAAGTAGTCATCATATTGAGCTAGCCAAACGTTCATAACGTCTGCATCTGCTCCTGCAATAGGTCTGTCACCTAGCGGTGCATTAAGGACATAATTCTTCTGTGCAGCAATGAGGATAATCCTTAGATCACGGATCCAATCCGCATCATTGCTACTAACATCTTTCAACTTAATTTTTCTCTAGGAACACAATAAACTGGGAGCAATATCGCGGGCTATTGATCTACAACATAGATATGCTAATACTACCAGGACTAAGTTCATGATAAATTAAAGTTCAATTAATCATATTACTTAAGAACTCCCACTTAGAAAGACATCCCTCTAATCTTCTAAGTGATCACGTGATCCAAATTAACTAAACCATAACCGATCATCACGTGAAATGGAGTAGCTTTCAATGGTGAACATCAATATGTTGATCATATCTACTATATGATTCACGCTCGACCTTTCGGTCTCAGTGTTCCGAGGCCATATCTGCATATGCTAGGCTCGTCAAGTTTAACCTGAGTATTCTGCGTGTGCAAAACTGGCTTGCACCCATTGTAGATGGACGTAGAGCTTATCACACCCGATCATCACGTGGTGTCTGGGCACGATGAACTTTGGCAATGGTGCATACTCAGGGAGAACACTTTTATCTTGAAATTTAGTGAGAGATCATCTTATAATGCTACCGTCAATCAAAGCAAGATAAGATGCATAAAAGATAAACATCACATGCAATCAATATAAGTAATATGATATGGCCATCATCATCTTGTGCTTGTGATCTCCATCTCTGAAGCACCGTCATGATCACCCTCATCACCGGCGCGACACCTTGATCACCATCGTAGCATCGTTGTCGTCTCGCCAATCTTATGCTTCCACGACTATCGCTACCGCTTAGTGATAAAGTAAAGCATTACAGCGCAATTGCATTGCATACAATAAAGCGACAACCATATGGCTCCTGCCAGTTGCCGATAACTCGGTTACAAAACATGATCATCTCATACAATAAAGTTTAGCATCATGTCTTGACCATATCACATCACAACATACCCTGCAAAAACAAGTTAGACGTCCTCTACTTTGTTGTTGCAAGTTTTACGTGGTTGCTACGGGCTTTAGCAAGAACCGTTCTTACCTACGCATCAAAACCACAACGATAGTTTGTCAAGTTGGTGTTGTTTTAACCTTCGCAAGGACCGGGCGTAGCCACACTTGGTTCAACTAAAGTTGGAGAAACTGACACCCGCCAGCCACCTGTGTGCAAAGCACGTCGGTAGAACAAGTCTCGCGTAAGCGTACGCGTAATGTCGGTCCAGGCCGCTTCATCCAACAATACCGCCGAACCAAAGTATGACATGTTGGTAAGCAGTATGACTTATATCGCCCACAACTCACTTGTGTTCTACTCGTGCACAACATCAACGCATAAAAACCTGGCTCGGATGCCACTATTGGGGAACGTAGTAATTTCAAAAATTTCCTATGCACACGCAAGATCATGGTGATGCATAGCAACGAGAGGGGAGACTGTTGTCTATGTACCCTCGTAGACCAAAAGCGGAAGCATTAGCACAATGCGGTTAATGTAGTCGTACGTCTTCATGGCCCGACCGGTCAACCACCGAAACTACGGCACCTCCGAGTTCTAGCACATGTTCAGCTCGATGATGATCCCCGGACTCCGATCCAGCAGAATGTCGGGGAAAAGTTCCGTTAGCACGACGGCGTGGTGACGATATTGATGTTCTACCAACGCAGGGCTTCGCCTAAGCACCGCTACAGTATTATCGAGGTGGACTATGGTGGAGGGGGGCACCGCACACGGCTAAGAGACGATCAACTTGATCAACTTGTGTGTCTAGAGGTGCCCCCTGCCCCTGTATATAAAGGAGCAAGGGGGGAGGCGGCTGGCCTAGGAGGAGGGCGCGCCAAGGGGGGAGCCCTACTCCCACCGGGAGTAGGACTCCTCCTTCCCTTGTTGGAGTAGGAGAGAAGGAAAGAGGGGGAGAGGAACAAGGAAAAGGGGGCTGTACCCCTTGTCCAATTCGGACCAGAGGGGGGGCGCGCGCCTCCTTCCTTTTGTCCTCTCTCCTCTATTCCCGTATGGCCCAATAAGGCCCATATACTCCACGGCGAATTCCCGTAACTCTCCGGTACTCCGAAAAATACCCGAATCACTCGGAACCTTTCCGATGTCCGAATATAGTCGTCGAATATATTGATATTTACGTCTCGACCATTTCGAGACTCCTCGTCATGTCCCCGATCTCATCCGGGACTCCGAACTCCTTCGGTACATCAAAACTCATAAACTCATAATATAATTGTCATCGAAACCTTAAGCGTGCGGACCCTACGGGTTCGAGAACAATGTAGACATGACCGAGACACGTCTCCGGTAAATAACCAATAGTGGAACCTGGATGCTCATATTGGCTCCCACATATTCTACGAAGATCTTTATCGGTCAAACCGCATAACAACATACGTTGTTCCCTTTGTCATCGGTATGTTACTTGCCCGAGATTCGATCGTCGGTATCTCAATACCTAGTTCAATCTCGTTACCGGCAAGTCTCTTTACTCGTTCTGTAACACATCATCCCGCAACTAACTCATTAGTTGCAATGCTTGCAAGGCTTTAAGTGATGTGCATTACCGAGAGGGCCCAGAGATACCTCTCCGACAATCGGAGTGACAAATCCTAATCTCAAAATACGCCAACCCAACAAGTACCTTCGGAGACACCTGTAGAGCACCTTTATAATCACCCAGTTACGTTGTGACATTTGGTAGCACACAAAGTGTTCCTCCGATAAACGGGAGTTGCATAATCTCATAGTCATAGGAACATGTATAAGTCATGAAGAAAGCAATAGCAACAAACTAAACGATCAAGTGCTAAGCTAACGGAATGGGTCAAGTCAATCACATCATTCTCCTAATGATGTGATCCCGTTAATCAAATGACAACTCATGTCTATGGTTAGGAAACATAACCATCTTTGATCAACAAGCTAGTCAAGTAGAGGCATACTAGTGACACTCTGTTTGTCTATGTATTCACACATGTATTATGTTTCCGGTTAATACAATTCTAGCATGAATAATAAACATTTATCATGATATAAGGAAATAAATAATAACTTTATTATTGCCTCTAGGGCATATTTCCTTCAAACATTGTCACTTATAATGATCCTATTGTTCCTACTTCTTATGTTGAGAAACCACCTTTTCCTGTTAGGATAAAGGATCATGCTAAAGCTTCAACTATGGTTCGTAAAAGCAATATTAAAACTTATACACCTCATGAGCAAATTAAAGTTGAACCTTATATTGCTATTGTTATAGATCTCTTGTCTGATAATATTGATGGGCATGTTATTCATTTCCTTGATGAGACTACTAGAATTGCTAAACCTTGTGCTAAAGATAAAAACAGACCTGTGGTAGGCATGCCTGTTATTTTTGTTAAAATAGGAGATCATTGTTATCATGGCTTATGTGATATGGGTGCTAGTGCTAGTACAATACCTTATTCCTTATACAAAGAAATTATGGATGATATTGCACCTGCTGAGATAGAAGATATTGATGTCACAATTAAACTTGCCAATAGAGATACTATTTCACCAATGGGAATTGTTAGAGATGTTGAAGTCTTGTGTGAGAAAACTAAATACCTTGCTGATTTTCTTGTTCTTGGTTCCCCACAAGATAGCTTTTGTCCCATTATATTTGGTAGACCCTTCCTGAACACTGTTAATGCTACCATAGATTGCAAAAGGGATGTTGTTACTATCGGTTTAGATGATATGACTCATGAATTTAATTTCTCTAAATTTAGTAGACAACACCGTGAAGAAGAATTACCTAGTAAGGATGAAATTATTGGTCTTGCTTCTATTGTCGTACCTCCTAGTGATCCTTTAGAACAATATTTGCTAGACCATGAAAATGACATGTTTATGAATGAAAGAAGGGAAATAGATGAAGTATTCTTTAAACAGGAACCTATTCTGAAACACAATTTGCCTGTTTAAATCCTAGGGGATCCTCCTCCACCCAAGGGTGATCCCGTGTTTGAGCTTAAACCGCTACCTGATACTCTTAAATATGCTTATCTTGATGAGAAAAAGATATATCCTTTTATTATTAATGCTAACCGTTTAGAGCATGAGGAAGAGAGATTATTGAAAACTCTGAAGAAGCACCGTGCTTCTATTGGGTATACTCTTGATGATCTTAAGGGCATTAGTCCCACTCTATGTCAACATAAAATTAATTTGGAAGAAGATGCTAAACCAGTTCGTGATCATCAACGACGGTTGAATCCTAAAATGAAAGAAGTGGTAAGAAAAGAAATACTAAAGCTCCTTGAGGCAGGTATAATTTATCCTGTTGCTGATAGTCAGTGGGTAAGTCATGTCCATTGTGTCCCTAAGAAGGGAGGTATTACTGTCGTTCCTAATGATAAAGATGAATTGATCCCTCAAAGAATTATTATAGGTTATAGGATGGTAATTTATTTCCGCAAATTAAATAAGGTCACTAAAAAGGATCATTACCCCTTACCTTTTATCGATCAAATGCTAGAAAGATTATCCAAACATACACATTTTTGCTTTCTAGATGGTTATTCTGGTTTCTCTCAAATACCTGTATCAGCCAAAGATCAATCAAAGACTACTTTTACTTGCTATTTTGGTACTTTTGCTTATAGATGTATGCCTTTTGGTTTATGTAATGCACCTGCTACCTTTCAAAGATGCATGATGGCTATATTCTCTGACTTTTGTGGAAAGATTTGTGAGGTTTTCATGGACGATTTCTCCGTCTATGGATATTCTTTTAATGCTTGCTTGAGCAACCTTGATCGAGTTTTGCAGAGATGTGAAGAAACTAATCTTGTCTTGAATTGGGAAAAGTGCCACTTTATGGTTAATGAAGGTATTTTCTTGGGGCATAAAGTTTCTGAAAGAGGTATTGAAGTTGATAAAGCCAAGGTTGATGCTATTGAAAATATGCCATGCCCCAAGGACATCAAAGGTATAAGAAGTTTCCTTGGTCACGCCAGATTTTATAGGAAGTTCATTAAGGACTTCTCAAAAATTTCTCGGCCTCTGACTAACTTATTACAAAAAGATATACCATTTGTCTTTGATGATGATTGTGTAGAAGCATTTGAAATACTTAAGAAAGCATTGATCTCTGCACCTATTGTTCAGCCACCTGATTGGAATTTACCCTTTGAAATTGTGTGTGATGCTAGTGATTATGCTGTAGGTGCTATTCTAGGGCAAAGAGTTGATAAGAAATTAAGTGTTATTCAATATGCTAGTAAAACCCTAGACAATGCTCAAAGAAATTATGCTACTACTGAAAAACAATTCTTAGCAGTTGTATTTGCTTGTGATAAGTTCAGACCTTATATTGTTGATTCTAAAGTAACTATTCACACTGATCATGCTGCTATTCAATATCTTATGGAAAAGAAAGATGCTAAACCTAGACTTATTAGATGGGTTCTCTTGCTACAAGAATTTGACTTATATATCGTTGATAGAAAGGGAGCTGAGAACCCCGTTGCAGACAGCTTGTCTAGGTTAGAAAATGTGCTTGATGACCCACTTCCTATTGATGATAGCTTTCTTGATGAGAAATTAAATGTCATAAATGCTTCTCATACCGCTCCATGGTATGCTGATTATGCTAATTACATTGTTGCTAAGTTTATACCACCTAGTTTCACATACCAGAAAAAGAAAAAGTTCTTCTATGATTTCAGGCATTACTTTTGGGATGACCCGCATCTTTATAAAGAAGGAGTAGATGGTGTTATTAGACGTTGTGTACCTGAGCATGAACAGTAACAAATCCTACGCAAGTGTCACTCTGAAGCTTATGGAGGACACCATGCTGGAGATAGAACTGCACATAAGGTATTGCAATCTGGTTTGTATTGGCCTACTCTCTTCAAGGATGCTCGTAAGTTTGTCTTATCTTGTGATGAATGTCAAAGAATTGATAATATTAGAAGACGTCAAGAAATTCCTATGAATTATTCACTCGTTATTGAACCATTTGATGTTTGGGGCTTTGACTATATGGGACCCTTTCCCTCCTCTAATGGATATACACATATTTTAGTTGTTGTTGATTATGTTACTAAGTGGGTAGAAGCTATTACAACTAGTAGTGTTGATCATAACACTTCTATTAAAATGCTTAAAGAAGTTATTTTTCCGAGATTTGGAGTCCCTAGATATTTAATGACTGATAGTGGTTCGCATTTTATTCATGGTGCTTTCCGTAAAATGCTTGCTAAATATGATGTTAATCATATAATTGCATCCCCTTATCACCCTCAGTCTAGTGGTCAAGTAGAATTGGGTAATAGAGAGCTCAAGTTAATTTGGCAAAAGACTGTTAATAGATCTAGAAAGAATTGGTCCAAGAAACTTGATGATGCATTATGGGCCTATAGAACTGCATATAAAAATCCTATGGGTATGTCTCTGTATAAAATGGTTTATGGAAAAGCATGTCACTTACCTCTCGAACTAGAACACAAGGCATATTGGGCTATTAAAGAGCTCAATTATGATTTTAAACTCGCCGGTGAGAAGAGGTTATTTGATATTAGCTCCCTCGATGAATGGAGAACCCAAGCCTACGAAAATGCCAAGTTGTTTAACGAAAAAGTTAAAAGATGGCATGATAAAAGGATACAAAGGCGTGAGTTTAATGTAGGTGATTATGTATTGCTATACAACTCTCGTTTAAGATTTTTTGCAGGAAAACTTCTCTCTAAATGGGAAGGTCCTTACGTTATTGAGGAGGTCTATCGTTCCGGTTCCATAAAAATCAACAACTTCGAAGGCACAAATCCGAAGGTGGTGAACGGTCAAAGAATCAAACATTATATCTCAGGTAATCCCATAAATGTTGAAACCAATGTTATTGAAACCGTAACCCCGGAGGAATACATAAGGGACACTTTCCGGAATGTTTCAGACTCCGAAAGGGAATATGTATGTGGTACGGTAAGTAAACCGACTCCGAAACAGTTTTTAAGGCAATATTTCTCCGTTTTGGAATATTAGAAAAATAGAAAAATAAGAAGCAGTCCGGGAAGGACACGAGGGCTCCACGAGGGTGGAGGGCGCGGCCCCCTACCTCGTGGGCACCTCGTGTGCTCTCCGGACTCCGTTTTCGCACACGACACGTATTTTGGTCGGTAAAAATTCATTATATAATCTCCCGGGGTTTTGACCACCGTATCACGCAAAAATCTCTTGTTCTTGTTTCGAGCTGTTTTCTGCCAGGGTTGTCGAAGCTAAGCATCATGTCGTCTCCCTCCTCCTCCAACAATGAGGGCAACGATGCTTGGCTAATGAAGATAGAGCTGAAGAGAGAAGAACCCATGGAGACCCACAAGGATGGAGGGATCAAGAAGGCCACGGAGGACCAAGCTCCGACAACAGAAGACATCCTTCAACTTGATCACAATATTCTTACCCCAACTGAGATCGAAGCTTTCAAGATGATCGAGTTAGCTCGTATACAAAATAAGTATCTCACACGTGAAAATATTTTGTTGAAGGAGCATATCATCGCACTCAAAGGTATTATCCGCAAGTTAGAAGACCTCCTACGCTCGATGTGCGACTATCCATCATCAACAACTCCACCTTCTTCACCAACAAAGGAGACATAATCACATGGGTATGGGCACTCCCCTTGGCAACTGCCAAGCTTGGGGGAGTGCCCCGGTATCGTATCACCATCACTTCTATTTTTATTGTTTTTCTTAGTCCGATCCTTTTGGTAATATCTTGATTTAGTAGAATAAAAGTCTTAGTATGATCTAGTTGTGAGTTTTGCTTTTATAATTCTTCTATGTAATCGAGTCCGTGAGCTATATAATAAAGATTAGTGTTGAGTCAAGGGCTTGATTATTTTGCCATGATCCTAAGGGAACAAAAGAAAAGAGAAAGAAATAAAAAGAAACAAAGAGATCATGTGAGTCTTATGGAGAGTAATGAGCTCACATAGAAAAAGTATGATGAATAAAAGTTGTTGAGAGTTGACAAGCATAGTTTTGGTCATCGTTGCAATTAATAGGAAGTAATAAAGAAAGAGAGGTCTTCACATATAAATATACTATCTTGGACATCTTTTGTGATTGTGAGCACTCATTAAAATATGACATGCTAAAGAGTTGACGTTGGACAAGGAAGACAACATAATGGGTTATGTTTTCTTACATCTGAGATAAATTATATTATCATGGATCATCCAACATGGTTGAGCTTGCCTTTCACCCTCGTGCTAGACAAATTCATTGCACCAAGTAGAGATACTACTTGTGCTTCCAAATACCCTTAAACCAGTTTTATCATTAGAGTCCACTATACCTACCTATGGATTGAGTAAGATCCTCTAAGTAAGTTGTCATCGATGCAAGCAATAAAAATTGCTCTCTAAATATGTATGACTTATTAGTGTGGGAGAAAATAAGCTTTATACGATCATGTGATATGGAAGAAATAAAACCGACAGACTGCATAATAAAGGTCCATATCACAAGTGGCAATATAAAGTGGCGTTCTCTTGCATTAAGACTTTGTGCGTCCAACCATAAAAGCGCATGAAAACCTCTGCTTCCCTCTGCGAAGGGCCTATCTTTTACTTTTATCTCCTACCTTGCATAAGAGTCATGGTGATCTTCACCCTTCCTTTTTACATTTTATCCTTTGGCAAGCACAGTATGTTGGAAAGATCCTGGTATATATGGCTAATTGGATGTGAGTTTCATAAACTATTATTGTTGACATTACCTTGAGGTAAAACGCTGGGAGGCAAAACTATAAGCCCCTATCTTTCTCTGTGTCCGATTAAAACTCCATACCCATAAGTATTGCATGAGTGTCAGCAATTGTGAAAGACTATATGATAGTTGAGTATGTGGACTTGCTGAAAAGCTCTTATACATTAACTCTTTCCTATGTTATGATAAATTGCAATTGCTCCAATGACTGAGATTATAGTTTGTTAGTTTTCAATGAAGTTTACGATTCATACTTGAAATTGTGATTGAATTATTACTGAGGGAGTCCTGGATTAGGAGGTGTTTGGGTAGCTGGACTATACCTTCAGCCGGACTCCAGGACTATGAAGATACAAGATTGAAGACTTCGTCCCGTGTCCAGATGGGACTTTCCTTGGCGTGGAAGGCAAGCTTGGCGATGCGGATATTCAAGATCTCCTACCATTGTAACCGACTTTGTGTAACCCAAACCCTCTCCGGTGTCTATATAAACCGGAGGGTTTTAGTCCGTAGGACAACTTCATCATACAACAATCAAACCATAGGCTAGCTTCTAGGGTTTAGCCTCCTTGATCTTGTGGTAGATCTACTCTTGTACTACCCATATCATCAATATTAATCGAGCAGGACGTAGGGTTTTACCTCCATCAAGAGGGCCCGAACCTGGGTAAAACATTGTGTCCCATGTCTCCTGTTACCATCCGCCTAGACGCACAGTTCGGGACCCTCTACCCGAGATCCGGCGGTTTTACACCGACATTGGTGCTTTCATTGAGAGTTCCTCTGTGTCGTCGCTTTTAGGCCCGATGTCTCCTTCGATCATCAACAACGATGCAGTCCAGGGTGAGACTTTTCTCCCCGAACAGATCTTCGTCTTCGGAGGCTTCGCACTGCGGGCCAATTCGCTTGGCCACCTTGAGCAGATCAAAAGCTATGCCCCTAGCCATCAGGTCAGGTTTGGAAGCCTAAACTACACGGCTGACATCCACGGGGACTTGATCTTTGACGGATTCGAGCCACACCCAAGCGCGCCGCACTGTCTCGATGGGCATAACATAGCTCTGCCGCCGAACAGCGCCTTGGAGGCCGCACACGCATCGGTTCCGACCACTGATTCGGAGCCTACGGCACCGATCGAGGATCAGCGGTTGGACGCTGCCTCAGGGGCTGCGATCTCAGAGACGATCGAGCTGAACTCCAGCCCCGCACTCCACATGGCCCATGACTCCGAGGAGCCGGATTCCTTTCCGAACTCCGAGCCCCCCGCGCCCCTGCCGATCGAATCTGATTGGGCACCGATAATGGAGTTCACCGCCGCGGACATCTTTCAGCACTCGCCCTTCGGCGACATCCTGAATTCGCTAAAGTCTCTCTCTTTATCAGGAGAGCCCTGGACAGGCTACGGTCAGCAAGGATGGGATTCGGATGAGGAAGAAATTCAAAACCCACCCACCGCCCACTTCGTAGCCACTGTCGACGACTTAACCGACATGCTCGACTTCGACTCCGAAGACATCAACGGTATGGACGACGATGCAGGAGACAACCAAGAACCAACGCCTATAGGGCATTGGACAGCCACCTCATCTCATGATGTGTACATGGTGGACACCCCTAATGGAAGCAACACCGAGGAAAACGGGGATGGAAAGAGGGATCGATCTCACGAAAAACAATCAAAGCGTCGGCGTAAACGCCGACCCAAGCCCCGCCTTGATAAAGACCCAGCCATAGAGCAGGATGAGCCGGTAGACAACGAGCATGCCTTAGAACAACCATCCGAACAGGACAACCCGGATAGAGAAACCGAACATCCCTCCCCCGACGAAAATGGCATTCCGAACGATCCTACGCCAGACAAGCCCACTAAGAAGAAGAACCTCCACAAACGGCTCGTTGCAACCACACGCAGCCTGAAAAAGCAGAAGCGGAAGCTAAAAACTACGAAAGATGCACTTAGGATCAAATGGAGTAAAGTAATCAATACCGCAGACAAATACGGCGACAGTCGCCGCACTAAAAGCTATCCGAAGAGAAAGCTACTGCCTGAATTCGACGAGGAGGCCTTAGAGCCCTCGCATTCCAAAAGTGAGAAAGCCACACGGTCGGATAGACGACCCCATGGCCAGCATAAAGCGGCAAGCAGCGCCGCACTTAAGCCGGCATGTGACCCACTTAAGGATTCGCATCATGGCCCAGCCAGGTCCATTTACGGGCCAAGAAAGCAAGCTCTCATAAGAAATGCAATAAAGCCATTATCAGAATCCGGCACACCCAAATACAGGGGTGCCGCACACCCCCTATGTTTCACCAATGAGGTCCTGGATTATGAATTTCCAGCGGGATTCAAACCCGTAAACATAGAGGCATATGATGGAACAACAGACCCCGGAGTCTGGATCAAGGATTATATCCTCCACATATATATGGCTAGAGGAGATGACCTCCACGCCATAAAATACTTACCCCTCAAGCTTAAAGGGCCAGCCCGGCATTGGCTCAAAAGCCTTCCTGAAAACACAATCGGAAGTTGGGAAGAGCCCGAGGAAGCTTTCTGAGCAAATTTTCAAGGGACCTATGCCCGCCCTCCGGATGCAGACGATCTTAGTCACATAACTCAACAGCCCAGAGAGTCAGCACGGCAATTCTGGAACAGATTTCTTACTAAAAAGAATCAGATAGTTGACTGTCCGGACGCTGAAGCCTTAGCGGCTTTCAGGCATAATGTCCGAGACGAATGGCTCGCCAGACACCTCGGCCAAGAAAAGCCAAGAACAATGGCCGCACTAACAAGCCTCATCACCCGCTTTTGCGCAGGAGAGGACAGCTGGTTGGCAAGATGCAGCACCAGTGACCCAAGTACATCCGAAACTAGGGATGGAAACGGAAAACCGTGACACAATAAGGACCGTCGCCGGACTAAGGAAAAAAGTCCGAAGAGCACGACAGTCAACGCCGGATTCAAAAGCTCACGACAGAATCAGAAAAAGCCGCCCCTCCAAGATAACAGGGACGACCTATCCAACCTAAACAAAATCTTGGATAGGATATGTCAAATACATAGCACTCTCGGAAAGCCTGCTAACCATACCCATAGAGATTGTTGGGTTTTCAAACAATCCGGCAGACTCAACGCCGAACACAAGGGGCTCGACACACCAAGCGAAGACGAGGACGAACCCCAAAAGCAGAGTACCAGGAAACAAAAGAATTTCCCACAAGAAGTAAAAACAGTAAACTTACTCCACATAACAAAACGTGCGGCGCCCATAAAGGTACGCGCCCCACGGCCTATCCCAAAGGAATCCCGCCACTGGTTGTCAAAACCAATCATCTTCGATCATCTGGATTATTCTAGAAGTATCAGGAACCCAGGCTGGACTGCCCTGGTACTCGATCCAATAATTGGCGGACTCCAGTTTTCAAATGTCCTTATGGATGGTGGCAGCGGACTCAACCTGATATATCAGGACTCAATCCGCCACATGGGGATCGACCCAAAAAGAATTCGCCACAGCAAAACCTCCTTTCAAGGAGTAACGCCAGGTCCGGATACCCATTGCATGGGTTTTCTCCGGCTCGAGGTTATTTTCGGCTCTGCCGATAACTTCCGTCGCGAAAAGCTGACTTTCCACATCGTCCCATTCTCAAGTCGCTACCAAGCACTACTGGGACGCGAAGCTTTCTCCCTCTTTAACGCAATACCGCATTATGCATCTCTTACGCTTAAGATGCCCGGTCCACGCGGCATCATCTCCTTAAAGGGGAAGCAGTGAGAACACCTCCCCCAAGCAGAGGATTGTGCGGCCGCTTTAACAGCCCCACAATACAATGGCTTCACCAGCCAGAACATCGGAACAGGTCATTAAGACCACGGACACGGATAGACGAGTCCGGCACAAAAGTATCGTTGATAAAGGCTTAGTGGCCATATACCCCTGCACTAGGGGCTTCACACGTATAAAATAAGAGACAATAAAGCTCAATTTTTCATATTTTACTTTACACTTTGTTTATTTCATATAGCTTTTGTTTGGCACGCCCCTTTTTCAACTTAGTTGCTCTCTTTTTACAGATGAACGTCGTGCTGCGCCCGTCCAGGATATTGCACAACGGAGACACAGGCGCAGACGTGCAGTAGGGACCCGTTCCAAGGATTCTTTTCAGATTAAGACCCTGCGTAAACCTTTTTTACTGTCTCTTGTTGATACACATCCCCTGGTTCTATGACCAAGGAGGAGGCTGGCGTCTTGGCATGTGGCCACGTCAGAATTCTTGCGCGTACCTGGACACTAGGGGCTTATACCTTAGAGCGTTACCTCGCCCGCTCTCATAAAGACCGAATACCTTAGGGAGTGTTCGGCGTCGCGAGTTTGGCCTTATATGCATCAGCTCCGAGTCATGATTTTGGTCAAATGTTGGGTTGCCCGGCTCCTGTGTTCGGCCGCCTTACGTTCTGCTCTATCGGCTAAGGCGGCACCAGGAGAACTACTGCGATTGTGCCCTGGTTCGGCCAGGCGAGCACCTCAGTAGAGAAAGCCGAAAACCGACTGTCATGATATGGCGTGAGACTGGTCAACCACTCAATGACTCTCCGGAATCTGTAGGATTCCTCCACATTAACGAAGGGCCGTTTCCCGGCCAGGCACATACGCGCCCCGAATTCGGGCGAGCGCAGTCGCCACCAAGGGGCTACCTAAATAGTCCCATTGTCAAGCTCCTATGGCTAAGTGAAAGTGTTAAAGCATTATAGTCCGGTTGCCTAGCTCGCTGCGCTATCACCTCCTTTGTAGGACCAAGACGTTGGATTAAGTGTGAAAATGTGCCTTCTGCGAGCACCCCCGCACTATGTGCGTGGGGGCTGAAGCCAACGACTGCCATCTTTCAGATTCTGTATATATACGTTAAAACGGCCGCACAGGAGGTGTTCCAAAAACTTGAAGGCACGAGTATAAAAGGCTATTGCAATTCATCAAAATATTGGTCGAGCACTGCGTCTCTATTACACGAGCGCCTTCAAGGATTTCCTGAAAATAGTGCTCGGAGGGTACTCGGCTTTTGTCCGAATCTCGGGATGCAACAACGGTGGTCTCCATCTCTGCCCAGTATGTCTTGACACGGGCAAGAGCCATCCGTGCGCCCTCTATGCATGTTGACCTCTTCATCGCATTGATACGTGGCACCGCGCCAAGGAATTGCTGCACCAAGCTGAAATAACTCTTCGGCTCCGATCTCCCCGGCCACAGATGACCCATGACGTACTTCATGGCGAGTCCGGACAATCTATTCAGTTCGGCCCATTGAGCCAGACGATCGTCCACTGCCAGTGGACACTCTGGATTGTGAAATTGCGACCAGAAAAGCCTTTCCACTTCGCGATCTTCTTGATCTCGAAAGTGTTAGGTCGCATCAGCAGCACTCGCTGCCAAATCCAGATAGGTGTCCTCCACACTCCACATCTGGTCCAACGGAGCAAACTTCGGATCGCAAAACTTCCTCCGCAGCATAAAGGGCTTTCCGACCGCAATCTGTCCGGCCTGACGTAGCTCCTCCTTCGCAGCTCTCATCGCAGAGCGAGCGTCCTTGGCATCAGCAACGGCCTTCTCTAAATCCGTCTGTCTCACCCGGTCTTCTTTGTCAAGAAGCTTGCAACGGTCAGCAGCGCTTTTTAACTTCACGGCCATCTCGGCCATCTCCTTCTTGCTTCGGCAGTGAGCAGCCTGTTCGGCTCTCATCTCTTCAAGGGCCTTCTCGGCAGCCGCATCACTTTTCCTGGCTTGTTCCTTAGCTCAAGCAAGTTCCGCCCGAAGACTCTCCATGGCGGCCGCACCATCTGCGTCAAGCACACACATTGTAAGATACTGGCATAAAGCTCCTCTTACCAGATGCCGCCCGAGGAATTGCATACCTTGAGCCTCATCAAGCCGCTCGTTGACGAGCGCAATGTCGGCATCTGCCACGTTAAGTTGCCGCTTTAGTTCGGCAAAATCATCAGTTCGGCTCAATTCCGGACACTTCGCCACCTGTATACAAAGGAGACATTTTAGACCTAGGATTATGATCCTTTGTGCGTCGTCGATTTTGACAACGCACAGAGTCTCAGGGGCTACTATCTACACAGGACGCATCTTGTTTATGTGCAACTGACAAAGAAGTACATTATCAAACGTACCTCAAAACCTGCGAGCAAACTTCTGACGGCCTCATGCAATCCGCTTTCCGCGGACGAAATCCTTCCAATCACCGTACCCAGCAATGCACGGTGCTCCTCTGAGATAGAAGCTCGCCCCAGCAGAATCATCAGCTCCTCCGACCGCGCATCGGACGGTGCCGGACTCGTCCTATGACCTCCATCGAAGGCCGGACGTGGAGAACCTTGGGGGCCATATGGCTACCTTCCACCCCTGCCGGATTCGGAGAAACCCTCCGCAACGACACCTCAGGGTCGCCCGCCTCGCCAGGCGGTACAGCAGGGGGAGGCGTTCCACTCTCCATCATCTCCGGAAGAAGATCCCCCGAAGACGAGCTCTGCTGAGAAGGGCTGAGGTCCGAGCTATAAAGTAAAATTTCGGTTAATCTTCTTAGATAAAAAGCAAGGATTTCTCTCATCCCTTTAAAGGAAAATCTTTCTCTACTTACGGCTCGCTGGAGGGCTGATCCCTTTGAGGGCATAGTTCGGTCGAGGATCTCCCCGGCGTCGGACCCTCTGACGAGGACTTTTTCCCCCGCTTTGAGGCCATGGTCTCTGGGTCGTCAGAGGCGGCCCTCTTCTTCCCCTTAGGAGAGGAATTGTCGGTTCCTCCCTTCGGAGTAGCCTCCTTCGAGGAGGTCATAGTTTCCTTGTCCTCCCCCTCACTTCCCTCCAAAGGCACGATCTTCAACATCCTGACTAGCACGGGATCCGGCCTGGTCTCAGGAAGGGGAGACGGACACCTGATCAGCTTTGCCTTCGCTATCCACTCCTGTTTAAAAGGACAGCTCTTTTTGGGGTGAGTTTATGATAATCTTACGGGTAGCGAGTCCGGGCACAAGGTTACTTACTTGAGTATCCGGACAATTGCAGCTTAAACCTACGTCCTCGGTCAAATCCGGACACATCGCTTGTGATCCGAAGAACATTTTATACATCTCCACGGGCGTTGCGCCCATAAAATGCTGAAGAGCTCGTGGTCCCTCCGGATTAAACTCCCACAGACGAAGGGAGCGATGTTTGCCGGGCAGTGTTCGGCGAATCAGCATGACCTGCGTCACCTTGACCAGGTTGAGGTCTCTTTCTAAGAGATCCCTGATGCGGCCCTGCAACAAGGGCAGATCTTTGGATAACCCCCAATCTAATCCTTTGTTGACCCACGACGCTAGCCATGGTGGGGGACCCGAGCGAAAGGCAGGAGGCGCCACCCACTTGGCGCTCCTGGGAGCGGTGATATAGAACCACTCTCGTTGCCACAAGCCGAGCTCCTCTTGAAAGGAGCCCTCGGGCCATGGAGCATCAGCATTCTTACTTATGACAGCGCCTCTGCACTCTGCGTGCCGTCCCTCGATCATCTTCGGCTCCACTCCAAAAGTCTTGAGCCATAATCCGAAGTGAGGAGTAACACGGAGGAACGCTTCGCACACAACGATGAATGAGGAAATATGGAGGATGGACTCTGGAGCTAAGTCATGAAATTCCAGCCCATAATAGAACATCAGCCTCCTCACGAAGGGATCCATCGGGAAGCCTAACCCCCGAAGGAAGTGAGACATGAACACCACGCTCTCACCAGGATGGGGACTGGGAATAGCCTGCCTTTGAGCAGGCAACCTATGCGAAATTTCGGCGGTCAAGAACTTAGCCTCTCTCAACTTTAGCACGTCCTCCTCCGTGACGGGGGAGGGCATCCATCGGCCTTGAAGGTCGGAACCGGACATTGTCGAAGGTCCGGAGCGCCTGGAATCTGGAGCCTAGGGTGTTGGAACTCGAGGCGACGGGCGAACTTGTTTTGAGATTGGAGATAAGGAGTAAGGCCTTGGTCTCTTTATAAGAGGTTGAATACCAGGAGCCCTCCCCGTAACCGTTTGGGACTCGCCTTTAATCGAGAAGACATGCTAACGGGCACGATTGGGTTAGCCACGTCCGTATTGATGAGAATCCCGTAAGTAAAGGGGACACGATCTCTGCTTTGACAAGACGTGCCAAGGAAACCGCCTCGCAAAACATGCTGAGGTGGAGAAGTGAAAATGATTTGAATAAAGGCTTGGCCATAGTGTGATGTCACGCTGCGGAATACGTCAGCAGATTAGATTTGTGTTAATATTATTCTCTCTGTGGCAATACGTGGAAACTTATTTTGCAGAGCCGGGCACTACTCTTGGTGTTTACAAACTTTTATGAAGAATTTGGAGGAGGAACCCGCCTTGCAATGCCGAAGACGATCTGCGCACCGGACTCGTCATCATTGAAGCCTGGTTCAGGGGCTACTGAGGGAGTCCTGGATTAGGGGGTGTTCGGGTAGCCGGACTATACCTTTAGCCGGACTCCAGGACTATGAAGATACAAGATTGAAGACTTCGTCCCGTGTCCGGATGGGACTTTCCTTGGCGTGGAAGGCAAGCTTGGCGATGCAGATATTCAAGATCTCCTACCATTGTAACCAACTTTGTATAACCCTAACCCTCTCCGGTGTCTATATAAACCGGAGGGTTTTAGTCCATAGGACAACTTCGTCATACAACAATCATACCATAGGCTAGCTTCTAGGGTTTAGCCTCCTTGATCTCGTGGTAGATCTACTCTTGTACTACCCATATCATCAATATTAATCGAGCAGGACGTAGGGTTTTACCTCCATAAAGAGGGCCCGAACCTGGGTAAAACATTGTGTCCCTTGTCTCCTGTTACCATCCGCCTAGACGCACAGTTCGGGACCCCCTACCCGAGATCCGCCGGTTTTGACACCGACAATTACTCTAGCATAAGAAATCATATGACAAGAATCATATAAGTTGTTGTTCTAAGAATGATCATGGTGCCCTCATGTCCATATTTTATTTTTTATCGACACCTCTATCTCTAAACATGTGGATATATTTTTCGATTTCGGCTTTCGCTTGAGGACAAGCGAGGTCTAAGCTTGGGGGAGTTGATACGTCCATTTTGCATCATGCTTTTATATCGATATTTATTGCATTATGGGTTGTTATTACACATTATGTCACAATACTTATGCCTATTCTCTCTTATTTTACAAGGTTTGCATAAAGAGGGAGAATGCCGGCAGCTGGGATTCTGGGCTGGAAAAGGAGCAAATAATACAGACCTATTCTGCACAGCTCCAAAAGTCCTGAAACTTCACGGAAGATGTTTTCAGAATATATAAAAAATACTCAGCGGAAGAAGTTCACCAGGGGGGCCACACCCCGCCCACGAGGGTGGGGGCGCGCCCTACCCCCCTGGGCGCGCCCCCTACCTCGTGGGCCCCCTGGTGGCCCTCCGGTGGCCATCTTCTGCTATATGAAGTCTTTCGATGGGAAAAAATAAGAAGCCATCTTCTCGGACGAAACTCCGCCGCCACGAGGCGGAACCTTGGCGGAACCAATCTAGGGCTCTGGCAGAGCTGTTCTGCCGGGGAAACTTCCCCCCCGAAGGGGGAAATCATCGCCATCGTCATCACCAACGCTCCTCTCATCGGGAGAGGGCAATCTCCATCAACATCTTCATTAGCACCATCTCCTCTCAAAACCCTAGTTCATCTCTTGTATCCAATTCTTGTCTCCAAGTCCGGGATTGGTACTAGTAGGTTGCTAGTAGTGTTAATTACTCCTTGTAGTTGATGCTAGTTGGTTTAATTGGTGGAAGATCATATGTTCAGATCCTATATGCATATTAATACCCCTCTGATTATGAACATGTTTCTGCTTTGTGAGTAGTTACGTTTGTTCCTGAGGATGTGGGAGAAGTCTTGCTATTAGTAGTCATGTGAATTTGGTATTCGTTCGATATTTTGATGAGATGTATGTTGTCTCTCCTCTAGTGGTGTTATGTGAACGTCGACTACATGACACTTCACCATTATTTGGGCCTATAGGAAGGCATTAGGAAGTAATAAGTAGATGATGGGTTGCTAGAGTGACAGAAGCTTAAACCCTAGTTTATGTGTTGCTTCGTAAGGGGTTGATTTGGATCCATATGTTTCATGCTATGGTTTGGTTAACTTAATACTTTTGTTGTGGTTGTGGATGCTTGCAGTAGAGGTTAATCATAAGTGGGATGCTTGTCCAGGTAAGGACAGCACCCAAGCACCGGTCCACCCACATACCAAATTATCAAAGTACCGAACGTGAATCATATGAGCGTGACGAAAACTAGCTTGACGATATTGCTATGTGTCCTCGGGAGTGCTTTTCTCTATATAAGAGTTTGTCCAGGCTTGTCCTTTGCTACAAAAAGGATTGGGCCACCTTGCTACACTTTATTTACTTTTGTTACTTGTTGCTCGTTGCAAATTATCCTATCACAAAACTACCAGTTACCACTTATTTCAGTACTTGTAGAGAATACCTTGCTGGAAACTGCTTATCATTTCCTTCTGCTCCTCGTTGGGTTCGACACTCTTACTTATCGAAAGGACTACGATAGATCCCCTATACTTGTGGGTCATCAGTTAGCAGAGGGCGAGGGTGTGGGAAGCTCATATGGAAACGTGTGCTCGTCAAAAACAACGTGGCGAGACACTATAATGCGCCGGGAAAGGGGGTCGTAGCACCTATAACCCTTATGTTCGAGAGGATAGCCGAGGAAAATGCAGCGTGTGGACCATGGAGCAAGCTTGTGTGGCGTGGTAGCTGAGAGGTTGGGGAAACGAAGGCAGCCGAAAACGCGAAGGTGATCATATGTGGGGTGAAGACCATGAAGGCGGTAATATGGTGTTTGGTTGTTAATGGCACACGAGGGACGTCGATTGAGAAGGTAGGTAGCGGTGTGGAGGGCTTCGACCCAAAAGGGAGGGGTGAGTTTGGCTTGGATTAGGAGTGTGCGAACTATATCATTGGTGGTGTGAAGTAAATGCTCGGCCTTGCCATTTTGGGGAGACGTGTGAGGGCATGAGAAACGGTAGACTATGCCGTTGGTAGAGAAGAAAGAGCATAAATCGGAGTTAATGAACTCGCCACCGTTGTCACATTGTAACACTTTGATGATCACATTGTATTGAGTTTTGACATAAGCAAAGAAACGTTGTAGGGTAGTGGATGTGTCGGATTTGTGGCGTAGAGGAAACGTCCATGAAAAATGAGAGTAATCATCAAGCACAACGAGATAATATTGGTAACCAGAAAAACTCGCAACCGGAGAGGTCCATAAATCACAATGGATTAAATCGAAAGGAGCAAACGTGCGACTAGTGGAAGAGGGAAAAGGTAAACGTGGTTGCCGCCCAAGTTGGCATGCACTACAAGGAACATGAGGAGATTTATTACATGTGGTAAGAAAAGCATTGTCTAAAGAGCGAAGGGTATGAGGACTAGGATGGCCGAGCCGACGATGCCACACATCACCATCGGAGACAGTAGTGGAAAAGGCAGTGCGCCAAGCCTTGTTGCTGTCGTGAAAGGGGTAGAGGTCGCCGGAGCTAGCGTAGATCAGGATGACTTTCCGTGTGCGGAGGTCCTTCACAAGAAAACCAAACGGGTAAAACTCTATAGAGCAAGAATTATCCTTGGTAAATTGACGAACGGAAATAAGGCTGGTAGTGATGTGAGGTGAGAAAAGAACATCATGTAAATGAAAGTTATGTGGGGAAAGGAGTGTGGAGCCAGTGGCATGTATGGGGAGATGAGATCCATCTTGATAAATTATGCTTAGAAGGAGAATTCGAGAAGGTGAGGTTACCAGAGTTGTCGGTCACGTGGTTGGAGGCGCCGCTGTCGAGGTACCATTCGTTGGAGGGGGGCCCGGGGTTGGGGAAGCCGTGGGAGCTGTAGGCGGTGTGAAGCATGGCGAGGTGATCCCAAGACGGCGGCTAGTGTGGCGAGGGCGCGTGGTACGGCGAGTATTGCACCGGATAGGCGTGGGCGTGGGATCCCGGACGTGGCCCAAGCACGCCAGCAGAATTGGGAGGAACCCAGCCGGGGCGTGGAGGAGGGATCGCCATCCCATAGGGGGTGAAGAAGCCCATGTAGGGGTTGTAGGCCGGCAGGGCGTGGCCACGACCGCCCGAGTCGCCGCGCCCACGACCGCGCCCGTGGCCGCGCTCACCACCATCACCTTGACGAGAAGAGCCGTTGCCACGACTGTGCTGCTGGTTGGAGCCCCGATCGAAGACCGATCCGCGCGCTCACCTGAGCGGGGGCCGGATCCGTCGTTGTTGGGGAAGCAGGAAGGCCCGGAGGAGCCACCGGTGTCGGGGGTGCCGCCGCTCCCGTGGACAGCGAGCACAGTGGCGCTGGCGTCGGAGGTGCGCTGAGCCTGGTTCTCCTCGGCGAGTTTGACGCGCAAGAAGATGGTCTTGAAGGGTGGCAAGGGAACGGTGTCCCCCAGAACCACACGGATGGTGTCGAAGCGCCCGTCGAGGCCGTGTAGAAACTGCGTGGTGAGGTCGACCTCGGTGACGGCATGATCAATGTCCGCGAGACCGGTGGTGAGGAGCTTCATGCGGCGCGCGTACTCGTCGACGAAAAGGTCACCCTGCTTGAGGTTGCGGTACTGCCGGTTTAGAATCATGTAGTGGGCCGCACGATTGGCAAGGAAGTAGTCTTGGATCCGAGTCCAGAGAGCATAGGTGGTGGTGGCGCCGATCACATGATTGATGATCTGATCTGTAAGGGTGGCGTACATGGTGGGGACGACATGGGTGTCAAGTTCGAGGTAGTGGCTGTCGGCGTTGGGAGGTGGTGGATGATGGATGAGGTAGGTGACGTCGTAAAGGACCATCAGGAAGAAAGATTTCCACTTGTAGTAATTGTTTTCAGCAGGGTTCAGGAGGAACTTGATGTGGCTAGTGAGATCCACGTTGAGGATGGGGTGGCGAGCGGGTGGTGCCGGCGGCAGCGGCTGTGGGTTGGTGGAGGAAAAGAGAGGAGCAAACTGGGAAGTAGGGCTGGGAGAGGTGCCGGTGAGGTGGGCAGAGGCAGTGCCGAAGACGAACGGCGGCATGGATGTGCCGGCGGCGGTGGCCGAGGATGAGCCGGAGGAGGCCGTCGAGGAGAGGGAGGCCGGCGAGGAGGCGGGCATGGTGGCCGCGGAGGAGGAAGAGGAGTGTTCGGCCATGGAAAGACCTGGAGACACTGATACCAAGTTAGACAATAAAATGATTGCCCTTGATCTCTGATTACAGTACAACAACAGTCATTACATATAGAAAGCCCAAGGAAGTAGGCACGCAGGCCAGGGCATTGGTTGAGATTCTAAATTCTAGGGCTGGACGTGCCAGACTATTACAACAGAAATATTTACGTGTTAACACTGTTCCCCGCCTTGTTCGACGGCAGCGCGCGCGGGGGGGGGGGGGGGGTTCCGACTCCCAGCTGAGGTGAGGTGAGAATCTTGGATTCCCTTCCTATCTGAACCTGGCTTCTCTCAGCGATTTGGGAATTCTGGCCGTCGGATCTCCCCCTTGATGCAATTTGGGCCGTCGGATCTGCCCCTGAGATGAGCTGGGCCGTTGGATAAAATTCGGAGTTGGAGCGCTGGACAGTAGTTTTGTTTTCTCACCTCGGTATATTGGGCAGATGTGGCTGAGCTGTGGGGTCTTTCGTCCGTGGGCCGTGCCAGTCAGTTGCTGTGGATAGAAGAGTGGCCAGTGCGGTCCTTCTGCGGTAGAAACCACATGCCACCACCTGTGATTTCGTTGCCCCGCCGAGGGTATTTTTGGGATTTCCAATACTGGACGCCACATGGCTTCCCTTGGTTCGACCGTTCGAGGCCTCACCCCAAATCGAGTGACAAAGTAGGGTTCCATCTTCTTCCTCTCCCTCTCCCCCTCCCTCGAATCTCTCGCGCAGCCGTCGCTCCTCTGCCTTCCCTCTCTCCCCGCTTGACCCGCCGCCCCTCGCGCGCCGCCATCCGCGCATTCTCCCCTGGATGCGGCGAACACGAGGAACAAGGATGGCGACTGGGCGCTGCGGGCACACAGAGCACGCCCCAGAGCTCCACAGCCTCTGGCTCGGCTTCTCGACCAGCGGCCGCCTCTGCGCGTGGGACAACTTGTGTGCCCTCATTATTACCACTGAAGCCTGCTCAAAGGCGAAGGCCGCTCATCTCCATCACTGGGAGGAGCGCCAGCCGCCGAGACAGCCATCCACTTCGCCATTGCCGACGTCCTCGCCCCGGCAGATCGAGAGAGATGCGGAAAAGAGGCGGGAGGAAGAGGAAAAGACGTGCCAGCTCCATCCCCTCCACTGCGTTGTGCGCCTGGCTCTCACCTGCAACCATTCTACCTCCACCCCCTGCCAAATTCTCCATCCCTTTCTTACAAGTACCTACCTCCACACGCTCACTCTTTCTCATGAATTAGATTGCTCTCATCCCTCATGATGTCCTGTCTTTGATTAATCCCTATAATTTGTCTTCTTCGTTTGTGCAGATTCCTGTAAGTTCTTATTGTTCGGCTACCTGTACATGGATGTTTATCCCAAAAAATAGAGAAAGAATCAAGTGTTCCAAATGCTCAATGTGTTTAGGATCCATCGCGAAACAGTACAGATATAAGCCATCTAAAAACAGACTGGTCATTTTGTTTTCATTTGCTTTTGGTTTGGTACTGATCAATAAACTGCTTAATATGTTTTAGGATCCATTGCTTTTAGTTTGGTACTGATCAGTAATGAAAGCAATGGAGCAAAGCAATACTGATCCAACTGGTGTGGGGAGTTGACGGCCAACTAACCAAAAGCAATGAAACAAAATGAAACAAGAGAGATGGTTCAGAGGTGTGATGTACTTCCTTAGTCTTTGTTTTCCTTTTGTATCATTGCTCTTGATTTGTTTACTGTGAACTTTCTCTCTACAGTCACACGCCTATAATCAACCGGTCCAGGTAGACGAGATAAGGTAAATGTGATTGCATTAGCAAACTCCATTTTCGTGTAACAACAAAAACAGAGGAAACTCCATTTTATTGTAATTACAAACAAAGAACTTCTAGACGGCGAAGCTGCTACCCTGCTCCTCTCCCTGCAAACCTCCTGATAAATGAAATATGCTATTTGATTATATATAGTCTGTCCTAAAGGTGCTGCCCTATCTGTTTAGTGGAGGTAAATATGTTCAGGTTGCACAAGCATACCTGTGAGGGAGGTGGTCTGCTTAAGTGTTTTTACAGATGCAAGATACTAAATACTTCCCTATCAGTGTTTTTCTTCTCTTTAGAAGATTTGGAGGCCCTCAAATAGTGGTTGATGATAGCTTGGTTTTGTTGTTCTCCAATTAAGGAACCATCCCCGCATGCTTCTGTAAACTGGATGGTTGCATTCCGTTGGGAGGAGAGGGTTGCCACCATCGTTATCATGGCGGGCGGGCGTGTGCGTGTGCGTGTGCGTGTGCGTGTGTGTGTGTGTGTGTGTGTGTGTGTGTGTGAGAGAGAGAGAGAGAGAGAGAGAGAGAGAGAGAGAGGAAGGAACCATACAGTGAATAATATGTCAGGGGCTTAGTACAAGCCCATAGAGTTGTCTGTTTTCCTGTGAAGAGCCCCCTCTATGCAAACACCCATGACAGATCCTTTTTTGTTCTATTCTCATGGCCTTAGCTTGGACACAAATTTGTAAATTACTTCCTTGCAAGAATGACCCGAGTTTGGTTTCTAATCCCCTGGATCTATTCGGATTGCCTATTTCTTAGTTGCATACAAATATGCACCTTGATTGCTATGGATAACCCAGTAGGTAATTCCCTCTCTTCTTGTTGATGCTTTGTCTTGCTTGGACGATAGAAGGTTCTGTACAGGACTAATTTAGCCAGACAGCTATAAATTGACCGAAAACACATATAAGCTTTCTATACATTAATAACTAGGGGGTTGGTGCACTCACTCAATTCTAAAATTGTTCATATCGATGTCATAGGTATTAGTATACAAGTGATTCTTTATTTGATTAAAAACACTACTCTTTGTTGTTGTAATCGGCATAATGATTTTTCGGTAGGGCATACCCCTCGGTAGGCTACTTAGCTAGGATACCCTATCGAGGGATATGCCTGATCTAATTTCGACAGTGGTGGCCCATATAGGTCCTGCTAAGTAAACATCGCGACGTGAGGGGAGTTCAGATCAACGCTCAAATCGGTTCCAGCATGATCTTCATGGCAGGGTAGATGTTCGTCTTCGGCGTCGCCACCTTCGCCGCCTACTCGGTTGGACCTCGGTCGGGTCGAGACCTTTGCTCTACATCGGATCATAAGATTTGGCAACATGGAGTATACGGTCGACCACCGCGGAAAGCTGATCATCTCTGGTTTGGCATCTCACCAGATCCAAAACTAGTAGAGGCCGGTGACGGTTTAATAAATCGGGGGGTGGCTGCTTGGTGGGGAGCCCGACAACAGACCCGTTTTGGGGCCCATGAAGATAGGTGAAGACCTAGCCGCGGAGGGGATCCTTAGAGCCCAGAGAGATGACAAAGGACCATCTTGACGAGCAAGTCAAGGTGGCAGCATCTTACATCAGATAGATCTCCTGTAAAACCCTAGCCCCGGGCATCTATATAAGGTGGGGGCTAGGGCCTAGTGGTAGCAATTCCTATCTACATCCGTAAAACCATACTCTCGGTAGTCTCATGCTCCATCCCCATTATAACCCTCGCACAAGGTACTCCACCATGAATGCAAACACAAAGCAGGACATAGGGTGTTACTCCTTCCCGAAGGCCCGAAATTGGGTAACTTCCTCGTGTGATCTTTGATCTGGTACTTCCGGCCATGTTCGCCACCCTACCGAGGGCACTGACAACTTTACGAACCATCAGTTGGCGTGGCACGCATGGAATACGCTGGTTAGAGAACAAACCCAGATCAAATTGTTGTTGTGCATGACAGGAAACTTCACGCCGGACCAGACTTCTATCTTCGGCTCTTTCGAGCTCGAGGTTGATAATGTGTGTAATTGTTGGATTTTGTGTGGAGACTGTACATACCCCTCCACCCCCTTCTCCATTAGAGAGAGAGCCATCAGAACATGCCTACACTTCCAGCTTAGATTTTCTGAGAGAATCACCTACTCATGTGTTGAGATCAAGATATTCCAATCCTACCACAAGATCCTTGATTTCTAGCCTTCTCCAAGTTGCTTTCCACTCAAATCATCTTTCCACCATATTCAAATCTGTGAGAGAGAGTTGAGTGTTGGGGAGACTATCATTTGAAGCACAAGAGTAAGGAGTTCATCATCAACACAACATCCATTGCCTTTTGGAGAGTGGTGGCTCCTAGATTGGTTAGGTGTCGCTTGGGAGCCTCTGAGAAGATTGTGGAGTTGAACCAAGAAGTTTGTAAGGGCTAGGAGATCGCCTACTTCGTCAAGATCTACCCGAGTGAGCCAAGTCCTTTGTGGGCGATGGCCATGGTGGGATAGACAAGGTTGCTTCTTTATGGATCCTTCATGGGTGGAGCCCTCCATGGACTCGTGCAACCGTTACCTTTCGTGGGTTGAAGTCTCCATCAACGTGGACATACAATAGCACCACCTATCGGAACCACGCCAAAAATCTTCGTGTCATCATTGCGTTTGCACTCTCCAAACCCTTTTCTTTACCTTCATATGCAATGTTTTACTTTCCGCTGCTACACTCTTAGAATTGCATGTGTAGGTTGATTGCTTGACTTGTGCTAATTGCTAAAATCAGCCCGCAACTAAAATTGTGAAAAGGTTAGATTTTTATTTGGTCAGCTAGTCTAATTACCTCCCCTCTAGACCTACTTCCGATCCTACACATATCATTACTACTATGAGCTACATGCCACAAATTTATACTTGAGCAAACGTGTATGCAAACACCATATCAAAGGTTCAAACATGCTTGCCTGGATCAACGTAGGCAGAGGACGATCCCGCAAGATCTCCAGCAACTTTACCTCCTTGGTTTTCTATAAAACAAAAGGCGCAATTCCTACATAAATTTTATGGCCGTGCAAAAAGTTGTCCAAAAATATTTTCAAATAAATGCGATAAAAAACTAGACTGGAAAAGAAAATTTCCAGAAAAGGAATCAACTGAAAATGATTTGAGGTTAAAAAGTGATGAGGTTTTTAAAACCAAGGACCTTTTTATAATTAAAATAACTGCTATCGGGCCTTTACTGTTATCAACAGAAAGCACCTTTGAGGAAATACGTTTTCCAGCAAGGGAAACGCACTCTAGCAGAAGACGTCAGCGAATTCACTCGAAAAGAATAAAACACTGATGGGTGGGTAGTGGAGTTTGAAATCCGCGGGCGAGAACAGAGGGGAGAGGATGGCCACCGGCAGTGATCGGCGACGATCTGGGCTACGGGGATGGTGCAGGCGTGCTCGTGGAACCTTTCCGCGTCTGTGGGTGGTGGAGTTGGCTGTCGACGTGCACTACGGCGACGACAGCGTCACCTCCAGAAGACGGCAACTTCGGTTGGCGATGGATCTCACTGGAGGGACCTGCAATCATCAAATTGACGTGCGGGTCGGGTGAGTGGGAGCTCTAGGAGGCTATTGACAACATTTGGAACGTAGAGGAGGGATACCCACGTTGGACTCTTTCGATACCCGAGGCAGATCGGGCGGCCGGAGCCGGAGAAGAAGACCTCGCTGAGGCCCTCTGTTGCTACTAGGTGTCAATTGGGAGTGTGAGGTGGTGATGTGAGAGCAGAGAGGGGCTCGAGAGCTCTATTTATAGGCGGCTCGACAGGGTCCGTGAAGTAAATATGCCCTAGAGGCAATAATAAAGTTGTTATTTTATATTTCCTTATTAATGAAAAATGTTTATTATTCATGCTAGAGTTATATTGACCAGAAACCTTAATACATGTGTGAATACATAGACAAACACTGTGTCCCTAGTGAGCCTCTACTTGACTAGCTCGTTGATCAAAGATGGTTAAGGTTTCCAAACCATGGACATAAGTTGTCATTTGGTAACGGGATCACATCATTAGGAGCACTAGAATGATGTGATGGACATGACCCATCCGTTAGCTTAGCATATTGATCGTTCAGTTTTATTGCTATTGCTTTCTTCATGTCAAATACATATTCCTTCAACTATGAGATTATGCAACTCTCGGATACCGGAGGAATACCCTATGTGCTATCAAACGTCACAACGTAACCGGATGATTATAAAGATGCTCTACAGGTATCTCCGAAGGTGTTTGTTGGGTTGGCATAAATCGAGATTAGGATTTGTCACTCCGAGTATGGGAGAGGTATCTCTGGGCACTCTCGGTAATACACATCATAAGAAGCCTTGCAAGCAAAGTGCTAATGAGTTATTTGTGGGATGATGTATTACGGAACAAGTAAAGAGACTTGCCGGTAACAAGATTGAACTAGGTATGTGGATACCGACGATCGAATTTCGGGCAAGTAACATACCGATGACAAAGGAAATAACGTATGTTGTCTTTGCGGTTCAACATCTTCGTAGAATATGTAGGAGCCAATAATGAGCATCCAGGTTCCGCTATTGGTTATTGGCCGGAGAGGTGTCTCGGTCATGTCTACATAGTTCTCGAACATGTAGGGTCTGCACGCTTAACGTTCGATGACGATTTAGTATTATATGAGTTATATGATTTGGTCACCGAATGTTGTTTGGAGTCCCGGATGAGATCACGGACATGACGAGGAGTCTTGAAATTGTCGAGAAGTAAAGATTGATATATAGGGTGATAGTATTCGGACACTGGAAGTGTTCCGGATAGTATCAGGTATTTATCGGAGTATCGGGGGAGGGGTTACCGGAACCCCCCGGGGGGAAAGATATGGGCCACTGATACGTCTCCGTCGTATCTACTTTTCCAAACACTTTTGCCCTTGTTTTGGACTCTAACTTGCACGATTTAAATGAAATTAACCCGGACTGACGTTGTCTTCAGCAGAATTACCATGGTGTTATTTATGTGCAGAAACAAAAGTTCTCGGAATGACCTGAAACTTCACGAAACATCTTTTCAGAAATAATAAAAAATCCTTGCAAAAGATGAAGACCAGGGCGCCCACACCCTAGCCACGAGGGTGGAGGCGTGCCCCCTACCTCGTGGCCTCCTAGAGGTCCTCCGACCTCAACTCCAACTCTATGTATTTGCTTTAGGAGAGAAAAAAATCAGAGAGAAGGATTCATCGCGTTTTACGATACGGAGCCACCGCCAAGCCCTAAAACCTCTTGGGAGGGCTGATCTGGAGTCCATTCGGGGCTCCGGAGAGGGGAATCCGTCGCCATCTTCATCATCAACCATCCTCCATCACCAATTTCATGATGCTCACCGCCGTGCATGAGTAATTCCATCGTAGGCTTGCTGGACGGTGATGGATTGGATGAGATTCATCATGTAATCGAGTTAGTTTTGTTAGGGTTTGATCCCTAGTATCCAATATGTTCTGAGATTGATGTTGCTATGACTTTGCTATGCTTAATGCTTGTCACTAGGGCCCGAGTGCCATGATTTTAGATCTGAACCTATTATGTTTTCTTCAATATATGAGAGTTTTTGATCCTATCTTGCAAGTCTATAGTCACTTATTATGTGTTATGATCCGTTAACCCCGAAGTGACAATAATCTAGATACTTACCGGTGATGACCGTAATTTGAGGAGTTCATGTATTCACTATGTGTTAATGCTTTGATCCGGTACTTTATTAAAAGGAGGCCTTAATATCCCTTAGTTTCCGTTAGGACCCCGATGCCACGGGAGGGTAGTACAAAAGATGTCATACAAGTTCTTTTCCATAAGCACGTATGACTATATTTGGAATACATGCCTACATTACATTGATGAATTGGAGCTAGTTCTGTGTCACCCTAGGTTATGATTGTTACATGATGAACCGCATCCGACATAATTCTCTATCACCGATCCATTGCCTACGAGCTTTTCATATATTGTTCTTCGCTTATTTACTTTTCCGCTGCTATTGCTATCATCACTACAAAATACCAAAAACATTAATTTTGCTATCATTACCTTTTGCTACCGTTACCACTACTATCATATTACTTTGCTACTAAACACTTTGCTGTAGATATTAAGTTTCCAAGTGTGGTTGAATTGACAACTCAGCTGCTAATACTTAAGAATATTCTTTGGCTCCTCTTGTGTCGAATCAATAAATTTGGATTGAATACTCTACCCTCGAAAACTGTTGCGATCCCCTATACTTGTGGGTTATCAAGACTATTTTTTAGCGCCGTTGCCGGGGAGCATAGCTCTATTCTTTGAGTCACTTGGGATTTATATCTGCTTATCATTATGAAGAACTTGAGAGATCCAAAAACCGAGATTTATCCCTCAACTACGAGGAGGGGTAAGGAACTGCCATCTAGCTCTGCACTTGATTCACCTTCTATTTTGAGTAAGCTTGCGACACCTAAACCTGCTTCTGCGATTCGTTCTGATATGTCGCATTGTTATTGATGATGCCACTTCTGCTATGCATGATACTTATGATGAAACTACTTCTATGCTTGATATTACTGTACCACTTGGTGAATTTCTTGATGAACAACTTGCTTGGGTTAGAGAGAATGAAAATATTGAAACTGATAATATTGATGAAAGTGATGATGAAGACTCTCCCCCTAATAAATATAAATCGCCTGTTATCCCTGAGAGTTATGTTTTAAAAAAAAAAGCTGCTATAGCTATTTTAGCTTGCAAAGATAGATACGAGCTCAAGAGGTTATTAGCTAAATGGAAGCAGCAATCTCTTAATGTTAGAATGAAACCTGACCCTGCTTTTGCTACTTCACATATTTGTGTTACTGATAAGGACTGTTAATTCTCTGTTGATCCTGGTATAACTACTTTGGTTGAATCTGATCCTTTTCATGGCTATGAATCTGAAACTGTTGCGGCACATCTTACTAAATTAAATGATATAGCCACCCTGTTCACTAAGGATTAGAGAACTCGTTATTTTTATATCCTTAAAATATTTCCGTTCTCATTAAAGGGTGATGCTAAGATATGGTTTAATTCTCTTGATCCTGGTTGTGTGTGTAGTCCCCAGGATATGATTTATTACTTCTCTACTAAATATTTCCCTACTCATAAGAAACAAGCTGCCTTAAGGGATATATATAATTTTGTGCAAATTGAAGAAGAGAGTCTCCCACAAGCTTGGGGGAGGCTTCTCAAGTTACTTAATGCTTTGCCTGATCATCCTTTTAAAAAAAATGAAATACTTGATATCTTTTATAATGGACTAACCGATGCTTCCAGAGATTACCTAGATAGTTGTGTTGTTTCTGTTTTCAGGGAAAAAACACCGCATGAAGCTGAAATTCTATTGAATAATATATATGTTGACAAATGAAAATAATTGGACACTTCCTGAGCCTATTCCTAAACCAACTCCGAAGAAAAGAGATGTTATATTTCTCAGTCCTGAAGATATGCAAGAGGCAAAGAAATCTATGAAAGAAAAAGGTATTAAAGCTGAAGATGTTAAGAATTTACCTCCTATTGAAGAAATACATGGTCTTAATTTACCGCCTGTTGAAGAAACATATGATCTTAATCCTTTACCTATTGAAGAAACACATGGTCTTGATAACCCGACACAGATAGTAAAAGTAAATTCTCTCTATAGATATGATAAAGCTGAAATCCCTCTTACTAAGTTTGCTATCCCATACTTATATGAGTTTGATAAATTTCTGGTTAAGCAAGAAGATTTTAATACTTATTTTGGTAGACAATTGAAATACAATTCAAATATGCTTGAACACTTGGGTGATTATATGGCTAATGTCAAAAGTGAACTTAAACGTATTAGTAAACATGCTTCTATGGTTACCACTCAAGTAGAACAAGTACTTAAAGCTCAAAATGATTTGCTCAATGAATTGAATAGTAAGAATAATGATTATGTTGTTAGAGTGACTACTAGAACTGGTAGAATGACTTGGGAACCTCTGTATCCTGAAAGCCACCCTAAGAGAATTGAGCAAGATTCTCAGAGAAATAATATAGATGCACCTAGTCCTTTGTAACGCCCTTAATGCGGCTATATCTCCCACGTGTCGAAGCACGACTTAAAGGCATAACCGCATTGAAAGCAATGTCGCAAGTGAGGTAATCTTTGCAAACAACCCATGTAGTACAATAGGGGAAAAGATACATAGTTGGCTTACAATCGCCACTTCGCACAAATACATAAATAAAGCATTACATCAACCAGATACAATGAAGGCCTGACTACGGAACCAAAATAAAAGAAGAACCCCAAATGCGACAAGGTCCCCGATCGACCCCAACTGGGCTCCACTACTGACCAACTAGAACGAAACAACACAAAAGGGCAAGATCTTCATCGAGCTCCCCCTTGAGCTTGGTTGCGTCACCTGGAATGGCATCATCGGCACCTGCAAGCTGGTTTTGGAAGTATCTGTGAGCCACGGGGACTCAGCAATCTCGCACCCTCGTGATCAAGACTATTTAAACTTATAGGAAGGGTAAAAGGTATGAGGTGGAGCTGCAGCAAGCGACTAACATATATGGTGGCTAACATACGCAAATGAGAGCAAGAAGAGAAGGCAAAGCACGGTCGAAAAACTATGATCAAGAAGTGATCTTAGAGCAACCTACGTCAAGCATAATTCCAACACCGTGTTCACTTCCCGGACTCCGCCGAGAAGAGACCATCACGGTTACACACGCGGTTGATGCATTTTAATTAAGGTCAACTTCAGGTTTTCTACAACCGGACGTTAACAAATTCCCATCTGCCCATAACCGCGGGCACGGCTTTCGAAAGTTCAAATCCCCGCAGGGGGTCCCAACTTAGCCCATGACAAGCTCTCACGGTCAACGAAGGAATAGACCTTCTCCCGAGATATTCCGATCAGACTCGGTATCCCGGTTCTACAAGACATTTCGACAATGGTAGAACAAGTCCAGCAAGACCGCCCGATGCGCCGACATCCTGATAGGAGCTGCACATATCTCGTTCTCAGGGCAACACCGGATGAGCGCTCCGTACAACTAAAACCAGCCCTCAAGTTTTCCCGAGGTGCGCTGCAAAGGACTCTAGTTCGGACCAACACTTAGACAAGCACTGGCCCGGGGGGGGTTAAAATAAAGATGACCCTCGGGATGCGCGACTCCCAAGGGAAAAAGGCTAGGTGGCGAATGGTAAAACCAAGGTTGGGCCTTGCTGGAGGAGTTTTATTCAAGGCGAACTGTCAAGGGGTTTCCATTATTACCTAACCGCGTAAGGAACGCAAAATCCGAGAACATAACACCGATATGACGGAAACTAGGGCGGCAAGAGTGGAACAAAACACCAGGCATAAGGCCGAGCCTTCCACCCTTTATCAAATATATAGATGTATTAATTAAATAAGATATATTGTGATATCCCAACAAGTAAACATGTTCCAACAAGGAACAGCAACTCCATGTTCCAACAAGGAGCAAATTTCAATCTTCACCTGCAACTAACAATGCTATAAGAGGGGCTGAGCAAAGCGGTAACATAGCCAATCAACGGTTTGCTAGGACAAGGTGGGTTAGAGGCTTGGTTCAACAATATAGGAGGCATGATAAGCAGGTGGTAGGTATCGCAGCATAGGCATAGCAAAAGAGCGAGCAACTAGCAAGCAAAGATAGAAGTGATTTCGAGGGTACGATCATCTTGCCTGAAAGCCCGCAAGGAAGAAGAACGAGTCCATGAAGAAGAACAAACAGATGTAGTCGAACGGTTCCTCACAAACGCGACGTTACCGGAACCAACCCGAGGAAGAAAACACCGGAAAGAAGCACACAACATAGTAAACAACCAACACATGAACATGGTATGATATGCAGGATGCGGTATGCGATGCGTATGCATGATTTGACAAGAGATGAATGAACCTGGCCTCAGCTTGGAAATCCAAGTGTGCCACTGGAAAGGTGAGATGAAATCTCTTGAAAACGATATAAAGAACGGCGGAATCGGAGTCACGGTTTGGAAATGGCAAGCAATTCAAATATGGCACCGGTCTGCGATTTACAGCAAGTAGCCATCTAAATGCAACAAGATGAACATGCTACAGCACCCAAACATGGCATCCAAATACATGGCAGGAATCCATTCATGATGCTTAACAAAAGTCTAGCACTGAGCTATGGCCAATTCATCCATTAACAGGTTCAAACAAGCATGGCAACAATGCATTTGGTAAATAGATTTCAGACTTAGTGAAATTAACACTTGTCTGGAATTTCAGACCAGATAGCATTCTTTGGAGCAACAAAACTATATGCTACAGGACCTGAACATGGAAAAGTAAAGCATGGCATAGAGCTATTCAAAGAGCTTAACAAAAGTCCCTTAGTGACCTTGAGCCAAAAGGGATCAGAAAATACATTTGCAAGCATGTCAACATGGCAAAAACACAATCAGTTCTCAGACTTGGTGAAAACTTGAGCATGCTGAAAAAGATATCAAGTAGGCATGTTTACGAGCTCGATGCACTCACTACAGAGCATGTCATGACCATCTAAGCATACATCCATCAAGAATACACAAAATTCAAGCTAGACATGGCAAGAACAATAACATGGCATGCACGGATCAACTACAACATCCTCGGCAAAATTGCTAACAAGTAGACAATCTGCCCAGATTCACGAAATAGCAAAAGTAGAGCTCGATTGACTCAAGCCAGGGTGCTCCATAATTGCAAACAAAGACATGGATCGATAGAGCACAACAAGATTAACAAATCATCCTTACTGATCATCCTCAAAAGAGGCACGGATCACTAGGAAACAACATGAACCTATGGCATCATGAGATAAACGGACCAAGGACTTAGTGGAATTGCTAAGTCCCTGAAATCAGCATTAACAAGTGCACCACTTTGCAAGCTTGTGCTAGTCACCACACACATCACAAAAATACATGGGTTGCACCTCTGGATAGATGGCAAAACATATAACAAAACTCATGTAGAGATCATGGGCATATCATGCACACAATAATCATGGCAAAAATGACAAATATCTAAATGGAGCAGCAGATCTGACAATTATCTCAAGCAGCCTACTTCCAACAGCATTTCGGGCATCAAGATGAACTCAAATGAAAATGATGCAATAAGATGAAATGATATGCTCTTTGAGACGAACATTTTGATATGCTATATGCCCAAAACGGAGCTACGGATGCAAAATTACGATGCGATGAACAGGAGCAACTGAACTAGGGTTTCAGGGCAAAAGTCAACCCAAACGGGATCTCAGATCCAGATCCGGGGCACGTCTCCCGAAGTTCGCCAGAATCAGAGGTGGGCCGCTGGAGTTGAAGTCGGCCGGAGCGGGGAGGCACTCCCGGGCTCGCCGGAGTGGGGAGGAGCTTGCCGACGGGGTCGGCGGCGTGGAGGCGAGGTCCAGCGGGGTCGGCGGCGGCCGGGCGTGCGGTGGAGCGGCGAGGTGCGGCGCGGCCGGAGCGGCGCCTGAGCTCGGCCGGCGACCGGCGCCGGGGAAGATGAGCGTGGGGCGCTCGGGCGCGGCCGCGGGGAAGCCGGGCGGTGGGCGGAGGCAACGGGCCTCGGGGGGCCCTCCTGGGCCTCCCGAGCCGGCGATGTGGGGCGACCGGTGGGCGAGTGGCGGAGCGCCACGTGGCAGCCAGAGAAAGGCTGGGGGGAGCGGGGCGGACACGTCCTTCGGTGGTGACTCTGTCCGGCGGCGCGCGATGCTGATTTGGATCTAGGGTTTTTCCCGGGGGAAGGAGAAGGAGATTTTCGGGGGTGGTCTTTAAATAGGCATAGAGGGAGCTAGGAGAGTCCAAATGAGGTGCGGTTTTCAGCCACGCGATCGTGATAGAATGCTCTAGGTGATGGAGAAGGTTTAGGTGGGTTTTGGGCCAACTTGGAGGGGTGTTGGGCTGCAACAACACAAGGCCTTTTCGGTCCCTCGGTTAACCGTTGGAGCATCAAACGAAGTCCAAATGGTACGAAACTTGACAGGCGGTCTACCGGTAGTAAACCAAGGCCGCTTGGCAAGTCTCGGTCCAATCCGAAAATATTTAATCCCCACACACGAAAGAAAGGTAGAAATGACCACCGGAGGAGAACGAAGCGCCGGAATGCGAAACGGACAGCGGGGAAAATGCTCGAATGCATGAGACGAACATGTATGCAAATGAAATGCACATGATGACATGATATGCAATGCATGACACGCAAGAAATGACAACGCAACAACAGCAAATAACTGGACGACACCTGGCACATCGGTCTCGGGGCATTACAACACTCCACTACGAGAGGATCTCGTCCCGAGATCTAGAATGGCACCGGAGGGAAAATGGAAGAGAAAGAGAAGAGGTAAAACTAAGTTGCTCCTTTGACAAACGAGTGAAACCAAAGAACCTTGCAAAGGTTGAACAAATTCGAGAAAAGAATACAATGAAGGTGAATAAGGTCGAAAACACTCCGTTAGAAAAGAGGGACAAAGAACATTGCGAAAACCTTGAGGTTGAAGGGCAAGATATATATTGAAACCACTCCGGTTAAGAAAGAGGAATAAGAAAGAACCGATTCGGGTAGCACTTCGGTTGAAAAGAAATGAAGACTTGATAAAATGAAAGAGCTAGAGCAAAAGGGACACAACACTCCGGTTAGAAGGATAAGCATGACAAGGACAAGAAGAAGGTTTGAAGAGAGCAACAACACAATGCCTCCGGAACAAAAGTAAGAATGGAATGAACGAAGGGAAAAACGAGAGCACGCTTACAACAAAAGCTAGAACGGAGTTGTTGGAAAACCAACAACGAAAAGAATAAGCTTGATATGGTCTTATGGAATACATCTCAAATTATGAGGTGACAACCTGCCACTCACGGGAAAAGAAATTGGATTGATAAGAACAAGGAGACGAGAAACTTATTTCACCGAGAGGATAATGAAGAACTTGGGTCATTTATAAGCACCATAATAGCAACAATCCTTAGCGAAGGCTTTAGGTGAAATATAACCCAAGATAACTCCAATGACAAGATTGATGGATTTCAAGTATCTCATTCTTAATAACATGTGAATCATGGAACATGAACTCAAATTATCAAGAATGACGTAATACCACCTTCAATGATATGATAGAAAGAAATTGCACTCCGGATTGCAAGATGAAGAATACCTGAGCTCCTCTGAAAAGAAACTCAATGAATACTTCGAGAAGGAATTAAATCCTTTATGAACCATCATGTAAAGCCTCCTTGAAGAACTCCGGTAAGAAAAAGAATGAACAACCCAAAATGAGGGATAAAAGAATAAGGTTGAAGCCTTGCAATGATTTATATGGATCTTCGCGATGAAATAATTGAAAAAGGTTGGAACTCCGGGAAAAAAGATGAGCACTTGAAATCAAGAATTTAATCATCGTGAACGAACTCCGGAAGAAAAGATTAACATATGGATGAAACAAGAATAAGAATTGCATTATGCTTATCCTTCACCAATTTAATTGATGACAAACAACGGATTTGGCATATTACTTCTTCTCGTTGAAAGAATTAATATAGATATAGCGCAAACTTGAGAAAGGTCTTCAACTAACCACCGGTAGAATTAGGAAACAACGAATGCATTGCTATGATAAGAAAGAAGAAAATCTTGAACGAACCACCGGTAAGAATTGAAAAAGAACGAATAAAAGATAACGAATCACCGGGAAGAATTTGCAAAAGAACGAAGATGCTAGAGTGAATCTAGATACATGAGAACGAAGGGATCACGAACTGATTAGAGATCACTTGAACGATGCACCGGTAAGATTTAGATTATGAGAGCTGAAAGCTGGAATGAATAAATCTTAGATGGTGGGCTCCAGATAATCAAACTGAAAAGACTCCTGAATTACTCCGGATGGGTGAAAAGAAATCTCACAATCGAAAATAATTATGAGAGGATGGCAACAAACTAGAGCCACGAATCTTGAAGAGAATGAAGCAAGATATGGAGGAAAAAAAAGCTCTTCTTCAGTCTTCAAATGATGAGAAAGACTACGAGAAACACCACCGAGAATTATTGAGACACTCCGGAATGATTAAAAGAGGAGAGGTTGAGCCAACGATGAAAAGAATGTGGACGATCTTGGAGAAAAACATAAGACTTATGATAATTCATTCTTACGACAAACTTCGAAAAGAAATTTGGATAGCTCCGGAAAAATAAGAAGAGTCAGGTAAGATCCTAGGAGAAGACCTGTGGGTTAGGGCCCACTCAAGAGAAACACTGTTGAAATGATTTAAAAGAGAGAATGCACTGGTTGAATTAAAATGGCTTGACTGAGATACCAATCTCGGAAGAGCTTTAACGAATGCATAGAGGAAACACGAATTTTCGAGATATCTTGAGCACTCCGGAATAAATGAATAGCAAGCGGGGAAGATTAAGAGGTGCACCGGCAAGAGACGACATTTGAAACGAGGAAAATATATGATCAACAAAGCTTGACTTGGTTCCACCGGAGAAGAAAATGAGTGACGAGAGACGAACTTGAAGCTCCGTTAGAATCTTCATGGGAATCACTGGATGCGAACATTGAAAGAAAAGAATGGAGAGACTTCCATCGATAACTTGGATACTTGATAAAGAAATCTTGGTCCTTGAAGAAACAAGGGTGGGAGGGTGGGAAAAACAAAGGCAACTTGGGACGAATGAAATGAACACCGTTGAGAGGACTTGAGTTGATCTTGCGAATGATGACAAAGATTGGATCCACTTGAGGAGAAAACACGCCGGTGAAAAGGATTGACAAGACAATCTTAATGATCAAGAAGGATTGGTATCCACATCGGAGTATGAGAACACCATTTGGGGAAGGTATGGAATCAACACTTGACATTGAAGCAACTCGAATACCACAACTCAAAACAAAACAAAGGATTGGCTTGCAGAATAAGGCAGAACAAACATATGATAGAGATTTCGTCCGAAGTTTTCGTGGTGGGGCCTACACGGGCTCGATCGTATAGCACCATCATGTACAAGGCAGTGCACATGACATACGAAGTGTCCCTGAGTCGGCATAGCCAAGGACTCTTTAAGACACAACGAGACCATTGTAAAACCGACTGTGAATAGGCGGACCACTAGACGTCGAACCCCAATTTCATATCATACATCTGTCGGAAAGATATCCTAAGAGCTACTTGAATTCCCACTTATAAATTCCCGAAATTTTCCGGTTATGCAATCAGGTGTTGGGGATACAGGGGAAGCATAATATCTCACCCAAAACTAGCAAACCTACATCCAGTTGTATCCATCCTTCAACACATAACCAAGAAACCTTCGGAAATCGTCTACCTCAACCTTCGAAAAGCATCCGTTATACAAGTTATGGCAATACTCCCGAACTCCCGCCCCAGTACTGGGTGGCGTCGAGGTTATCTCACCAACGAACTGCATAAAAGAGATTTTCGATGTCGGCGTACTAAACTCAGGTATTCCAGAATTGCAACAATAAAATTATGACGACAACACCTCGGAGCTCAACTCCCCGGGACACTTCCACAAAACCCCTGACAGGAGGCACCAAGACAATGTTCTCGTCATAAAACCATCGGAACGATTCCAAGATACCCTCGTGATCCTAAAAAAAATTAGTGAAATTTGAGAAGAGAAGAGTCAAAACTCTACGTCAGGATGCCTTACCAGAGCGATGAGGAGACTGGGGAGTAAAAAGAATTCCTAAACTCTCCGATATATAATTCCTAAAAGACTCAAAACATTTTTTTCTAGACACAATTCGGCTGCTAAAAACGATCAAGCAATGGGGCTCCTAAGGTCGGGATGGCTCTGATTACCAACTTGTAACACCCTCGATGCGGCTATATCTCCCACGTGTCGAAGCACGACTTAGAGGCATAACCGCATTGAAAGCAATGTCGCAAGTGAGGTAATCTTTGCAAACAACCCATGTAGTACAATAGGGGAAAAGATACATAGTTGGCTTACAATCGCCACTTCACACAAATACATAAATAAAGCATTACATCAACCAGATACAATGAAGGTCCGACAACGGAACCAAAATAAAAGAAGAACCCCAAATGCGACAAGGTCCCCGATCGACCCCAACTGGGCTCCACTACTGACCAACTAGAACGAAACAACACAAAAGGGCAAGATCTTCATCGAGCTCCCCCTTGAGCTTGGTTGCGTCACCTGGAATGGCATCATCGGCACCTGCAAGCTGGTTTTGGAAGTATCTGTGAGCCATGGGGACTCAGCAATCTCGCACCCTCGCGATCAAGACTATTTAAGGTTATAGGAAGGGTAAAAGGTATGAGGTGGAGCTGCAGCAAGCGACTAGCATATATAGTGGCTAACATACGCAAATGAGAGCGAGAAGAGAAGGCAAAGCACGGTCGAAAAACTATGTTCAAGAAGTGATCCTAGAGCAACCTGCGTCAAGCATAACTCCAACACCGTGTTCACTTCCCGGACTCCGCCGAGAAGAGACCATCATGGTTACACACGCGGTTGATGCATTTTAATTAAGGTCAACTTCAGGTTTTCTACAACCGGACGTTAACAAATTCCCATCTGCCCATAACCGCGGGCACAGCTTTCGAAAGTTCAAATCCCCGCAGGGGGTCCCAACTTAGCCCATGACAAGCTCTCACGGTCAACGAAGGAATAGACCTTCTCCCGAGACATTTCGATCAGACTCGGTATCCCGGTTCTACAAGACATTTCGACAATGGTAAAACAAGTCCAGCAAGACTGTCCGATGCGCCGACATCCTGATAGGAGCTGCACATATCTCGTTCTCAGGGCAACACCGGATGAGCGCTCCGTACAACTAAAACCATCCCTCAAGTTTCCCCGAGGTGGCGCTGCAAAGGACTCTAGTTCGGACCAACACTTAGACAAGCACTGGCCCGGGGGGGGGGGGGTTAAAATAAAGATGACCCTCGGGATGCGCGACTCCCAAGGGAAAAAGGCTAGGTGGCGAATGGTAAAACCAAGGTTGGGCCTTGCTGGAGGAGTTTTATTCAAGGCGAACTGTCAAGGGGTTCCCATTATTACCCAACCGCGTAAGGAACGCAAAATCCGGGAACATAACACCGATATGACGGAAACTAGGGCGGCAAGAGTGGAACAAAACACCAGGCATAAGGCCGAGCCTTCCACCCTTTACCAAGTATATAGATGTATTAATTAAATAAGATATATTGTGATATCCCAACAAGTAAACATGTTCCAACAAGGAACAGCAACTCCATGTTCCAACAAGGAACAAACTTCAATCTTACCCTGCAACTAACAACGCTATAAGAGGGGCTGAGCAAAGCGGTAACATAGCCAATCAACAGTTTGCTAGAACAAGGTGGGTTAGAGGCTTGGTTCAACAATATAGGAGGCATGATAAGCAAGTGGTAGGTATCGCAGCATAGGCATAGCAAAAGAGCGAGCAACTAGCAAGCAAAGATAGAAGTGATTTCGAGGGTATGGTCATCTTGTCTGAAATCCCGCAAGGAAGAAGAACGAGTCCATGAAGAAGAACAAACGGACGTAGTCGAACGGTTCCTCACAAACGCGACGTTACCGGAACCAACCCGAGGAAGAAAACACCGGAAAGAAGCACACAACATAGTAAACAACCAACACATGAATATGGTATGATATGCGGGATGCGGTATGCGATGCATATGCATGATTTGACAAGAGATGAATGAACCTCGCCTCAACTTAGAAATCCAAGTGTGCCACTGGAAAGGTGAGATGAAATCGCTTGAAAACGATATAAAGAACGCCGGAATCGGAGTCACGGTTTGGAATTGGCAAGCAATTCAAATATGGCACCGGTCTGCGATTTATAGCAAGTAGCCATCTAAATGCAACAAGATGAACATGCTACAGCACCCAAACATGGCATCAAAATACATGGCAGGAATCGATTCATGATGCTTAACAAAAGTCTAGCACTGAGCTACGGCCAATTCATCCATTAACAGGTTCAAACAAGCTTGGAAAAAATGCATTTGGTAAACAAATTTCAGACTTAGTGAAATTAACACTTGTCTGGAATTTCAGACCAGATAGCACTCTTTGGAGCAACAAAACTATATGCTACAGGACCTGAACATGGCAAAGTAAAGCATGGAATGGAGCTACTCAAAGAGCTTAACAAAAGTCCCTTAGTGACCTTGAGCCAAAAGGGATCAGAAAATACATTTGCAGCATGTCAACATGGCAAAAACACAATCAGTTCTCAGACTTAGTGAAAACTGGAGCATGCTGAAACAGATATCAAGTAGGCATGTTTACGAGCTCGATGCACTCACTACAGAGCATGTCATGACCATCTAAGCATACACCCATCAAGAATACACAAAATGCAAGCTAGACATAGCAAGAACAATAACATGGCATGCACGGATCAACTACAACATCCTCGGCAAAATTGCTAACAAGTAGACAATCTGCCCAGTTTCACGAAATAGCAAAAGTAGAGCTCGATTGACTCAAGCTAGGATGCTCCATAATTGCAAACAAACACATGGATCGATAGAGCACTACAAGATTAACAAATCATCCTTACTGATCATCCTCAAAACAGGCACGGATCACTAGGAAACAACATGAACCTATGGCATCATGAGATAAACAGACCAAGGACTTTGTGGAATTGCTAAGTCCCTGAAATCAGCATTAAAAAGTGCACCACTTTGCAAGCTTGTGCTAGTCATCACACACATCACAAAAATACATGGGTTGCACCTCTGGATAGATGGCAAAACATATAACAAAACTCATGTAGAGATCATGGGCATATCATGCACACAATAATCATGGCAAAAATGACAAATATCTAAATGGAGCAGCAGATCTGGCAATTATCTCAAGCAGCCTACTTCCAACAGCATTTCGCGCATCAAGATGAACTCAAATGAAAATGATGCAATGAGATGAAATGATATGCTCTCCGAGACGAACATTTTGATATGCTATATGCCCAAAACGGAGCTACGGATGCAAAGTGACGATGCGATGAACATGAGCAAATGAAAAGTCAACCCAAACGGGATCTCAGATCCAGATCCGGGGCACGTCTCCCGAAGTTCGCCGGAATCGGAGGTGGGCCGCCAGAGTTGAAGTCGGCCGGAGCGGGGAGGCGCTCCCGGGCTCGCCGGAGTGGGGAGGAGCTTGCCGGCAGGGTCGGCGGCCTGGAGGCGAGGTCCGGCGGGGTCGGCGGCGGCCGGGCGTGCGGTGGAGCGGCGAGGTGCGGCGCGGCCGGAGCGGCGCCTGAGCTTGGCCGACGACCGGCACCGGGGAAGATGAGCGCGGGGCGCTCGGGCGTGGCCGCGGGGAAGCCGGGCGGCGGGCGTAGGCAACGGGCCTAGGGGGCCCCTCCTGGGCCTCCCGGGTCGGCGATGTGGGGCGACCAGTGGGCGAGTGGCGGAGCGCCACGTGGCAGCCAGAGACAGGCGGGGGGGAGCGGGGCGGACACGTCCGTCGGTGGCGACTCTGTCCGGCGGCGCGCGATGCTGATTTGGATCTAGGGTTTTTCCCGGGGGAAGGAGAAGGAGATTTTCGGGGGTGGTCTTTAAATAGGCATAGAGGGAGCTAGGAGAGTCCAAATGAGGTGCGATTTTCGGCCACGCGATCGTGATCGAACGCTCTAGGTGATGGAGAAGGTTTAGGTGGGTTTTGGGCCAACTTGGAGGGGTGTTGGGCTGCAACACACACGAGGCCTTTTCGGTCCCTCGGTTAACCGTTGGAGCATCAAACGAAGTCCAAATGATACGAAACTTGACAGGCGGTCTATCAGTAGTAAACCAAGGCCGCTTGGCAACTCTCGGTCCAATCCGGAAATGTTTAATCCCCACACACGAAAGAAAGGTAGAAATGACCACCAGAGGAGAACGAAGCGCCGGAATGCAAAACGGACAGCGGGGAAAATGCTCGAATGCATGAGACGAACATGTATGCAAATGAAATGCACATGATGACATGATATGCAATGCATGACACGCAAGCAATGACAACGCAACAACAGCGAATAACTGGACGACACCTGGCACATCGGTCTTGGGGCGTTACATCCTTCTAAAAGGAAGAAAAATAAAAATGACAGGACTTTGCATGCTTGTAGTGAACCTATTGCTGAAACACCTGAGAATCCAAATGATATTTCTATTTCTGATGCTGAAACACAATCTGGTAATGAACCTGAAACTAGTGATAATGTTAATGATAATGTTCATGATGATGCTCAACCTAGCAATGATAGTGATATAGAAATTGAACCTGCTGTTGATCTTGATAACCCACAATCAAAGAATCAATGTTATGATAAGAAAGACTTTGTTGCTAGGAAACACGGAAAAGAAAGAGAACCATGGGTTCAGAAACCCATGCCTTTTCCTCCCAAACCATCCAAGAAAAAGGATGATGAGGATTTTGAGTGCTTTGCTGAAATGATTAGACCTATCTTTTTGCGTATGCGATTAACTAATATGCTTAAAATGAATCGTTATGCTAAGTACATGAAAGATATTGTTACTAATAAAAGAAAGATACCAGAAGCTGAAATTTCCACCATGCTTGCTAATTATACTTTTAAGGGTAGAATACCAAAGAAACTTGGAGATCCAAGAGTACCCACTATACCATGCTCCATTAAAAGAAACTATGTTAAAACTGCTTTATGTGATCTTGGAGCCGGTGTCAGTGTTATGCCTCTCTCTTTATATCGTAGACTTGATTTGGATAAGTTGACACCTACTGAAATATCTTTGCAAATGGCTGATAAATCAACTGCTATACATGTTGGTATTTGTGAGGATGTGCCTGTTGTAGTTGCAAATGTTACTATTTTAACGGACTTTATTATTCTTGATATTCCCGAGGACGATAGTATTTCTATTATTCTTGGAAGACCCTTTTTGAATACTACAGGAGCTGTTATTGATTGCACTAAAGGCAATGTCACTTTTCATATTAATGGTAATGAGCACACAGTACACTTTCCGAGGAAACAACCTCAAGTTCATAGTATCAACTCTATTGGAAAAATTCCATCGATTATATTTGGAGGTTTTGAATTTCCTCTTCCTACTGTCAAGAAGAAATATGATATTCTTATTATTGGGGATGTGCATATCCCCGTTGAGGTAACATAGTGTTATTCGAAATTTCTCTGGTTACATGTTATTTGGAATGAGTTTGTTAACAAGACCTGATCAACCTTGTTAATGGATTCCTTTTGATGAGTATGAGATGGATGAAACTAGAAGGCACAACCTTATGTACCCTCCTTTTACTTTTTGTTATTTATATTAAATAAAATAAAAATAAGTATTTTCCGTCTGTTATCTGAATTATCCGTGCAATATAAAAATACCCCAAAAATGAAAGTTCCCCAAATGCCCTGAAATTTAAATATGATTTTTCCTGAAATATTTGAGAATATTTGACACTGAGAACACAGCAGGGGGGCATCCACCTGGTCACGAGGGTGGAGGGCGCGCCCTACCCCCCTGGGCACGACCCTGCCTTGTGGGCCCACAATGGCCCTCCTCCACTTATTCCTGCACCCACACACTCCTTCTTCCTCCCACAAACACCAATATCCAGCTCAAGCACAAGTTCTAGCTCATTTTGCTACGATTTTCGATCTCCTTGCTCAAAGCACCTCTTACAAAACTGCTTTGGGGGATTGTTCCTTGGTATGTGACTCCTCCATTGGTCCAATTAGTTTTTGTTCTAGTGCTTTATTCATTGCAAATTTGTGCTGCCTAGGTGACCCTGTTCTTGAGCTTGCATGTCAAATTTATATGGTCCCAAGTAGTTCTAATGCATGATATAGGCTCTAGGCACTTGTAGGAGTAGTTGCTATCAACATTGTTGAGTTTGGCTCAATTTTATTTGAAGTTACTAAAAATTTCAGAATTTTTCAAAAAATAATGAAGAGATTTTTGAGGGGCTCATCGAGCCGAAGCTCGAAGGAAAAGCAAAATGAAAAAGCAGAGAAGCCCAAGTATAATCTGCCTCGCACCACGGAGGTTCGGCCGTGTGAATGGCCTTCCAATGATTTCTTGAGAGCAGCTGAGATTTATGATGATTTTTATGAATTGGCTGAGAATGCAGGCCTCACCACCTTCCTCCACGACCAACACGAACAATATCTCTTACTCACCAATATCTTTGTGCAAAACTTTCATTTCCATGCTAGGAGCTCACCACCTACGGTGGAGTTTTATTTATATGATGAGCATAAGGAGATGTCACTTTATGATTTTTGTCGGGTTTGTTTGATCCCTTTCGAGAGCACGATAGAGGAACCACACCGCGCTGATGTGGATGGGTTTATTGATACCATCACTATAGGGGAAACGAGGAAGGTTTCCGATGCACGAATCACTAGCATACATTTTCCTGTTTCACGCTACTTTGCAAAATTTTCTAGTCGTTGCTTAATTGGTCGCGGAAACTGTGGAAACCTTAGTGTTCCTGATATTATTATTTTGTTCCATGGTTTATTCTGTGATAACTCTGTTAGTATGGGCGGTATTATTGCTAAACGGTTAAGTCTGAACCGTACAAAGGGCCCCATCTTTGGAGGCATCTATATTTCACGCCTAGCTGCACATTTTAACATACCTATTAGGCATTATGAGAAGGAAGAAAAATTGCTGCCCACTGTTTATCTAGATTATAAGAGTATGGTGGCACACGATTTTATTGTTAAGAATAGGGAAGGGGAGCTTAAATACAAATTGTTCTTTCATAAACATCATCCTGAGACTATTACCTTGCCTGCTCCTTCCTTGTTTGATTTATCTGCAGGCTAGTACCTTGTTCCGTTAGAGGCTATTCACGCCTATCGGAACCCTACATCAGCCACAAAGCCAGAGTCGGAACCACCACTTGATCCTCCACGACAGTCTAATTACCATTGGGATCCGGAGATGATTGCCAACCAGTGGCAATCAAAGTCTTCTTCATCGCAGTACGACCCCAACTATTATTATGGATATCCGCCAGGCCAGCCGTGGCCATAGACCAACTTAGGCCAAAAGCCTAAGCTTGGGGGAGTACGTATTTCTCACCGACATTATATTCATGTTCACACACTCATTGCTAGACGCCAGTGCTCATACTTTTTCATTGTATCATCCATGCTAGTTTATTTTTCTTTTTGTGCTTTCTTCTTGTGTGCTTAATAAACCCTAAGAAAAACCAATAAAAAATTAGTTGTAGATGTTAGCTAGTTTACTTTCCATGCTTGTAGTAGTAATTAAAAAGGAAACCCCAAAAAGATTTCCTGTTCTTCTTTTGATTGTTGGGAGCTCTCCTGTGTAAATAGTTTTATTTCTTTTCTTTTCTTTGGGAGTCGATAGGAGAAGACCATTATTAAATTGTTGAGGTGGCTCTTATATGCATTATTGTTGATCTGACAAAAGAGCCCATATTGCGTTCTCTTCTCCTGTTTATTGAATGCTTACAGATTCTAGCTTAGTCCAATGCACGTGCACTATTATTATTATCCACATCGTTCGGTCATGCAAGTGAAAGGCAATAATGATGATTATATGATCAACTTATTGAGATGAGAAAAGCTGGTATGAACTCGACCTCTCTTGTTTTTGTAAATATGATTAGTTCATCATTCCTAATTCAGCCTATTATGAATAAACATGTTTGCGATGACAATTAGAGATCATAGTTGCTTATGCCATGCTTAATTAGCTAGGAGCTTATAATGGTTTACCTTGCGTGCCAACATGCTATTAAAATGGTTATGATGTGGTATGATAGGGTGGTACCCTCTTTTGAACGATTTTCGAGTGGCTTGACTTGGCACATGTTCACGCATGTAGTTGAAACAAAATCAGCATACCCTTTATGATATTTATGTTCATGGTGGATTATATCCTACTCATGCTTGCATTCGGTGTTGATTAATTTTAATGCATGTTCATGACTGTTGTCGCTCTCTAGCTGGTCGCTTCCCAGTCTTTTGCTAGCCTTCACCTGTACTAAGCGGGATACTGCTTGTGCATCCAACTCCATAAACCCCAAAGTTATTCCATATGAGTCCACCATACCTACCTATATACGGTATCTACCTGCCATTCCAAGTAAATTTGTATGTGCCAAACTCTAAACCTTCAAATAAATATCCTGTTTTGTATGCTCGAATAGCTCATGTATCAACTAGGGTTGTCCGTATCTTCCATGTTAGGCGGGTTATTCTCAAGAGGAGTGGACTCCGCTCCTCACTCACGAGAAAATGGCTGGTCGCCGGGATGCCCAGTCCCATGCTTTATGCAAACTAAATCAAAATAATTGCAAACAAAACTCCCCCTGGGACTCTTGTTAGTTGGAGGCACTCGTTGTTTCGAGCAAGTCATGGATTGATGCTTGTTGGTGGAGGGGGAGTATAAAATTTACCATTATGTTTGGGAACCGCCTATAATGTGTGTAGCATGGAAGATATCGCCATCTCTTGGTTGTTATGTTGACAATGAAAGTATACCGCTCAAAATATTATTCACCTCTATTTCAAAACCGAGCTCTGGCACCTCTACAAATCCCTGCTTCCCTCTGCGAAGGGCCTATCTATTTACTTTCATGATGAGTCATCATCCTCTTATTAAAAAGCACCAGTTGGAGAGCACCGCTGTCATTTGCATTCATTACTGTTAGTCTACATTGAGTATGACTTGACTGGATCTCTTTTACCAGTCTAGTCAGTCCTTGATCTTTAAAGGTGCTCTGCATTTATGTTTTCGGTCTCAGAAAGGGCTAGCGAGATACCATCTTGTTATATCATATTATGATTGTTTTGAGAAAGTATTGTCATCCAAGATTTATTATTATTGCTCGCTAGTTGTATGCCATTGATATGAGTAAACATGGTACCTATGTGTTTTTGTGAATATGGTTAGTTCATAATCTTTGCTGAAAACTTGAATGCTGGCTTTACATATTTACAACAACAAGAGCAAACAGAGTTTGTAAAAGTTTTTCTTTATCACTTCCAGTTTATCAACTGAATTGCTTGAGGACAAGCAAAGGTTTAAGCTTGGGGAGTTGATACGTCTCCATCGTATCTACTTTTCCAAACACTTTTTCCCTTGTTTTGGACTCTAACTTGCATGATTTGAATGGAAATAACCCGGATTGACGCTGTTTTCAGCAGAATTACCATGGTGTTATTTATGTGCGGAAACAAAAGTTCTCGGAATGACCTGAAACTTCACGGAACATCTTTTCGGAAATAATAATAAAAATCCTTGCAAAAGATGAAGACCAGGGGGCCCACATCCTAGCCATGAGGGTGGGGGCGCGCCTCCCCCCCCCCCCAGTGTGTGCCCCCTACCTCATGGCCCCCCTGGAGCTCCTCCGACCTCAACTCCAGTTCAACATATTTGCTTTCGAGGAGAAAAAAATCAGAGAGAAGGATTCATCGCGTTTTACAATACGGAGCCGCCGCCAAGCCCTAAAACCTCTCGGAAGGGCTGATCTGGAGTCCGTTCGGGGCTCCGGAGAGGGAAATACGTCGCCATCGTCATCATCAACCATCCTTCATGTGACGCCCGGATATTTAAGCTACAGTAAACCCCTGCTAATGATGCCACGTCACCTCGATTACTATTGCTAATCTCGCATTAGTTCGAAACCGGTTCGAATTCAAATTCAAAATGAAGCAAACAATAAAAGTTTTCATATCTTAAAACTAAAATGTTCGGAGTGAGCTAAATAATGCATAGGTAATTATGGTGGAGAAACCACACTTTTATAAAATGTTTAAATACTCTAAAATGAATAAAACAGTAGCAAATACAATTATTTAAATGCTTTAAAAATAATAAACATTTTCAAAACTAAATTGTTATAAGTATTAAACTATTGTGGCAGTGGCATAATTTGTAAAATCTATTTAGGTGCCACTTTGGTAATTTACTAAAGCTAAAATAAAAGGAAACTAAAAGAAAGAAAAAAAGGCAAAACAAAAATAAAGAAAGGAGAAGGAACCCCCCGAGCCAAGTGGCCCAGCTAGCCTCAGCCGCTCGAACGGGCCGGCCCACCCCCGCCACTTAACCCTCTCACACCCCGTAACCCTAACCACCCCAGTCCCCACTTCCCACGATCCCCACCCCACTCTTTCCTCCCTCTCCCCCCGACCTGAATCAGGGGCAGGAACCAGAGGAGGTCGCGATGCCGTCGCTCGTCCCCGACACCACGCCTCACCGCCGCCACCCGGAGCGCCTCTGCCCCGACCCCATCGACGCCGCCGCCGGTTCCCATCGCCACCACGCCGACGCCCCTCGCCGGACCGCTCCCCCCCGGACCGCTCCCCCTCCCCTCGCCGGACTGCCTCCCCGTCGCCCGGTCGTCTTCGCCCTCCTCTTCGCGCCCCCGTTGCCCCTGACCCTACAACCCTCATGAGGACCCCCTCCTTCTCCTCTTTCCCACGCCCCGCCAGTGCGTGCATGCGCGCCGCCCGCCTTTGGTCGCCATCGCTCCGCCCGCGCCTACCACCGCCCTTGCCGCTCGGCTTCGCCCAACCACCACCGCTCCACGTTGAGCACCGCAGCCGCCGCCCATGCCCGCGCTTGCCATCGCCGCTGCGCTCGCCTCCTCCCCTGCATGCTGCTTGGGGCCGCACCCAGCGTGCCACTGCACGCAGCCCCTACCCCCACGCAGCCGTGCCCACGGCCCGCTCGCCGGACCCGCTGTCACCACCCACGTCCTGCCTCGGCTCCCCGTCGCTCGCTAGCGCGCCACCGCCCCAGCACGGCTCCGACGACTCCTCTGGCCGCCACACTCGACCGCGTCCACCGCCGATGAGCCCCCCTCGCTCGCGCCCAGTGCACCCGCAGCCGTCCCCTGCCGCCTACCCCGCTGTCGGCCACGGCCATGGCCTCGTCGGGGCCATGTCCGGCCACACGCCCTCTGCCCTCCCCTGTGTGCGTTTGTGCATAGGAGGGAGGTGGCCAGAGCCACTTTCAGGTGGGGTCCTCCCCCTGTAAAAAAAAGAAAGAAAAGAAAGTAGAGTAAAACGAAAATAGAAAAAGAAGAATAAAAATAATAATTAATTACTTACTTAATTAGTTAACTTAATTAGATCTGATAAATTAACCTAATCAATTAATTAAACTTAACAAATCCTGCTAAATTAAACCATCATTAACATGTTAGTCTATGACAGGTGGGTCCCACTGGACCCACAGTCCTGAATTAACTCTGGTCAGCTGGGTTCAACCTGCTGACGTCATGGTGATGTCATGCTGACATCACCTTTCACTGTTCTGGATAATGTTCGATTTAATTAAATAAATAAATTCTAAAAATGATTTAAACGTTAGAAAATCATATAAAATAAACCGTAGCTCAGATGAAAATACTTTCTACATGAAAGATGCTCAGAACGACGAGACGAATCCAGATACGCAGCCCGTTTGTCCGCCACACATCCCTAGCATAGCGAACACGCAACTTTCCCCTTCCGGTTCATCTGTCCGAAAACGCGAAACACTGGGGATATTTTCCCGGATGTTTCCCCCCTTCACCGGTACCACCTCTTACCGCGTTAGGGCACCCCTAGCACCGTGTATTGTCATGTTATGCCTTGTGATGCTTTGATTGCACTATTATTTATTGTTTTCCCCTTCGTTACTTCTTTTAGGTAGACCCTGAGACCGCTGCCGGTACCCCTGTTGTCGACTACGGTGTTGACGACCCTTCTTGCCAGAGCAACCAGGCAAGCCCCCCCCCCCCTTGATCTCCAGATATCGCCTACTCTCCTCTATACTGCTTGCATTAGAGTAGTGTAGCATGTTACTGCTTTCCATTAATCCTACCCTGATGCATAGCCTGTCCTTGCTACTACTGTTGTTACCTTTACCTGCAATCCTAATGCTTAGTATAGGATGCTAGTTTATCATCAGTGGCCCTACATTCTTGTCCGTCTGCCATGCTATACTATCGGGCCGTGATCACTCGGGAGGTGATCACGGGTATATACTTTATACTTTATACATGATACATGTGATGACTAAAGTCGGGTTGGCACGAGGAGTACCCGCCGTTGATTCACGAATTGGGGGCTGGAAGGACATACTTTCCCGACATCCCTCTGTGTGGATCTTTGTGGCGAAGCGACAGGGAAGGTTGAGACCACCTAGGAGAGAGGTGGGCCTGGCCCTGGTTGGCGTTCGTGGTTATTTCAAGATAACACGCTTAACAAGATCTTGGTATTTGATATGAGTCTAGCCACTGGCCTATACGCACTAACCATCTACGCGGGGACAGTTATGGGCACTCGACGTCGTGGTATCATCCGAAGCCTTCGTGACGTCAGCGACTGAGCGGCGCGCGCCGGATTGGACCGTAAGCCTGCTCTTGTATTAAGGGGGCTAGTTCTGCTTCCGGCTGAGTACGCAACATGCAGGTGTGCAATGGGCGATGGGCCCAGACCCCTGCGCCATAGGATTTAGACCGGCGTGATGACCTCTCTGTTGTGCCTAGGTAGGGCTATGACGTGTTGATCTTCCGAGGTCGGGCATGACCCAGAAAAGTGTTCCGGACAAAGGGGATCGAGCGTGTTGGGAAATGTGGTGCACCCCTGCAGGGAAGTTAATCTATTCGAATAGCCGTGATCTTAGGTAACAGGACGACTTGGAGTTGTACCTTGACCTTATGACAACTAGAACCGGATACTTAAAAAAAACACCCTTCCAAGTGCCAGATACAACCCGGTGGTCGCTCTCTAACAGGGCGACGAGGAGAGGACCGCCGGGTAGGATTATGCTACACGATGCTACTTGGTGAACTTACCATCTACTCTCTTCTTCTACTGCAAGATGGAGGTTACCAGAAGCGTAGTCTTCGACAGGACTAGCTATCCCCCTCTTATTCCGGCATTCTGCAGTTCAGTCCACATATGATAGCCTTATTCCATTTGATACCAATGCATACATTTTTAGTGTAGCTCCTTGCTTGCGAGTACTTTGGATGAGTACTCATGGTTGCTTTGCTTCCTCTTTTCCCCTTTTCTATACCCGATTGCTGCGACCAAACGATGGAGCCCTGGAGCTAGACGCCACTGTCGATGACGACTACTACTCCGGAGGTGCCTACTACTACGTGCAGCCCGCTGACGACGACCAGGAGTAGTTAGGAGGATCGCAGGAAGGAGGCCTGCGCCTCTTTCGATCTATATCCGAGTTTGTGCTAGCCTTCTTAAGGCAAACTTGTTTAACTTATGTCTGTACTCAGATATTGTTGCTTCCACTGACTCGTCTATGGTCGAGCTCTTGTATTCGAGCCTTTGAGGCCCCTGGCTTGCAATATGATGCTTGTATGACTTATTTTATTTGTCGAGTTGTGTTGTGATATCTTCCCATGAGTCCCTGATCTTGATCGTACACGTTTGCATGTATGATTAGTGTACGATTGAATCGGGGGCGTCACAAGTTGGTATTAGAGCCGACTGCCTGTAGGAATCCCCCTTCCACACTCCTTGGCTGAAGTCGAGTCTAGTTAATGAAAAACTTTTACTAACATGGTTGTGTGTCTTACGGGCTCACGTCGCCATTGGGTGGTATTAGGATCTTTTACTCCTCGATCTTTACTCTGGGATTCTGATCTCTCTTCTATTCGGGTGAAATGGTTTTTACTAACTCTAACATTAGGGTCTCATGATCACATCCACCCGAAGAGCCCCTTGTTATAGATGATCGCCTGCTGTACCGAAGGATTCCGAAGATACTCTCCGTTGTTCTCTCGAGACTTTGTGCCCATTGCTTTTGCCATCCCGTACCACCGAAATATCCCTATGGATAAATACCTACACCTGTCATCCTTATTTTTATTCCCAGTTAATCTTGTTATTACAAGATACCCCGAAATTCTCTCTATTGTTCCGAAAATACCTTGTGCCCACTGCCCTTGCAGTTCTTTGCAACCTGAATACCCCTACGAATAATTTCTCGCACTTATAAAGTATCCGCTCATCCCCACTGGATACATGTTTTTCACAAAAGTCTTCGAAATACCAATCGATCTCCGAAAATCCTCAACAGCCTATTGCTCTTGAAATACTTGCTTGCTTGCATTATGATTAACCTCATAAGTTCGGTAATCTTATTGGCATCCTTAGTCATTATCAGTTTGAGTCTGTTGAATCAATATGTTGTGAATGCTCTCAATCCTTAATCAGATCCTTCATTTCGTCCTTTCGGCTCAGACGTCATTTTAAACATGAGCTGGATCTCGACCAATCAAATTGCCATCGATTGTACCCCTAAGGCTAATCAACTTATCCATCCCTAATCAGATCATTGCTTCTGATCCCTTGTCTTGGAATTCATAATTCCTTTGCATTTGAGCTTTGAGTTAGTCAGTTGCTTCTATAATCTGGTCTCCTTGCATTCTTTCTTCCTCTGGTTGAGTACCGATGCTCACATCAGATCTCTTGTGGACCACCAGACCCTTTGCGGAAATTTATCCGACAACATCCTTCATATTCAATAAGCTTGTGAGCCTTTCCACGGATATATAAAGCCTCTGGTAATTTGTATCCTCTGTTTTCTCAACCATGCTCTGTTTTCAAGCTGGTGGTATTTACGATTGAAGCTTGTGGTATATGTTTCCACGATACCCTGACGGGTTAAACCTATGCCTTTCGCAAACCGTATGAACCCGAAAGTTTTCGCGAGTCATACACTTCTGTTGTTTCGCCAGATAAAATTTCTACACTACAGCTTCATCAAAAGCGAGAAGTAAAATGAAAGGTTATGCATTGAAGAAGTGGGAGTTGACCTTGAGCCTTTGCGTTCATGCCCATGGACCCGATGTGGAACTTATCATCGAAGCTTCTGGTAAATGATAATAATCCCCTTGTTATAAGTTCGTCATGTATCTATGTTTGGTCCTTTGCAATCATGGTTTCGACCATATTTTCTCCTTAATACCATTTCTCGGACAAGTTGAAGCACTTGTCTTCTGCAGATCATTGCACCTGTCCAGCCTTTACTTTGATCTACCGTCGAGTATTAAACTACAATATCTCGAGATTATCATGGAACTGCATAACCTCTTACGAGTTCTTCATCAGGTGCTACCTTCTCGCTGATTCTAATTTTTCATGGGCTCTAAGTTACTAAACACTCAAAGACACCGATAACTGACTCAAGTCCGCACCACGATTAAACAACTCTTGATAACCTTCATTACTTACGAGTTTGAACTCGATCACATCATTCCTATCCTGTTTGGCTATATCCTTGTCGTGCCGATTTTAACTGTGCTACCTGGTCCTTCTTCCCGGAGCACAATTTTTGATGATGAGCTAAGCTTATGTCGATTTTCCTCATCATATCATTTCGCCTTGGACAACAATCTTGATTTTGAGTTTGTGTCGTATATGTGGTTCCAATAATCTTTCGCTGCATCAGTCATGTTGCTTGATGTAGTCGTTGTTTGATTGCTCTTCATGGAGCCTCTCGACAAAATTTGTCATGATCATTATCAATATCTTGACTCCTTCCAGGAGATCAATCGAATTCATGATGAGAAATACCATCCTTGCCCTCGATGATTTGTCTTATCATCGGCCACTTTATTGCCTTACCTCCAACACAAACATGATCGTGTTTTGTGTTATACCTTGAGTTCCTTGCTATCCAGTGTTTGTACTTCTTTACCTTGGAATATTACCATCTTTTATGTTAAGTATGTTGTGAGAATTTCACCACCTCTTATGAATTATTGATGCAAGTGATGCTTCTCACCATCACCATTCTTTTCATGGCCCCCGTGTTCCAACCGGAATACCGACAAATGGATTGTGATGTAAAAAATTCAAAACTTCTAGCAACCCTATTGCTTTGAAGTTAATGACCGATAGTTCATTCTGATACTATTGATTATTGAACCACCATTCTAACATTAATCATGCTACCTAAGCCCATCTTTCGGGTGCACCTTTCAACCAATGTTTAATTATGTGTGTTTTCCTCGAGCATACTTCATTATATCATTTGATCTGACAAATGTTATATCCTTGTTCACATAATTGTGGAAATCCATCCTTTTGGAAATCTTGATGAATTATAGCTGAGTCCATCAGCCACCTCCTCATCCTCTCCTTGGCTTAATGATGAACTCTTGTTTTGGAACTCGCTTCCATAGTTCATTTCCCGAGAATCTTACAGTGTCATCTCGTCAATTGTGTTGCACCTCTTCTTCTCAGGCATCCTGAGTCTGAGGTATCCTGACACCAATCGAATCTGAATCTCGGTCAGATATGATGGCTGGAACATATTTCCAAGTGTTATAATGTTGGTCTTTATATGACCCGGTAAGGTGATGTCATGCCTAGCACACCTTGCCGGAGGACCTATTGTTATAGTATCCTTTTTAGAAAGTTTAGCCATTCTTCCATGAGGAAATTGTAAGACTTATTCTATAATTTGTTTCCGATGGATCCTTTGTGAATCCAAAGTCTAATCCTTACCCAATGACCTTGTCAATGCTATCTCAAAGCATGTATGTGGTACTCCAATTTTCAATAAGAACATTTGAAGCACAATGCTAAATTTTCTTTATCAATTTTCCTAACACCATTGTGTGGGTAATATCATGAGATTCCCCCCTTACCCAAATGGTTTTCTACTTCATATCCTGTCATGGATAACATGCGCCGCCTGCCCTTGGGAAGGATATACCCCCGAAATATGTGTGCATACACATTTTCTTTTCCATTGTTCTGTTTAAACCTGATAATCACTTTTCCTTTCCATTGGATTGTTTAAACCTTCTTGTGATCTATATTATATAAGCAGTAATATTTCCTGCTTATATAAACCCCTTGTTGTACAATTCTGTCAGCAAGACCCTGTTACTATTGTTGACGACATTCCGGTAGCCACCGATGGACGAGAACCTTGCCTATTGGTCCACCTCGTTCAACGAGCAGGAGAATGGTTCTCTTCATCCCTCGCCCTTGGTACTGATGTTGTTGCCGACATAACTGATAAGCTATCCTCTAACATACCTTGCTTACATGATCGTGCAAGATGTCCTCGCTCTTCCTACTTTTACCCCACATGGTGGGCCCATAACCCACAGTTCCACAGGATCGAAACCTGACTCTCCTGTATATCCTCTGTTCCCAAAGTTATTCCTCTCGCGTGGACTCGTATGTAATTCATGAGCCACCTTCCGATGAGATCATCAATTCTGGCATCGGACACAATAATTATTCCGTTGCTTGAAACTCCTTTCACCTTCTGACTAGGCATTGAACGATTGCCTGGCTGCTTGAAACTTCTTATTGTACCTTCCAATTTTACTCTCGATGTGTCTTATTTGTTCAACTCGAGAGGTACTCATATGCTCATTCATGGGTCAATCCCAGATTATTACCCTTATAGCGTTTTGTCGTTGCCGATCTGCCTCGTTACCTATTCGCAAATACGATGAAGATCCCGAAGAAAGGATGCCGACTTCATCATGATAACCTGAAGCAGAGAAATGAAGACGTCAATGTATTGGACCGGTCTCTTCGAGAAGAGCTAGCCAGAATGAGAAGACCCGCTAGATTCGTTACCAAACCTTCCCCCTTCTACTACCTCTTAAATCTCAGGACGAGATTTCTTGTAGTGGAGGAGAATTGTGACACCCGGATATTTAAGCTACAGTAAACCTCTACTAATGATGCCATGTCACCTCGATTACTGTTGCTAATCTCGCGTTAGTTCGAAATCGGTTCGAATTCAAATTCAAAATCAAGCAAACAATAAAAGTTTTCAAATATTAAAACTAAAATGTTTGGAGTGAGCCAAACAATGCATAGGTAATTATGGTGGAGAAACCACACTTTTATAAAATGTTTAAATACTCTAAAATGAATAAAATAGTAGCAAATACAATTATTTAAATGCTTTAAAAATAATAAACATTTTCAAAACTAAATTGTTATAAGTATTAAACTATTGTGGCAGTGGCATAATTTGTAAAATCTATTTAGGTGCCACTTTGGTAATTTACTAAAACTAAAATAAAAGGAAACTAAAAGAAAGCAAAAAAAAGGCAAAACAAAAATAAAGAAAAGGAGAAGGAACCCCCGGGGCCAAGTGGCCCAGCTGGCCTCTCCCGCTCGAACGGGCCGGCCCACCCCCGCCACTTAACCCTCCCACACCCCGTAACCCTAACCACCCCATTCCCCACTTCCCACGATCCCACCCCACTCTCTCCTCCCTCCCCCCTGATCTGAATCGGGGCAGGAACCAGAGGAGGCCATGACGCCGTCGCTCGTCCCCGACACCACGCCTCGCCGCCGCCACCCGGAGCGCCTCTGTCAGGACCCCGATTCCAAGCCACATCGATCTCGCCGGTAACACCTCATATCACTTTGCAGCCTCACGCACGGTATCCCACTGGTGTCGCCTTACCATGGCCCGGGACCGTTTGCGCCTTTTGGCTCACGTATATGTTAGTGTCGCTAGCATCCATATGACAGAGAACCCGGGCCGACATGGCTAGTCATGAACCCAAAGCGGCACAGACCTATGGAGACAGGCATACATGAATCACATCGAGCATGTTGGTCATCAGCGAGTGATTCTGGGCTATAGCACCGGGCTAACAGGACTCCGGGGAACCCAGGCTGTAGCACGCTAGGCAGGACTCCGGAAGTCACCGCGTGACATTTCCCCGAAGGGACAGACATAGGAACGAAGTGAAACACATGCCAGCCAGTCAAGTGTCCTGAACAGTAGTGCTGGGCTAGCAGGACTCCGGTGAACCGGGCTGTAGCGAACTACTATGGCTCGAGGAACACTAGACTACATTTCCCCATAAGAAAGGCTGCCAAGGATAAACAACTAGATTGTCGGATCCCACTCATACCAAGCATTTCAATCATACACACAATACGCCCGATATGAGTACATACAACATGGCATCACAACAAAACTCTACAACTCAAGTACTTTATTTAAAGGCTCCAGAGAGCCATACATAACATGTTCATACAGATAGGGGTCGCATGATCCGACACTCAAGTCATACAATCATACAAGCACATGCGGAAGCAACTAGTCTGAGTATAGACTCTAGAAAGAAAGAAGGCTTCTCGAAGCCTGTCTATCTACATAGGGCCCTCCATGGCCAGGATCACCATCTGGGTGGCTAGTCACTCGTCGACGTCAAGGTCTATGTAGAACCCATCGGAGGGGGCGGTGTTGTCGTCTGAAAATAGTAATTAAGCAAACATGAGTACAAGGGTACTCAGCAAGTCTTACAACAGAACCTACTATACATGCTTATTCTCAAGAAGGTGGTGGGGTTATTGCAGCAAGCCAGCTTTGACTCTTGGCTAAGCTATCCTACGGAACTCCACCAGTAAAATAGTTTTCTCACACGAGTCCACTACTCACCAACACAATACTCCACCGAGGATCCTCCCTCATCATCCTACGAGAGGGCCATCCTCGGTACTCACACTTATCTTGAGTCTTTTAGTAGTATCCATTAACTTGTCTATGAACTATATAGGCAACCAAGTAGTCCTTTACCGCGGACGCGGCTATTCGAATAGTTTTATACCCTACAGGGGTGTACTTCTTCATACATGCTTTCACCACTTACTGCCGTTTACACGACATGTACTCGGCAACCTTCAAGTGGAAGCCCAGCGAGGGTGTCGGCCACGGCCTACCTAAACACTTAAGTCTCTAGTCCAGGTTTATCGCCTATCCAGGTTCCATCCGCAGGGGGTCCGGCCGAGGTTTCCACTTACGGCCCCGAACGATGTGAACAGGGTTCCCGAGACACCAAACGGGTGACTCGGTACACCATGCCACGGTGTATCTACCGCAACATAGCCCACCCCTAGGGTCAGCGCTACGCACGGTCGCCAACACATAACCTACAAACACCAGAAACTATTTGCAACTCCTGGACAGAGTACTAGGGTGATTAAGAAGCCGAGAGGGTCCATTGGTTTCGGGCCCAATGTACGGTAGTAACTACATCTTAAATCACACATACAGATCTCAGTTCTTATGGACGGCCTCAATGAAACAACCCACCATGTACTCCTACATGGCCTCTCATCGATACCTTTACCAAAACATGTTCAACACATCCCTCACATTACCGGCATAAGCATTTCACTCTAGCCCATCACCCAGATGAACCAGACCTGACACAACTCTAAGCATAGCAGGCATAGCAAGGTAGGAATCACATACATGGCTCAATGAACTCCTACACATGCTAGTGGGTTTCATCTAGTTACTGTGGCAATGACAGGTCATGCAGAGGATAAGGGTTCAGCTACCGTAGCTCACAGCAGTTTGAATCGCGTTGTCTTAATGTAGTAAACAAGAGCAGAAGCGAGAACATGGGTTTGTATCGGAATGATCAATGGGTTGCTTGCCTGATGGAGTGGTAGTGGGATACTGCCCTTCAGTTGGATACTCGTGAATATCCTCAGAGGCAGAACCTACCACGAAGAACACATCGGAACACAATCAACTCATGACGATATGCAACAATATGATGCATGCTATGACATGGCAATATGAATGTGTCTTGGCCTAATGCAAGCTATAACAGAAAGGAATGTGCTTATTTGAACCAAAGGTTCAAAGGTTAGTTCATTTAACATAGCCACATTAGTGCATTACCTTATTCTGCTTAAACAGCAAGGTTAACTTGTTTTGTAATGCATGAAACCATTACATATGGATAGATTGAATTTTTCTGATCATTTTTCATATATAACTCTTTACATTTGGAGCTATGGTTGATTTTCTATGATTTTTAGAAGTTTTGACTATTTTCTGGAATTTCCTGTATAAGAATAATTCCAGTAATTTAATTACTGCGTCAGCATTACGTCAGGGTGATGTCAGTGGTCAACAGGGACGTCCAGGTCAAACCTGACTGGTGGGTCCCGCGTGTCAGTAGTTAATTAAACTAATTATTTTTAGTGAAAACTAATTTGATTTAGTTAGCAGAGGGGGGCCCACTTGTCATTGACTCAGGGGAGTCAACCTGGGCCCACCCAGTCCACATCAGCGGTCAAACCCACCGGTCAACGGGTCAAAGCCTGCCGGCGTTTAGCCGCCGACGAGGCCAGATGCGGCGGAGGGCTGCGGGTTTCGTGCTCCGGCAACCAAAACGACGGTGGAGACGTGCTACGCATAGCTAGGGAGCTGCCGCATCCAGTGGTGCAAGTGGTTGGACACGGGGACGCCGGAAACGACGCCGACGAGCTCGACAGCGGCGGCCGGAGTTCGGACGGGGTTGGGTTCGACGCTACGGTGCACGGGAGAAGGAGCCGGTGGTGGCTATGGGCTCCTGGTGCTGCGCTGAGCACAATGGTGAGCTTGGCTTCGAGCCACTGTGGCTCTAGCCACGACGGCGCTATGGCCGGCGGCGGGGAGCTTTCGGGTGCGGTGGAAGTGGCAACTACAGAGGACAAACAAGCACGGGAGCTAGGGAAGAGGAAGAGGAGCTCACAGCGGGGTCGGAGAGGGGGTCAGCGAGCTCGGGGAGGTCCTGGCGGCGCCGAATCGACCAGAGACGGCTCGGGTGCCCGAGGTTGAAGACGAGGGCAAAGACGGTGTTCAGCGGCGTTTGGAGTCGCGTGGGTCAGCGAAGAGGTCCAGAGCGATGAGGCGGAGCTATTGGGCTTGTCGGAGGGGCGAGGGGGTGGCTCTGGTGACGTCTACGACGAACGGCGGCGAGGATCACGCTCGGCCATCGCGGGAGAGGGTGAGGGAGACGAGGGGGAGAGTGAGGGAGGATGAGAGGGGGACGTGGGGGTCGGCGTGGCATCCCTGGACGTCTCCAGGGCGTCGGCAGAAGCAGGAGGTGGCCGGCGTGTGGCCGCGGGCGCCGGCCACGCGCTCCTCTTCCTTCTGGTGGGAGGACGACGACGACTGGCAAGGCCAGTCGGCTGGGCCGAGCCAGGTGGGATGGGCCAACACAGGTAAGGCCCAGGTGGGCTTCCCTCTCTCTCTTTTTTCTGATTGTTTTCTTTTTCTATTAAACTGCAACTGTTGGGCTTTATTAAAAATACTAAAACGTTTCCAAAAATCCTGAAAATAATTGTGGTCTCTGTTTAGAATATTTCCAACAGCAAACATTTATTTGCAGAATTATTTGAGCATTTAAATTATTTTATAGCATTTAAATGCCCAAATTCAAATACTTATGATTTAATTCAATGACCTTCTGTTGACCAAGAAAATTGTGCAGCAATTTTGCCAGAGGTTCTAACCCAAGACAAAGAGGGTGAACTTTTTAGAAGGGCATTTCAGGTTCATTGAAAATAATTTTAGTAAACCCTAGTTGTTTCCAGGGGGTGTTGGGGGTTTCTGCCTTCCCCATTTCAAATTTAAGAGGAATTTAAACATGATGCACACTCTAATGCTTGAACTAGCTAGGGTGTGACAACTCACCCCCACTCAAAAGAATCTTGTCCCGAGATTTAGGATCCTCCGGGAAGAAGGTGGGGTACTCGAGTCGAAGACGATCCTCCCTTTCCCAAGTGGCTTCTTTCTCGGAATGGTGTGACCATTGAACCTTGAGAAACTTGATATTATGACGTCGAGTGGTACGCTCGGCTTGATCAAGGATACGAATGGGATATTCCCGATAGGAGAGGTTATCTTGTAGATCAAGCGTTTCGTGGTCCACTCCACGGATGGGATCCGCGAAGCAACGCCTGAGTTGAGAAACGTGGAAGACATCGTGAACTCTGGAAAGATGCAAAGGTAGTTCCAATTGGTAGGCAACTTCTCCTCGTTTGGCAAGAATGCGAAAGGGTCCAATGTAACGAGGAGCCAATTTGCCTTTGATACCGAAACGATGGGTTCCCTTTAACGGAGTAACCGAAGGTAAGCCTTCTCGTCGACTTCATAAGTCATAGGCTTATGTTTACGATCATATTGACTCTTTTGACGAGATTGGGCTGTTTTCAATTTCTCACGAATAACGCGAACCTGCTCTTCTGCTTCCTGAATCATATCCGGGCCAAAGAGTTGTCTTTCCCCGGTTTCTGACCAGTTAAGAGGCGTTCGACATTTTCGTCCATAGAGAACTTCGAAAGGAGCCTTGCCCAAGCTGGCTTGATAACTATTGTTATAAGCAAACTCCGCGAATGGAAGGCATTTCTCCCAACTCATTCCGAACGAGATAACAGAAGCTCGGAGCATATCTTCCAGAATTTGATTAACTCGTTCTACTTGACCACTTGATTGAGGATGGAAGGCGGTACTAAAAGAGAGATGAGTTCCCATAGCATTTTGGAAACTTTCCCAAAATCGAGAGGTGAAGAGACTCCCACGGTCTGAGTTAATTTCCAATGGGACACCATGAAGAGACACTATTCAGGAGATGTATAAATCGGCTAGCTGGCTAGCGGTGATACTCTCACGAACAGGTAGGAAATGGGCTACTTTGGAAAGTCGGTCGATCACGACGAAGATGGCATTATTCCCTCTCTTGGTTCTGGGAAACCCAGTGATGAAATCCATACTGATTTTATCCCATTTCCATTCAGGAATAGCCAAAGGTTGAAGGATGCCAGCAGGTCGTTGATGCTCTGCTTTAACACGACGACAAACGTTGCAATTAGCAATGTATTGAGCGATTTCTCTCTTCATCCTAGTCCACCAAAACCTCTGGCGTAGGTCTTGATACATTTTAGTACTACCGGGATGAATGGTGAGAGGGGATTCATGAGCTTCCTTAAGGATCACCCGCCTCAGGTTTCGTGCCTTTGGAACCACTAGGCGATTTCCAAAGTATACGACACCTTGATCATCAATGGAGAAACAATTCGCGACTCCTTTCTTAATGTTTCTCTTAATACGGGAGATTCCCGGATCTACCTTCTGTGCCTTGATGATCTGATCCGTAAGGGTAGGTTTCGCCACCAGGGTGGATAGGAATCCTCGAGGAACAATGTGAAGATTTAGCTTACGAAATTCCTCATGGAGAAGTGGTTGACTTTGTTGTAACATCAGGTTGTTACAATAGGACTTACGGCTTAGCGCATCAGCCATGACATTGGCTTTGCCCGGGGTGTAAGTTATTCCTAAGTCATAATCCGAGATCAACTCGACCCAACGTCTTTGCCTGAGATTCAATCTGGTTGGGTGAAGATATATTTCAAACTTTGGTGATCGGTGAAGATCTCGCAACGATTACCGAGGAGGTAATGTCGCCAAGTTTTAAGTGCATGGACTACAGCTGCAAGCTCTAGATCATGTGTGGGATAATTTTCCTCATGTGGGTGTAATTGCCGTGAAGCATAGGCAATTACCTGACGATCTTGCATGAGTATGCAACCTAGTCCTTGTCGCGAGGCGTCGCAATAGATAATAAAGTCCTTGGAGAAATCTGGTGGTACCAGTACGGGAGCAGATGTCAGGCGTCTTTTCAGTTCCTGAAAGCTGAACTCGCACTATGGAGTCCACTCGAACTTTTTATCTTTCTTGAGGAGTTCAGTTAGAGGTTTAGCAACCTTGGAGAAATTCTCGACGAAGCGGCGGCAATAGCTCGCTAAGCCAAGGAAGCTCCGAACTTGCTTGACCATCTCAGGTGGAGTCCAATCAAGGACGGCTTGAACTCTCTCGGGATTGACAGCAATACCCTTGCCAGAGATTACATGGCCTAGATAGGTCACTTCTGGCAACCAAAATTCACACTTGGAGAATTTGGCATAAAGGCGATGCTCTCGAAGTTTCATCAATACCAGCCTTAGATGTTCGGCATGTTCCTCTTCATTCTTGGAGTAGATGAGTATGTCATCGAGGTATACTACGATGAATTTATCCAAGTACTCCATGAAAACCAAGTTCATTAACCAGGAGAAGGTAGCTGGGGCATTGGTTAAACCGAAGGACACAACGGTGTACTCGTATTGGCCATAATGAGTAACAAAGGCCGTTTTGGGAATGTCCCCGTTTCTGATTTTGATTTGATGGTAGCCCAACCTCAAATCCATCTTGGAGAAGACTGAGGATCCAACGAGCTGATCATACAGATCGTTGATCCTGGGAAGCGGATACTTGTTCTTGATGGTGACCAAGTTGACAGGTCGATAATCTACAACCATTCGATCCGTTCCATCCTTCTTCTTGACGAAGAGGACGGGGCAAGCCCAAGGAGAGGAACTAGGACGGATGAAACCCTTTTTCAAGGACTCATCGAGTTGGTTTTTAAGCTCGGCTAGTTCTAAGGGTGTCATCTTGTAGGGTCTTCTAGAAATTGGAACGGTTCCTGGAACAAGGTCTATCACAAACTCGACATCCCTGTCAGGTGGAACACCTGGCAGTTCTTCTGGAAAGACATCCGAAAAGTCTCGGACTATCGGAACATCCTCAAGGTCTGGAAGGGGGTTGGCATTTAGGGAGTAAAGCTGGCGCTTGGCCACTCGAGTTAAGACATTGACTGTCTTGCCCGATGGGTGAGTAAGTTGAACGGTTCTAGTGGCACAATCAATCTTAGCATAATGAGCTGACATCTAGTCCATACCCAAGATGATGTTTATGTCCGTGGACTTGAGAGCTATTAAGGATGCAAGGAAGATAAGTCTATCGACAAGAATTTCGTTCCCATGGCTTACTCTAGAAGTTTGCCAGTTAGAACCCGGAGTTTGAATTACCATGGAAGTGGGCATGTCACAAAATGTCGTGCTATGCAATCGAGCATAGTTCTCGGATATGAATGAATGAGATGCTCCAGTATCGAAAAGAACAGATGCCGGATGGTAGTTAACAAGGAGCATACCAAGGACGACGTTGGGATCCTCATGAGCCTCCTCGGCTGAAACATAGTTGACATGGCCACGGGCAGTGATGACCGGCTTGGCGTAGAATGTCTTTCCCGCATGCTTACCACGGCCAACGTACTTTCCAGTTTGAATGGGGTTGTTGTTCTGGGGACACTCTCGGCTATAGTGACCCGGCTCTCCACACTTAAAGCATGTCACCACATTGGGGCGTGGAGCAGCATTAGCAGCGGAGCCACCATAGGGCTTAGGTGGTGCAAATTGCTGGTTGGGATGAGGCACCTCAAAGGATGGCCTCGGGATGAACCTGGGTGACAGTGCCATGCTTGGAATCCACACTCGGCGCTTCTGAGCTCCAGAGCCGGATGAAGAGCCAAAATCACGGGAGTGCTTGCGTGAATCATCATAATCAGTCTAGCCTGTCTCAGCACTGATGGCTTTATTGACCAACTTCTGAAAAGAGGTGCACTCGTGCAGACGAAGATCATGCGAAGCTCAGGGCTAAGTCCCTTGCGGAACCTTGCCTGCTTCTTAGCGTCAGTAGATACCTCTTCAGGGGCATAACGTGCCAGATTCCCAAATTCACGACTATAAGCATCCACAGTCAGTCTTCCTTGGGTGAAGTTGCAGAACTCCTCCCTCTTGCGATCCATGAGACCTTCCGGAATGTGATGCTCACGGAAAGCCTCACTGAATTCAGCCCAAGTAGTGACTTGGCCGACCGGGCGCATAGCTTCAAAATTCTCCCACCAGAGGCTAGCAGGGCCTTCGAGATGGTAGGCAGCGTAAGTAACCTTGTCGGCTTCGACTACGTTGGCAGAACGTAGCTTGTGGGTGATGCTGTGAAGCCATTCATCCGCGTCGAGGGGCTCGACGGAATGGTTAAACTTTGGTGGGTACATCTTGATAAAGTCATTGATTGACACCAAGTCATTTCACGGGTGACGTGCAGTGTTCTGCTCAATCCGCTCTAGCAGGCGGTTAGTCTCACGCTTGTTTCTTTCCGCCTCCAGCATCACTTCGGCCAGAGAAGGCGGGTGAGGCAGATTTTCACCCCTAGCTGCACTGGCTTCCCCCTGCTCCGAGGCAGCAGGGTTGCTGCGGGTGTTGACCATCCTAGGAGAAAACAAGACAACGGTTTAGATAAGGATGGCTCAATCTTAGCAAGGAAGTGCAGAATGTAATGGATAACACGGAATGCAGAGATGTTCATCCGTATGTCATGGTAATATAAAACTGCCATATATATACCAACGGTCATACACATCATACATAGTTTAGTACAAGCCCAGGCTACAGTACAACTATGATGAAAGACGTTACATCTCATCGGAGGCATCCCAAGCTCCTATACATTATTTGTCTACACCTCCGGAATTGATTACACACAAAGTCATATTCCACAAGTCACGTAGGACAGTGGAGATACAACTACTACAATACTAGTGGTACTACTACTAACTCAGACAGCTCCGTAGTAGTCCTCATAGAAGTCACCTCCATAGCTTGGAAGTTCAACGTGACCATCCGGGAACAGACGGTCCTGAGGAGCCTGTGGACCACAGGGGCTAGGATGAGGTCTTGGACCAACAAACGGTGGCCTGCGGGGACCACGGGGTGGGGTGATGCCTCCCACATCACGCCAATCCACCATGTCTGGCAAAGAAGATCTCACAGGATACAGATCCCTTGTATCCATACATCCAGCTTACACCGCAGGTGCAAACTGAGTCAATGTAGCCCAATGATCAGCACGGGTATTGAAAATCTCCAGCCTCAAGGCCCGATTCTCTCGGTCCTTATCTTCGAGCATATCGGCAGTGGTACGAGTTAATGAGTCCTCCTGAGTGGAGTCAGCATAGATAGCCTGAAGATACCCTTGCACTCCCGGAAGTGAAGCTGGCATGTAACGGAAGTCGGTGTTCCGAAGCAGGCCAGTCCAGACTCGCATGATGGTCATCATGGAATAGGCAGCATCCTGCACAGCCATCTCAACAGTAACCCCGAGTCCATAGGAATAGTGAAGGGGCTCGGTAGATCCAGGATAAGAAGGAAATATCCTGACGGTGCAGAAATATTGGCTTTGATTAAAGTCTCGGAATTGCTCTTCGACGGTGTATTCGGGATACCAACGGTAACCCGTCTCGATCATTACCCGGACTAACATAGCAGTATGACCGGGCACGTCGAGGCACCGGGTCAGGCGAACCACTTGGTTTTGAACACGGTTGGCCATCTGAAAGCACAACCACAATGCAAAGACATCAGAATTTCTAGGGAAAATTGGACAACATAACAGCTATAAATGCTCAGAAAAAGATTTGAGACATCCACAACAGTTCGCAATACCACTCAACAACATCATATCAAGGTTCTGATCCAATTAGCAACATACTAAAATAGTAGAAACTGAATGTCACATCCCTAGCTTCTGGTAATGCTCTGAGCTAGCTAGTCATGTGTTGCATCATGTTTAAATTTTGCCTAAAATTGAAATGGGGATGTTCAAACCCTAGCATTAAATCAACTCAACTAGGGTAAGTTAAAATCTTTTCAATAAACCCAAAAGGCCCCTAAGAAAAGTTCATGATTTCTGGTTAAGGTGGAAACCTCTGCCAAAAATGATGAATATATCCTTAGGTCATTTTTGGATTTTTGAATTAAATCATATTGTATTTGACTTTGGGCATTTAAATACTATAAATATTTTAAATGCTCAAATAAATGTTGGAAATTGATAAGGGTCACTGGAATAATTCAGAAAGCACCCATATTTATTTCCAGGATTTTATAAAATGATTTGATATTTAAAACAAATCAAAAACAAATTGCAGAAATAGAAAAAAATAAAACAGAACAAAAATAAGAGGGAGAAGGACATACCTGGCCTCACCCGTGCAGCCCACCAGCCGGCCCAGTTCCCCCCCCAGCCGGCCCAGCCCACCTCCTCCTCCTTTGTCCTCTTCCTCCTCTGCCAGGAGGACGAGCAGAGGCGAGGCGTGGCGCTCGCCGACGCTGCCTCGGCCACCTCCTGCTTCCCCCCCTAGCCACCTCCTGCTTCCTCCCCGACCCCCTCGCGACGCCACGGAGACGCCCTCGCCCCCTGCACCTCCCCTCTCTCCCCCTGGACCCCATTCCCTCCTCTGTTTCCCTCTCGCGCACACCACCGAGCGGAGCTCGCCGCCATCGTTGTCGTACCCATGGCCACCGGCCACCCCTAGCCTCGCCGACGCCCCAGGAAGCTCCGCCGGTCCTCCCTCGACCTCCTCGTCGTGTCACGCGACCAGAAGAGCCCCGGAACGCCACCCCCGACGTTTTCCCCTCGCCGGCCGCCGAGGAGCTTCTCCGTCGATTCGGCCACTCCGGCGCGCCCCCGAGCCGGCCAACCATCCCTACGGCACCGCTGTGAGCTCCTACGCCTCCCCTCCCTCTTTCCCCCTTCGATTGCGCCCTGTAGCCGCCGCCCCACGAGCACCCGAAGCCGCCGTCCGCCATGGCCGGTGAGCTCCGTGCTCCCGAGCTTCTCCGCCTGCGCTCGTTGCCTCCGGGTATTCCTGGTGACCCCAGCATCCCGTAGAGCCCATCGGCCGCGCCCGCCGTGCCGTGTAACGCCGAAACCGAGCACACCCGAGCTCCGGCCGCCGCCTCGCTCGCCGTCGGCACCGATTCCGGCCGCCCCGAGCGCAACTGACTCCACCAGGAGCTTCGGCTCGTCCCCAGCTCCTCCTAGATGCCCTCCGCGGCCCATTTGGTCGCCGGAGTGGCCAAAACCACTCTCGCCGCCGCGTCGGGCTCGCCGGCGGCTAAACGCCGGCAGCCGACTTTGACTTTGACCACGGGTGGGCCCCGGTTGACTCTCCTGAGTCAATGACAGGTGGGGCCCAGCCCTGTTGACTATTAGGATTAGTTTTAATTAATTTTAGTTAAGCTAATCACACTGACATGTGGGTCCCAGTGTCAGGTTTGACCTAGAGGCGCCCAGTTGACCTGCTGACGTCATGATGACGTCAGGCTGGCGCATTAATTCAATTACTGGATTTATTAATATCCAGGAAATTCTAGAAAATGCCTAAAACTTCTAAAAATCATAGAAAATTAACCGTAACTCCAAATTAAATAATTTATATATGAAAAATTATCAGAAAAATTCAAGGAATCCATCTGTACCATTTTCATGCATGTTAGAACAACTTATCACTACTGTTTAGGGCAAATGAAGTGAATGACATTTAAATAACCACATATGGAGTTTGAATTTGAATCTTGGATTCAAACCAACTTCATTTAATCTGTTGCTAGTTGCATTAGCCCAAAACACATTCATATTTCCATGTCATAGCATGCATCATATTGTGCATTGCATTGATTGTGTTTCCTTCTGCGTTGCCGGTAATTGTCCCCTCTCGATAGACGTGATACCGATGATGTGATCGTTGACACTGTTGAAGACTCAATGTTATCTTCAGAAGTGCCAGGCAAGCAAAACCCCCTTGTTCATTCCGATACAATCCTACTCTCTCGCTCCTGCTCTCTTTTAATGCATTAGTACAACACCGATTTTTCTGTTACTTGCTGCGGTAGCTGAACCCCTTTATCCTTTGCATGACCTGTCATTGCCACAGTAAATAGATGAAACCCACTAGCATGAGTAGGAGTTGTTTGAGCCCTGTTGTGCCTACTCATTCATGCTTGTTTGTCATGCCTGCTACTGCTTAGAGTCGAGTCAGGTCTGATTCATCCGGGATGAATCAGAGGTGTGTGAACATGTCCTACTGTGTGTGAGCTAAGTGTGTGAATATGATTTGGTAAAGGTAGCGGTGAGAGGCCATGTAGGAGTACATGGTGGGTTGTCTCATTGCAGCCGTCCTCAAGAACTGAGTTCTGTGTTTGTGATCCATGATTCAGCTACTACCATACATTGGGCCCTGAAATATGACCCCGCTCGACTTCTTATTCACCCTCGTCCTCTGTCCAGGAGTTGCAAGTAGTTTATGGTGTTTGTAGTATGCTGGAGGCCGTGGACAGCGCTGACCGTAGGGGTGGGCTGTGATGCGGTAGGCACGTGGCACGGTGTACCGGGCGCCCGTTTGGTGTCTCGGGAACCCTGTTCACATCGTTTGGGGCTGTGAGCGAAACTCCGGCCGGATCTCCTCATGGATGGAACCCGAATAGGCGATAAACCTGGACTAGAGACTTGAGTGTTTAGGTAGGTCGTGGTCTACACCCACGTCGGCTTTCGCTTGAAGTCTGCCGAGCACATGTCGTGTGCAGACGCTAAGTGGTGGAAACATGTATGAAGAAGTACACCCCTGCAGGGTTAACATCATCTATTCGAATAGCCGTGTCCGCGGTAAAGGACTTCTGGGTTGCTTATATCAGTTCATAGACAAGTGAAAGTGGATACTCTAAAATACGCAAGATAAGCGTGAGTGCTATGGACGACGTTCTCGTAGGGAGACGAGAGCGGATCCATAGTGGTGTATTGATATGGTGAATATGTGGACTCGTGTGCGCCACCTCAAAGAGTTACTTGCAGTCATAGTTCAGGATAGCCACCGAGTCAAAGCTGGCTTGCTGCAGTTAAACCCCACCATCCCCTTTGTTGATAATGATGCATATGTAGATAGTTCTGATGTAAGTCTTGCTGGGTACATTTGTACTCACGTTTGCCTATTTTATGTTTTTGCAGAGAGACTTCAGTCTCACTAGTATTTCCGCGGGGTCTTCGACGTTTAGCTTGTTACCTCAGCTACGATCTTGTGCCCTCGGCAGGATCTGATAGATAGTCAGGCTTCTCAGCCTTTTTCATTTATAGTTGTCTGTACTCAGACATGATAGCTTCCGTTTGTGCTTTGACTTGTATGCTCTAAGTGTTGGGTCATGAGACCCATGTTTGTAATATCTCGCTCCTCGGAGCCTATTGAATAAAGTACTTGTGGCGTAGAGTCATGTTGTGATGCTTCGTTGTATTTGCACATATCGAGCATATTGTGTGTATGATTGAAATGCTTGGTATGTGTGGGATCTGACCATCTAGTTGTTTATCTTTAGTAGCCTCTCTTACCGGGAAATGTCTCCTAGTGTTACCGCTGAGCCATGGTAGCTTGCTACTGCTCTGGAACACTTAGGCTGGCCGGCATGTGTCCTTCTTCGTTCCTGTGTCTGTCCCTTCGGGGAAATGTCACGCATTGAGTACCGGAGTCCTGTTAGCCCGCTACAGCCCGGTTCACCGGAGTCCTGCTAGCCCAGTGCTACAGCCTGGTTTCACTCGCTGATGACCGACACGTTCGATGCTGGGTCATGGATGCCTGTCCCTGTAAGTCTGTGCCACTTTGGGTTTACGACTAGCCATGTCAGCCCGGGCTCCTTATCATATGGATGCTAGCGACACTGTCATATACGTGTGCCAAAAGGCGCAAACGGTCCCGGGCTAAGGTAAGGCGACAACCGTGGGAATACCGTGCGTGAGGCCGCAAAGTGATATGAGGTGTTACATGCTAGATCGATGTGGCATTGAGTCGGGGTCCTGACAGCGTTGGTATCAGAGCTTGACTGCCTGTAGGATTACCAAGCCAAACTGGTCGAAGTTGAGTCTAGAAATTCTTTAGTTATATAAGGGAATTGATTGTGGATGGAACGTAAGGCTCTTTTTACTCCTTATACCTCATGCCCTTCTGATCTGAGTCATCTTATCTTTCCTACGGGGATTAAGAGCTAGGCTATCTCTTGTTTCTATCAGGATCACGTGTTACTAATCAGTAGACTTATAAGATTGTTGGATTAAGCCTCAGTTCAGTTTCTACCTTTGTATGTTAATTATTGATCTCGAGACCTTGATATTGTGCTTCTGAGTGGTTATGCCACCATTTTTGTGAATGTCTCAAATCTTTTCTGAGCATTTATAGCCGTTATGCTGTCCGAGTCATCCTAGGTTTCTAAATAGTCTGAAGCATTGGCAAAATCCCTTCCTCCCGTTCCGATGTTCCTTTGGGCCAGATTAACCACACTAATTGTTGAGTTGAGGTATTCTATTGTCTTGGCATTTATGTTGGAATTATTATTATGACCCTAGGTGTCTCAGGGGATGATCTAGTGGTCTAGCCATGATTTGTGTCCTAGTGTGATGATTCTGGCCTTTATTCTCGAAAGCATTCCGTGATGCTACTTAGTAGTAGGTATTCTACTCCTGGGTTTTGAACCCGAGATTCACCCTACCTGCTTCATGTTGATAGTAATTGCTAGTGCCTTTAGGATATTAGTAACCTTTGCGATAGTCCTTGAAGTCCGTGGTATCTTCTTCTTCCAAATACCATGAACTACTTATGGCAGAAGTTCCTCGTTGAACTAAAATATCACAACAGGACTATTCTTGATGAGATCTTCATTATATATTGTGACTCTGCCAGTTCTACCTTTCTGCATGGGTTATCCGGAAGAAATGTTGATCTCGCCCGACATACTAATCTATGCATCCACAACTCAGAAAATTGTATGTTCCTTTGAGATGTTCTCTTTAGTTGCATTCTGACCCTCGTCTATCAATTGATAGTCAAGAGTATGCGTGCGTTCGTTTATCGATGCCTATTACTCTTGTGGTCCGTCAAGCCATTCTATCGCAGAATGACTAGGAGAAACAAACTCCAGTACCTCATCCATATCTAGGATTGGGTCAAAGTAGTTGTATTCCGCAGATCAAATGCCAATCCAGCTTTTGTTCTGTTCTACCTTGGAGTATTACCTTATTTGATATCGAGATTGTTATAGGAATTGCACACCATCCTATGAACTCTTGGTACAGTGATACTTCTTGCCATCATTGCTCATTCCTCGGATCCTGTGTTATTGTAACCGGAATGCCGACAAATGAATTATGGTGTATAAAGTCAATACTGCTAGCAACTCTATTGCTTGGTAGTTAAATGGACGATAACCTCATTCTTAGCGTGTTGATTATTGAATCGTCACCCTAAGACTGATTGTGCTGCCTAGTCCCTATTTCTGGTGCACTCCTCGACCAATGAGATAGGAATTATTTTAAGTCCTCACTCATTTGATCATATCGTCTTGCCCTGAAAAGCGAGATTGTTCTCGAGCTTAGTAACATACCGGTGGTTCATGATATTCCAAATTTCTTCTCGGAAGTATCACCAGGTTGTCGCCTGACCGCTATGTTGATCTCGTGATCAAGTTGGGTTCTTGTGAACCACCTTCTCTCCAAAAATCGGTGTTAGATATCCCTGAGCTAGTTGGTTAAGCTAGACAACAACTTGGAGAGTTGGAAGATAAAAGCTTGCCTGACTTAGTTCGTTCCAAAGGGATATTCTTGTGTAGGGTGTGCTGAAGAAAGATGATATCTTCATCGATTGGTCCTTGTGATCAGTTGTTGGACCTATTGTCTTACCCCATCTATAATTTGAGTATGGGCTATCATCCAATCAGACCAGAACCAACGATATTCGTAATGTTGTCTTACTCGTGGTTGATCCCTCGAGCATACACCATTATATCTTTTGGGTCTGACCAATGCTATCACTTGTTCACTTAACTATGGAATTCCTTTTAAAAGGAAACCCAGATGAATTGTTGTTGTGCCCATTGACAACATCCTTGTCTTCTCCATAATTTTGCTAAAACATTAAGCTAGTGTTGGAAACTTTTGAAAGCATTTGTTCATGCTAGCTCATGAAGCATATGCTCGGATGTAAGAAGTGACTTCCTCTTATACACGTGCATTTGGTGAAAGTTGCCACCGTGAATTTGAGAAAGTTAGTTTTGCTTCCTCTGGAATCATCCCAAGTCAGTCATGCATACGTGCGAAGTATTCTGTGGTCTGGAGACTTGCAACCTTCACTCCATATGTGTTCCGAGCACACCAAGCCACTGATTGAGTTGTTCAAAGATAAAGGAGTCTGTCCAAGGTGAACTCTTTGGACTTCCACGCGTGGAGACTTCGATATCCTCGCTGATGGTTCCCCTCCTGAACTCGGTAGTGTTTTATTGTAAGACTACCATGTGGGCATGCTTGTCTGGGACAACGTGTTCACATGTTTGTAGCAGAACCAGCTCATGTTTTGGAGCTTGCTATCGTAGTTCATTCCCCGAGAATCTCGCAACGTCATCTCGTCGATTTGTGTTGCAAACTTTCATTTTTCTTCCTAGACTCGATGAGTCTGGAATATCCTGACACCAACCAGATCTGAATCTCAGGCAGATATGATGATTGGAACATTCTCCAAGAACTATAATATTGGTCCCTCGATAACCGGTAAAGTGGATGTCGTGGCCAACACACCCAGCCGGAAGACCTGTTATTATAATATCTTGATTGAGGAAATTGGCCACCTCCCCATAAGGATTTCGTAGGATTTACCTCCGTAACTGTTCCTTATGGATTCTATTGCTCCTGAAGTCCGACCTTTACTTGATGTTCTAGTTAGCAAACCATATCTATGAATGGGTTACACTAGCACGTCAAGGAGAACATTAGAAGCGGAGTGCTAAATGTCTCTCGGTCGATCATCCAGATTTTATTTCTTTGGCCTCGCCAAGGGTGAAACCTGAGTTGATGTTATCTTCCTATGCATCTGCATCATCCATCGTTGTTCATCATGGTGGTATGTTGTGTTGCCAGGATCCTTGACACGGATATTGGTAAAATCTTGATGAATATGGAAATGCTCAAGTTCTTGAGAGCACGCACAAGCGCTAGGTGTTATCGTCGGCACTAACTAGGTTTGCTCTCAGTTTCCTCGGTTATGCTATAACCATTCCAATAGTGGAATAACTCTCTATTGTTGAGCCTCTCCCCAGTTACTAGAATCATTCTCAGCATTTGCATTTTGTTCCCAGCTTGCACCGCCAATGTGTCATTCTACCATGGGTCTCTTCCATTTCCGGTGATAAGCAAATTCATCCATTGCGTTGTCTTCAACAAGGTAATCCACATCATCCAAGTCCGAGTATGCCATTCTACCGACCCCCTCCAAATGATCGCTTGTGATTGCCTTAGGCTGGTTTAAAGAATTTCAGTGATCTCTGAATCAAAAGTAATTCTTTTTGCCACTTAAGGGGATAATCTACGAATCACCCTACTTCAGGATGTTTCGTCGTGGTATCATGGCAACTCAACTCCTCGCTATGTGGACAATCGTTTACCACCTTCTTAGGTGTGGAATTGTGGTCCACCTAGCGAACCCTCGTCGTCTGTCTTACTCCATTTCTTCAGATCTGTGCTTCGTCTCTCAGCTCGAGAGATATTGTTATGTCTCATTCCGTGAGTTGCTCGATCTTCGAGAAGATCGACCCTTCTAGAGTCTCCTTCTTCCCTCCATGTCATGTTGACAGGAGTGCTCAGAGCAAGACGACAAGACAAAGATGGTGTTCAAATCAACGTTCAACTGAAGTGCACCCTGGATCGTGAAGATTATACTAGTTGCGCTTACCTTTCACCTTACCCTACGCTTGAATCTCGAGACGAGATTCTTGTTTAGTGGGGTGAGTTGTCACATCCCTAGCTTCTGGTAATGCTCTGAGCTAGCTAGTCATGTGTTGCATCATGTTAAAATTTTGCCTAAAATTGAAATGGGGATGTTCAAACCCTAGCATTAAATCAACTCAACTAGGGTAAGTTAAAATCTTTTCAATAAACCCAAAAGGCCCCTAAGAAAAGTTCATGATTTCTGGTTAAGGTGGAAACCTCTGCCAAAAATGATGAATATATCCTTAGGTCATTTTTGGATTTTTGAATTAAATCATATTGTATTTGACTTTGGGCATTTAAATACTATAAATATTTTAAATGCTCAAATAAATGTTGGAAATTGATAAGGGTCACTGGAATAATTCAGAAAGCACCCATATTTATTTCCAGGATTTTATAAAATGATTTGATATTTAAAACAAATCAAAACAAATTGCAGAAATAGAAAAAAATAAAACAGAACAAAAATAAGAGGGAGAAGGACATACCTGGCCTCACCCGTGCAGCCCACCAGCCGGCCCAGTTCCCCCCCCCCAGCCGGCCCAGCCCACCTCCTCCTCCTTTGTCCTCTTCCTCCTCTGCCAGGAGGACGAGCAGAGGCGAGGCGTGGCGCTCGCCGACGCTGCCTCGGCCACCTCCTGCTTCCCCCCCTAGCCACCTCCTGCTTCCTCCCCGACCCCCTCGCGACGCCACGGAGACGCCCTCGCCCCCTGCACCTCCCCTCTCTCCCCCTGGACCCCATTCCCTCCTCTGTTTCCCTCTCGCGCACACCACCGAGCGGAGCTCGCCGCCATCGTCGCCGTACCCATGGCCACCGGCCACCCCTAGCCTCGCCGACGCCCCAGGAAGCTCCGCCGGTCCTCCCTCGACCTCCTCGTCGTGTCACGCGACCAGAAGAGCCCCGGAACGCCACCCCCGACGTTTTCCCCTCGCCGGCCGCCGAGGAGCTTCTCCGTCGATTCGGCCACTCCGGCGCGCCCCCGAGCCGGCCAACCATCCCTACGGCACCGCTGTGAGCTCCTACGCCTCCCCTCCCTCTTTCCCCCTTCGATTGCGCCCTGTAGCCGCCGCCCCACGAGCACCCGAAGCCGCCGTCCGCCATGGCCGGTGAGCTCCGTGCTCCCGAGCTTCTCCGCCTGCGCTCGTTGCCTCCGGGTATTCCTGGTGACCCCAGCATCCCGTAGAGCCCATCGGCCGCGCCCGCCGTGCCGTGTAACGCCGAAACCGAGCACACCCGAGCTCCGGCCGCCGCCTCGCTCGCCGTCGGCACCGATTCCGGCCGCCCCGAGCGCAACTGACTCCACCAGGAGCTTCGGCTCGTCCCCAGCTCCTCCTAGATGCCCTCCGCGGCCCATTTGGTCGCCGGAGTGGCCAAAACCACTCTCGCCGCCGCGTCGGGCTCGCCGGCGGCTAAACGCCGGCAGCCGACTTTGACTTTGACCACGGGTGGGCCCCGGTTGACTCTCCTGAGTCAATGACAGGTGGGGCCCAGCCCTGTTGACTATTAGGATTAGTTTTAATTAATTTTAGTTAAGCTAATCACACTGACATGTGGGTCCCAGTGTCAGGTTTGACCTAGAGGCGCCCAGTTGACCTGCTGACGTCATGATGACGTCAGGCTGGCGCATTAATTCAATTACTGGATTTATTAATATCCAGGAAATTCCAGAAAATGCCTAAAACTTCTAAAAATCATAGAAAATTAACCGTAACTCCAAATTAAATAATTTATATATGAAAAATTATCAGAAAAATTCAAGGAATCCATCTGTACCATTTTCATGCATGTTAGAACAACTTATAGATGCTGTTTAGGCAAATCATATAAATGGCATTTGAATAATCACATATGGAGTTTGAATTTGAATTTTATATTCAAACCAACTTCATTTAATCTGTTGCTAGTTGCATTAGCCCAAAACACATTCATATTTCCATGTCATAGCATGCATCATATTGTGCATTGCATTGATTGTGTTTCCTTCTGTGTTGCCGGTAATTGTCCCCTCTCGATAGACGTGATACCGATGATGTGATCGTTGACACTGATGAAGACTCAATGTTATCTTCAGAAGTGCCAGGCAAGCAAAACCCCCTTGTTCATTCCGATACAATCCTACTCTCTCGCTCCTGCTCTCTTTTAATGCATTAGGACAACACCGATTTATCTGTTACTTGCTGCGGTAGCTGAACCCCTTTATCCTTTGCATGACCTGTCATTGCCACAGTAAATAGATGAAACCCACTAGCATGAGTAGGAGTTGTTTGAGCCCTGTTGTGCCTACTCATTCATGTTTGTTTGTCATGCCTGCTACTGCTTAGAGTTGAGTCAGGTCTGATTCATCGGGGATGAATCAGAGGCGTGTGAACATGTCCTACTGTGTGTGAGCTAAGTGTGTGAACACGATTTGGTAAAGGTAGCGGTGAGAGGCCATGTAGGAGTACATGGTGGGTTGTCTCATTGCAGCCGTCCTCAGGAACTGAGTTCTGTGTTTGTGATCCATGATTCAGCTACTACCATACATTGGGCCCTGAAATATGACCCCGCTCGACTTCTTATTCACCCTGTCCTCTGTCCAGGAGTTGCAAGTAGTTTCTGGTGTTTGTAGTATGCTGGAGGCCGTGGACAGCGCTGACCGTAGGGGTGGGCTGTGATGCGGTAGGCACGTGGCACGGTGTACCGGGCGCCCGTTTGGTGTCTCGGGAACCCTGTTCACATCGTTTGGGGCTGTGAGCGAAACTCCGGCCGGATCTCCTCATGGATGGAACCCGAATAGGCGATAAACCTGGACTAGAGACTTGAGTGTTTAGGTAGGTCGTGGTCTACACCCACGTCGGCTTTCGCTTGAAGTCTGCCGAGCACATGTCGTGTGCAGACGCTAAGTGGTGGAAACATGTATGAAGAAGTACACCCCTGCAGGGTTAACATCATCTATTCGAATAGCCGTGTCCGCGGAAAAGGACTTCTGGGTTGCTTATATCAGTTCATAGACAAGTGAAAGTGGATACTCTAAAATACGCAAGATAAGCGTGAGTGCTATGGATGGCGTTCTCGTAGGGAGACGGGAGCGGATCCATAGTGGTGTATTGATATGGTGAATATGTGGACTCGTGTGCGCCACCTCAAAGAGTTACTTGCAGTCGTAGTTCAGGATAGCCACCGAGTCAAAGCTGGCTTGCTGCAGTTAAACCCCACCATCCCCTTTGTTGATAATGATGCATATGTAGATAGTTCTGATGTAAGTCTTGCTGGGTACATTTGTACTCACGTTTGCCTATTTTATGTTTTTGCAGAGAGACTTCAGTCTCACTAGTATTTCCGCGTGGTCTTCGACGTTTAGCTTGTTACCTCAGCTACGATCTTGTGCCTCGGCAGGATTTGGTAGATAGTCAGGCTTCTCAGCCTTTTTCATTTATAGATGTCTGTACTCAGACATGATAGCTTCCGCTTGTGCTTTGACTTGTATGCTCTGATGTTGGGTCATGAGACCCATGTTTGTAATATCTCGCTCCTCGGAGCCTATTGAATAAATACTTGAGTCGTAGAGTCATGTTGTGATGCCATGTTGTATTTGCACATATCGAGCATATTGTGTGTATGTTATTGAAATGCTTGGTATGTGTGGGATCTGACCATCTAGTTGTTTATCTTTAGTAGCCTCTCTTACCGGGAAATGTCTCCTAGTGTTTCCACTGAGCCATGGTAGCTTGCTACTGCTCCGGAACACTTAGGCTGGCCGGCATGTGTCCTTCTTCGTTCCTGTGTCTGTCCCTTCGGGGAAATGTCACGCGATGAATACCGGAGTCCTGTTAGCCCGCTACAGCCCGGTTCACCGGAGTCCTGCTAGCCCAGTGCTACAGCCTGGATTCACTCGCTGATGACCGACACGTTCGATGCTGGGTCATGGATGCCTGTCCCTGTAAGTCTGTGCCACTTTGGGTTTACGACTAGCCATGTCAGCCCGGGCTCCTTATCATATGGATGCTAGCGACACTGTCATATACGTGTGCCAAAAGGCGCAAACGGTCCCGGGCTAAGGTAAGGCGACAACCGTGGGAATACCGTGCGTGAGGCCGCAAAGTGATATGAGGTGTTACATGCTAGATCGATGTGGCATTGAGTCGGGGTCCTGACACTGAACTGGGCTTGTAACAACAATCCTATAAGCTACTACGGATTAGTAACACATGAACCTGATAGAAGAAGAGAGCCTAGTCCTTAACCCACGTTGAATGAGAAGAGAATGACTCAGATCAGAGGGCATAGGGTAAAGGAGTAAAAGAGACTTACGTTCCCTCCCACAATCAATTCCCCTACATATAACTAAAGCATTTCTAGACTCGACATCGACCAGTTTGGCTCAACGAACCTACAGGCAGTCCGACTCTGATACCAACGCTGTCAGGACCCCGATTCCAAGCCACATCGACCTAGCCGGTAACACCTCATATCACTTTGCGGCCTCACGCACGGTATCCCACGGGTGTCTCCTTACCATGGCCCGGGACCGTTTGCGCCTTTTGGCTCACGTATATGTTAGTGTCGCTAGCATCCATATGACAGAGAACCCGGGCCGACATGGCTAGTCGTGAACCCAAAGCGGCACAGACCTATGGAGACAGGCATACATGAATCACATCGAGCATGTTGGTCATCAACAAGTGATTCCGGGCTGTAGCACCGGGCTAACAGGACTCCGGGGAACCCGGGCTGTAGCAGGCTAGGCAGGACTCCGGAAGTCACCGCGTGACATTTCCCCGAAGGGACAGACATAGGAACGAAGTGAAACACATGCCGGCCAGTCAAGTGTCCTGAACAGTAGTGCTGGGCTAGCAGGACTCCGGTGAACCGGGCTGTAGCGGACTACTATGGCTCGAGGAACACTAGACTACATTTCCCCATAAGAAAGGCTGCCAAGGATAAACAACTAGATTGTCGGATCCCACTCATACCAAGCATTTCAATCATACACACAATATGCCCGATATGAGTACATACAACATGGCATCACAACAAAACTCTACAACTCAAGTACTTTATTTAAAGGCTCCAGAGAGCCATACATAACATGTTCATACAGATAGGGGTCACATGACCCGACACTCAAGTCATACAATCATACAAGCACATGCGGAAGCAACTAGTCTGAGTACAGACTCTAGAAAGAAAGAAGGCTTCTCGAAGCCAGTCTATCTACATAGGGCCCTCCATGGCCAGGATCACCACCTGGGTGGCAAGTCACTCGTCGACGTCAAGGTCTACGTAGAACCCATCGGAGGGGGCGGTGTTGTCGTCTGAAAACAGTAATTAAGCAAACATGAGTACAAGGGTACTCAGCAAGTCTTACAACAGAACCTACTATACATGCTTATTCTCAAGAAGGTGGTGGGGTTATTGTAGCAAGCCAGCTTTGACTCTTGGCTAAGCTATCCTACGGAACTCCACCAGTAAAATAGTTTTCGCACACGAGTCCACTACTCACCAACACAATACTCCACCGAGGATCCTCCCTCGTCATCCTACGAGAGGGCCATCCTCGGTACTCACACTTATCTTGAGTCTTTTAGTAGTATCCATTAACTTGTCTATGAACTGTATAGGCAACCAAGTAGTCCTTTACCGCGGACGCGGCTATTCGAATAGTTTTATACCCTGCAGGGGTGTACTTCTTCATACACGCTTTCACCACTTACCGCCGTTTACACGACATGTACTCGGCAACCTTCAAGCGGAAGCCCAGCGAGGGTGTCGGCCACGGCCTACCTAAACACTTAAGTCTCTAGTCCAGGTTTATCGCCTATCCAGGTTCCATCCGCAGGGAGTCCGGCCGAGGTTTCCACTTACGGCCCCGAACGATGTGAACAGGGTTCCCGAGACACCAAACGGGTGACTCGGTACACCGTGCCACGGTGTATCTACCGCAACATAGCCCACCCCTAGGGTCAGCGCTACGCACGGCCGCCAACACATAACCTACAAACACCAGAAACTATTTGCAACTCCTGGACAGAGTACTAGGGTGATTAAGAAGCCGAGAGGGTCCATTGGTTTCGGGCCCAATGTACGGTAGTAACTGCATCTTAAATCACACATACAGATCTCAGTTCTTATGGACGGCCTCAATGAAACAACCCACCATGTACTCCTACATGGCCTCTCATCGATACCTTTACCAAAACATGTTCAACACATCCCTCACATTACCGGCATAAGCATTTCACTCTAGCCCATCACCCAGATGAACCAGACCTAACACAACTCTAAGCATAGCAGGCATAGCAAGGTAGGAATCACATACATGGCTCAATCAACTCCTACACATGCTAGTGGGTTTCATCTAGTTACTGTGGCAATGACAGGTCATGCAGAGGATAAGGGTTCAGCTACCGTAGCACACAGCAGTTTGAATCGCGTTGTCTTAATGCAGTAAACAAGAGCAGAAGCGAGAACATGGGTTTGTATCGGAACGATCAATGGGTTGCTTGCCTGATGGAGTGGTAGTGGGATACTGCCCTTCAGTTGGATACTCGTGAATATCCTCAGAGGCAGAACCTACCACGAAGAACACATCGGAACACAATCAACACATGACGATATGCAACAATATGATGCATGCTATGACATGGCAATATGAACGTGTCTTGGCCTAATGCAAGCTATAACAGAAAGGAATGTGCTTATTTGAACCAAAGGTTCAAATGTTAGTTCATTTAACATAGCCACATTAGTGCATTACCTTATTCTGCTTAAACAGCAAGGTTAACTTGTTTTGTCATGCATGAAACCATTACAGATGGATAGATTGAATTTTTCTGATCATTTTTCATATATAAATCTTTACATTTGGAGCTATGGTTGATTTTCTATGATTTTTTTAGAAGTTTTGACTATTTTCTGGAATTTCCTGTATAAGAATAATTCCAGTAATTTAATTACTGCGTCAGCATTACGTCAGGGTGACGTCAGTGGTCAACGGGGACGTCCAGGTCAAACCTGACTGGTGGGTCCCGCGTGTCAGTAGTTAATTAAACTAATTACTTTTAGTTAAGAGTAATTTGATTTAGTTAGCGGAGGGGGCCCACTTGTCATTGACTCAGGGGAGTCAAACTGGGGTCAAACCCTGGTCAGCGGGGCTAATCCCGCCGGCGTTGAGTCGCCGGCGAGGCCAAGACGGCGGAGGGCTTCGGAGATTGCCCACAGGCGACCAAATCGACCGCGGTTTGGGTCCTACGCGTAGCTGGGGCTCGCGCGCATCTAGTGGGGCAAGTGGGAGGAGCTGGGGGTGGAGTGAGCTCGCCGGAATCGAGCTCGTGGCGGCGGCTGGAGTTCGGACGGGGTTGGGTTCGACGCTACGGTGCACGGGAGAAGGAGCTGGTGGTGGCTACGGGCTCCTGGTGCTGCGCTGAGCACAACGGTGAGCTTGGCTTCGAGCCATTGTGGCTCTAGCCACGATGGCGCCATGGCCGGCGGCGAGGAGCTTTCGGGTGCAGTGGAAAGTGGCGACTACAGAGGCCAAACGAGCACGGGAGCTAGGGGAAGAGGAAGAGGAGCTCACAGCGGGGTCGGAGAGGGGGTCAGCGAGCTCGGGGAGGTCCTGGCGGCGCCGAATCGACCGGAGACGGCTCGGGTGCCCAAGGTTGAAGACGAGGGCGAAGACGGCGTTCGGCGGCGTTTGGAGTCACGTGGGTCAGCGGAGAGGTCCAGAGCGACGAGGCGGAGCTATTGGGCTTGTCGGAGGGGCGAGGGGTGGCTCTGGTGACGTCTACGGCGAACGGCGGCGAGGATCGCGCTCGGCCATCACGGGAGAGGGTGAGGGAGATGAGGGGGAGAGTGAGGGAGGATGAGAGGGTGACGTGGGGGTCGGCGTGGCATCCCTGGACGTCTCCAGGGCGTCGGCAGAAGCAGGAGGTGGCCGGCGTGTGGCCGCGGGCGCCGGCCACGCGCTCCTCGTCCTTCTGGCGGGAGGAGGACAACGACTGGCAAGGCCAGTCGGCTGGGCCGAGCCAGGTGCGCTGGGCCAGCACAGGTAAGGCCCAGGTGGGCTTCCTTCTCTCTCTCTTTTTTTCTGATTGTTTTCTTTTTCTATTAAACTGCAACTGTTGGGCTTTATTAAAAATACTAAAACGTTTCTAAAAATCCTGAAAATTATTGTGGGCTCTGTTTAGAATATTTCCAATAGCAAACATTTATTTCCAGAATTATTTGAGCATTTAAATTATTTTATAGCATTTAAATGCCCAAATTCAAATACTTATGATTTAATTCAATGACCTTCTGTTGACCTAGAAAATTGTGCACCAATTTTGCCAGAGGTTCTAACCCAAGACAAAGAGAGTGAACTTTTTAGAAGGGATTTCAGGTTCATTGAAAAATAATTTTAGTAAACTCTAGTTGTTTCCAGGGGGGTTGGGGGTTATGTCTTCCCCATTTTGAAGAGGAATTTAAACATAATGCACACTCTAATGCTTGAACTAACTAGGGTGTGACAGCCTCTGCCCCGACCCCATCGACGCCGTCGCCGGTTCCCATCGCCACCAGGCCGACGCCCCTCGCCGGACTGCCCCCCCCCCCCCCGCCGGACTGCCTCCTCGTCGCCCGGCCGTCTTCGCCCTCGTCCTCGCCTCCCCCGTTGCCCCTGACCCTACAACCCCCGTGAGGACCCCCTCCTTCTCCTCTTCCCCATGCCCCGCCGGTGCGTGCACGCGCGCAGCCCGCCTTTGGTCGCCATCGCTCCACCCGCGCCTACCACCGCCCTTGCCGCTCGGCTCTGCCCACCCACCACCGCTCCGCGTTGAGCACCACAGCCGCCACCCATGCCCGCGCTTGCCATCGCCGCCGCGCTGCGCTCGCCTCCTCCCCTGCGTGCTGCTTGGGGCCACGCCCAGCGCGCCACTGCACGCAGCCCCTGCCCCGCGCAGCCGTGCCCACGGCCCGCTCGCTGGACCCGCTGTCACCGCCCACGTCCTGCCTCGGCTCCCCGTCGCTCGCTAGCGCGCCGCCGCCCCAGCACGGCTCGGGCGGCTCCTCTGGCCGCCACAGCCGACCGCGTCCACCGCCTATAAGCCCCCCTCGCTCGCGCCCCGTGCACCCGCAGCCGTCCCCTGCCGCCAATCCCGCTGTCGGCCGCGGCCATGGCCTCGTCGGGGCCATGTCCGGCCGCGCACCCTCTGTCCTCCCCTGTGTGCGTTTGTGCATAGGAGGGAGGCGGCCAGAGCCACTTTCAGGTGGGGTCCTCCCCCTATAAAAAAGAAAGAAAAGAAAGTAGAGTAAAATGAAAATAGAAAAAGAAGAATAAAAAAATAATTAAAAATAATAATTAATTAATTAGTTAACTTAATTAGATCTGATAAATTAACCTAATCAATTAATTAAAGTTAACAAATCCTGCTTAACTAAACCATCATTAACATGTTAGTCTATGACAGGTGGGTCCCACTGGACCCACAGTCCTGAATTGACTCTGGCCAGCTCGGTTCGACCTGCTGACGTCATGGTAATGTCATGCTGACATCACCTTTCACTGTTCTGGATAATGTTCGATTTAATTAAATAAATAAATTCTAAAAAGGATTTAAACTTTAGAAAATCATATAAAATAAACCGTAGCTCAGATGAAAATACTTTCTACATGAAAGTTGCTCATAACGACAAGACAAATCCGGATACGCAGCCCGTTCGTCCGCCACACATCCCTAGCATAGAGAACACGCAACTTTCCCCTTCCGGTTCATCTGTCCGAAAACGCGAAACACCGGGGATATTTTCCCTGATGTTTCCCCCCTTCACCGGTACCACCTCTTACCGCGTTAGGGCACCCCTAGCACCGCGTATTGTCATGTTATGCCTTGTGATGCTTTGATTGCACTGTTATTTATTGTGTTCCCCTCCGTTACTTCTTTCCGGTAGACCCCGAGACCGCTGCCGGTACCCCTGTTGTCGACTACGGTATTGACGACCCTTCTTGCCAAAGCAACCAGGCAAGCCCCCCCCCCCCTTGATCTCCAGATATCGCCTACTCTCCTCTATACTGCTTGCATTAGAGTAGTGTAGCATGTTACTGCTTTCCATTAATCCTACCCTGATACATAGCCTGTCCTTGCTACTACTGTTGTTACCTTTACCTGCAATCCTAATGCTTAGTATAGGATTGTAGTTTATCATCAGTGGCCCTACATTATTGTCCGTCTGCCATGCTATACTATCAGTATGTGATCACTCGGGAGGTGATCACGGGTATATACTATATACTTTATACATGATACATGTGATGAGTAAAGTCGGGTTGGCTCGAGGAGTACCCGCGGTTGATTCACGAATTGGGGGCTGGAAGGACATACTTTCCCGACAGCCCTCTGTGTGGATCTTTGTGGCGAAGCGACAGGGAAGGTTGAGACCACCTAGGAGAGAGGTGGGCCTGGCCCTGGTCGGCGTTCACGGTTATTTCAAGATAACACGTTTAACGATATCTTGGTATTTGATCTGAGTCTGGCCACTGGCCTATACGCACTAACCATCTACGCGGGGACAGTTATGGGCACTCGACGTCGTGGTATCAGCTGAATCCTTCGTGACATCAGCGACTGAGCGGCGGGCGCAGGATTGGACCGTAAGCCTGCTCTTGTATTAAGGGGGCTAGTTCTGCTTCCGGCCGCGTACGCAACATGCAGGTGTGCAATGTGCGATGGGCCCAAACCCCTGCGCCATAGGATTTAGACCGGCATGCTGACCTCTCTGTTGTGCCTAGGTAGGTCTGCGACGTGTTGATCTTCCGAGGCCGGGCATGACCCAGAAAAGTGTGTCCGGACAAAGGGGATCGAGCGTGTTGGGAAATGTGGTGCACCCCTACAGGGAAGTTATTCTATTCGAATAGCCGTGACCCCTGCGCCTCTTTCGATCTGTATCCCAGTTTGTGCCAGCCTTCTTAAGGCAAACTTGTTTAACTTATGTCTGTACTCAGATATTGTTGCTTCCGCTGACTCGTCTATGATCGAGCTCTTGTATTCGAGCCTTTGAGGACCCTCGCTTGTAATATGATGCTTGTATGACTTATTTTATTTGTAGAGTTGTGTTGTGATATCTTCTCGTGAGTCCCTGATCTTGATCGTACACGTTTGCGTGTATGATTAGTGTACGATTGAATCGGGGGCATCACACTCCATCACCAATATCATGATGCTCACCGCTGTGCGTGAGTAATTCCATTGTAGGCTTGCTGGACGGTGATGGGTTGGATGAGATTTATCATGTAATCGAGTTAGTTTTGTTAGGGTTTGATCCCTAGTATCCACTATGTTCTGAGATTGATGTTGCTATGACTTTGCTATGCTTAATGCTTATCACTAGGGCCCGAGTGCCATGATTTCAGATCTGAACCTATTGTGTTTTCTTCAATATATGAGAGTTCTTGATCCTATCTTGCAAGTCTACAGTCACCTATTATGTGTTATGATCCGTTAACCCCAAAGTGACAATAATCGGGATACTTACCGGTGATGACCATAGTTTGAGGAGTTCATGTATTCACTATGTGTTAATGCTTTGGTCCTGTACTCTATTAAAATGAGGCCTTAATATCCCTTAGTTTCCGTTAGGACTCCGCTGCCACGGGAGGGTAGGACAAAAGATGTCATGCAAGTTCTTTTCCATAAGCACATATGACTATATTTGGAATACATGCCTACATTACATTGATGAATTGGAGCTAGTTCTGTGTCACCCTAGGTTATGATTGTTACATGATGAACCGCATCTGGCATAATTCTCTATCACCGATCCATTGCCTATGAGCTTTCCATATATTGTTCTTCGCTTATTTACTTTTCCGCTGCTACTGCTATCATCACTACAAAATACCAAAAACATTACTTTTGCTATCATTACCTTTTGCTACCGTTACCACTACTATCATATTACTTTGCTACTAAACACTTTGCTGCAGATATTAAGTTTCCAAGTGTGGTTGAATTGACAACGCAGCTGCTAATACTTAAGAATATTCTTTGGCTCCCCTTGTGTCGAATCAATAAATTTGGGTTGAATACTCTACCCTCGAAAATGGCTGCTCCCTTCCCCCTCCCGCCTAGAACACACACCAACAATTGCTAGCCATGTGCGGCGCCCCCTCCACAGTTTACGCCTCCGGTCATATCTTCGTAGTGCTTAGGCGAAGCCCTGCGTGGATCACTTCACCATCACCGTCACCACGCCATCGTGCGGACGGAACTCATCTTCTTCCTCAACACCTTTGCTGGATCAAGAGGACGAGGGACGTCATCGAGCTGAACATGTGCAGAATGACGTGCGTTCGGTGCTTGATCAGTCGGATCTAGAAGAAGTTCAACTACATCAATCGCGTTGTCAAACGCTTCCGCTTTCGGTCTATGAGGGTACGTAGACACACTCTCCTCTCTCGTTGCTATGCATCTCCTAGATAGATCTTGCGTGAAAGTAGGAATTTTTTTGAAATTGCATGCTATGTTTCCCAATAGTCCGACGGGCTCGGATCATGCCGGAGTTACGGCGGCCGGTGGAGGTAGGTACGGGTGGTGAGCTTGGACGGTGGGTGCCAGTGAGACAGGAGGGGGCTTCTCGAAGTGCCAACATAGACGAATTCGAGCCCTATCCATTTCCCCACGGTGGAGCTCGGGTACGGCCATGGCAGGCGGTGGACAGCTCCAGTGACTGACAGGTGGGGTCTGGGTGGTGTGGACAGTGGTCAGGCGAGGTGATAAGGGATGCGTGGAGGCAGGGGAGTCCAGGGGCGGCATTGGACGGTGCAGAGCTGGTTAAATGCCGCCTGTGGCTGAAATGACCGCACGGCTCGCCGTGGCAGTGGTCGGCGGCCGTTACACCGGCTTGCCACCGGCCAGACGACAAGGAGAGGCTGGCGAGGGGTCCTCGGCGAAGAGCATTGAAGGCCAGGAAGGAATCAGGCAGAGTCACTGTGAATGCCAATGACCCTTAGGCATTTTTTAAATTTTTTGTGGAGGCTCTCTGATGTAGTTCTGAGATGCTGTAAAAGTTTCAGAATTGTTGGAGTAGGAGAGATTGGGTTTTGAGCAAGGAATATGAATCTGGTCCAAATTTAATCCAAATGAAATTTGAATTATTTGGACTATGGACCTGAATGTTTTTAAAGAATTTGGCATAGGTACTAAGATCTTGTTGTTGAAATTTTGGTGAGGTCGGAAGGGTTAGAGAAAAGAGAGTTCCTTTTCAATTACTAATAAGGTCAAGTATTGTTGGAAAAACAATTTGGATTAAAAGAAAATAGTGTGTGTGTGTGTGTGTGTGTGTGTGTGTGTGTGTGTGTGTGTGTGAGAGAGAGAGAGAGAGGAGGGGAATAGTTAGAGCAGAATTTGGGTTCTGTCCTAGGCAGAGAAATGTTTAGTAAGGTCATTTTGCAAAGGGTTTTAGTTTTTGACAATACCACTATTTTTCAAGAAAAGGAATTTAGGCAAGTTTTATTTTAAAGATGACCCCTTCTTAAAATTTTAAAATCCTTGCCAAAATTGTTGAAAGAAGAATTCCACAAATCTGAAATCAAAAATGAAACATTGAAGTTTTTAAATGAGAGATTTTTATAAGATGAATCACGGGAATAACAAGAATTTTAGAGAGGTCATGATTAAAAATCCAAGATACTCTCTTTATGAAAAAGAAAAAAATAGCCAATTAAAAATTTTGGGGTGTTATAGTGCCTCCACACCGCTCCAACGAAGACGTACTTCCTCTCAAAGGAAAAGAACTTCGGTAACACATCCTCGTCTTCACCGTCTCCACTTGTGGTTATCTCTTATCTTTACCTTGAGCAATCTTTTCTTGTTGTGTATCCTTAGCTTGCTTGTGTTGCTTGTGTTGCAAGCATCATATAGGTTGCTCACCTAGTTGCATATCTACACAATTTATTTGTTGCTAAACCTAATTTGTTAAGAAAAGTTAAAAATTGATAGTTGCCTATTCCCCCCCCCCCCCCCTCATGTCAACAATATCGATCCTTTTAGGTAGGGTCCTATTGTCTTTTCAGTTTTGTCAGATCGGTGTTTAATGAATAAAACCCATATTATCTTTTGAAAGGTCTATGAGTAATCTGAATATCTATACGTGCTCTAGACAGACTCAACAAATACGCCTCTAACAAAGATTTTTGAGTTGACTTGAGAATACGCCCTCAACAAAGTTCAATTTTTTCGTCGAAGTCTTTTTTTCTCGAAAGTATGCCTAGGCGTACTATAGATTTGTAGAAGGTAGAATTATAAGTACTCCCCTCGTTTCTTTTTAGTCTGCATATAAGATTTGGTCAAAGTCAAACTTGACAAACTTTGACTAACTTTATAGAAAAAAGTGTCAACATCTACAATACTAAAATTATATGTTATGAAAACAGTTTTGCTAAAGCACATCTAGATGTACCATAAGTATTGCACATCTAAGTCCTATGTCATTGATCTTATGTTGAGATCCGTGTGAATATATTTTTCTTTTTTCTTTTTTTCTTTATGCTTGACTCACTCACTTAGATGTGCAATAAGTAGAGCACATCTAGATGTGCCCTAGACATACCCAAAAACTTATAAAAATTAATTTGATCATGCATCTAATAATATTGATTTTATAGTGTGAATGTCAATATTTTTTCTACAAAGCTAATCAAACTTTACAAAGTTTGACTCATATAAAAAGACTACCACTCGCAGTGTAGCACAAACACCATACCCGTGCACATTCTCATCATTGACATGCATCTGGTCTACACTTTCCCTGCCGCGCTAATCATGTCCATGATGTGGAAAAGAATTTTATAAGATCATGTCTCACGCGAGACCCATTCTGATGGATGACACGTGACATTCATAAATCACAAGCATCGATTATACCCCCATTTGAAATCAGGAGGGAGGAGGGGGACTAGATGCTTTGAGATTTGTGAATGTCACGTGTCATTCATCAAAGCGGGTCTCGACTGCTAACCATGAGATCTGGTCTCATATAATTTTTTTCCCATGATGTAAGCCACGGCCTCCTTGGACTGCTGAAGCAATACGATGCTCTTCTTGAGGCGCTGGCGCTTGCTGCCAGTGCCGGGCGACGGCGCGAGCATCCGCTCCACCCCGGTCATCTTGTTCCCAAGGAGCTCGTCAGAGAGCGCCACCTCGAGGTCGTTCTCGGCAAGGCGCTTCACGGCGCGCAGCACGTGCAGCGCCAGCCCGTCGACGAGCCGGAGCACCAAGGAGAGCCCGCATGTCGAACGCCTGCCCGGCCAGGTCGTCGTGGTTCCTCAGGTGCGCCACCTCCACCTTCCCGAAGCCCTTCAGGGTGACGGCCGTGGGTTTGGTGCGGTCTTTCACGGCCTCCATGAACTTGCCGTAGCCTTCCATGAGCTTGCTGTAGTCGGGATTGTACGTGTAGTCGGCCACAAGCTCCATGTCGATCAGCTCCGTGACGTGCCGCGCCGACTGCGCTCGTGCCTTGTCCATCATGCTCTGGACGGCGCGGCGGCATGACGGCTGCACCTGCGGGAAGTCGGTCGAGTGCTGCAGCAGCACCTTGAGCGTCAGGTCCTCGACATAGTCCCAGACCTCGCGGACGAGGTCGTGCGGCCCCTGCACGACGGTCTGGACCTTCTTCTTGAGCAGGACGAGGAACGCCGACCTTGGGAGGAAGTCGGGGAGCTTGATGGCCGTGGTCTCCTCCAGGATGCGCACCTCCTCCATCAGGAACAGGTAACTGCCGTGCTCGGGGCACTCCGCCGGCAGCTTCTTCGCGTACGCGTTCAGCATCTCGGCGATACGCGCGGTTCCGTGGAAGTGGCGGTCGTCGGGGCACTCCTCGAACTCGCCCCTCACGAGCATCTTCTCCACCGACGAGCACGTCCGCTTGACAATGTGGAAAAAGGCTCGCACCGCGTCGGCGACGTTGTTGAGATCCGGTGGCATCTGCTCCAGCTCGGCAGTGCTGTGGCTGAGCCGGTCGGTGATCTGCTTGACGATGACACGATGTCGGGGAGGCACTTGGCGATGATGGTCGCCTGGATCTGCATGAGGCGCTGCACGAGCACGGCGATGCCCACCATGGACTTGTCGATTCTGGACAGGAGCGGGTGATGGTCGAACAGCCGCTCCTCCTCGGCGCGCGCCTGGTCGTGCGTCTCGTCGCCGACGCGGTTGCGGACGCAGACGTAACCGAGGCCGATGTTGACGTCGTCCATGGTGACTTGTCTAGCAGCCCCTCGGGGGCCTTGTCGGACTTGGTGACGACGGCAAGCGTGCGGTCGCCGTTGCGGTCCACCTGCTGCGACATCCGGATGGACTCGCAGGTCGGGAAGTCGACCGTGGCGGAGAGCACGTTGAGGATTATGCTCTCCTTGGGCGCGATGTACTCCTGGATGATCCCGGCGACCTGCTCGTAGATGTCGTCGGGCTGGCCCTTGACGGGCACGCGCGTGATGCCGGGGAGGTCGACGAGGGTGAGGTCCGGGAGGCCGCGCTTCCGCACGAAGAGGGTGATGGGCCTGTCGGAGATGCCCTTGCCAGAGCCGGCGATCTCGGCGGTGCCCGCGTCGATGGCGTCGGCGACCTCGGCCTCGGAGGTGCTGACGACGCGGCCGGCGCCGTACTCGAGCTGCAGCACGGGGGCGTCGCCGCCGGAAGGGTCGCCCTTGAGGCGCATGACGAGCGGCGCGCGGGTGCAGATACCCTGGCCGCGCGGGAGGCTGATGCCGGCGAGCGACTCGAGAACGCTGGACTTGCCGCTGGACTGGTCGCCGACGACGACGATGGTGGGCAGCTGGATGCCCTCCTGCGTGACATTGAGATGGCGCAGACGGTCCACGGCGTCCAGGAGCGGGCGTATGTGGTCGTTGTAGGAGGACGCGATGGCGCTCGCGGCCACGCCGTCGGCCGCTGCGGCGTCGTTGGGGGACGACTTGAGCCGCTTTGCCTTGGGCTTGGCCATGTTGCGGGCGTAGATTGAATCGAAAAGGGATGAATCTCGCACCAATATAGGGCCTGCTGGCATCCCATGTAATACTATTAAGGCCTCTTTTGGTTCATAAGATAAGATTATCATAGAAATAAAAATTTTATAGGAAGTGAGATGACATGTATCTCAAATTTTATGAGTAGGAATAGGAAATGAGATGTCATTTGTTTGACATCAAAGTAATTTTTCCGTTGAGTCTAGACTCAATTTTATTTTTCTATAAAATGTGAAGGATAGGAACCAATTGTATGTAGGAATAGGAATTTATTCCTATGAACCAAAGGGCTCTAAAGAAAAAAATCCTATAAAAATCATATCCTCTAAAATTCCTGTGAAATTCCTCCAAACCAAAGGAGGCCTTATTGTACGCTTAGAGGCCTCCTGGCTTCGGCCCCTTAATGCAAATGACACACGCCTTGTTTGTTCTTGAAAAAAAAAATGATTGCAACGCATGCAACCGTAGTAATTGATTCGGTTCGATTCGATTCTCTTCCCAATATACTCCTACTGTATATGGTAAACAGCGGCTGTTAGGCATCAGCCGGCCGATCTTATGAAAAGATCAGCCGCCTGGCCAGCCATCCGATCCCAGCTCGTAACCGTCCGATCCGCCATGCATCACCTCACCCTTTCTCTCATCCATGCACCTCATGGTAGTATAGCAGCACCTCTCATCCCGCCATTGCAGCTACAAACAGCAAGCCACCCCGCCCCCTCCTTCTGACATCGGCGTCTGCTGAGGATGGCGGTGATTGCATCCTCATCGTTCTCTCAGGTGACTCTCCGGCGAGCTCCATCGCATCACTTCGCTGGTGCCGCCACCGATGCTTCGTCGGCGACTAGAGCACTCTCTCCGGCGAGCTGCATCGCAACACTCCATGGCAGCAACGACAGACCCTGCCGATGCTCCCATGGTAGCTCCATGGCAGCATGACGCGGCGTCGCAAAAAGCCTCATCGTCGGACTAACCCCCCTCCCCCTCGATGCTTCATTGTAGGCAGCACTGCATGGCGTGTCAAAGCTTCATTGAAGCACCGACGGACCCCTGGCGAGGCTCCGTTGCAGCTCCACGGCCAGCACCGCACGGCGAGGCAAAGCTCCATCGCAGCGGTGACGTCCCCCGGCGAAGCTTCATTGCAACACTCGTGCTTGAGGCATCATCCGCTGTGTTGCACAACTTTGTATGCCACTACAACATCGATGCCCTCTCCTCTGCAACGGTGATCAACGTCATCCTTTTGCAGCGCCGCTTGCCGCCTCCACAGCACTGCTCCGCAGCCATGGCAGGTCGTCGGTGCCAGGGTGTGCAGCGTCGGCGAACGTCTGCAACGGAGAGAATGCTGCTCACCGCTAGTTATACCTGGCCATGGGCCGGGCCGGGCCGGGCCTTAAAAAGCCCATGGCAGAAAACTAAGGCCCATGCCCTACCATCAGGTCTACTTTTCAAGCCCAAGCCCGGCCCATCTGGTAAAAAGCCCTAAAAAGCCCTTAGGGCTTAGGGCCGTGGGCCGGCCTCTTCCTTAAAATGCCAATATGCCAATCTCAAGCCCGTCCAGGCCCTGCTGGTGGGCTCAAAACTTAGGCCCAAGCCCGGCCCATGGGCAAGCCCATCGGGCCTAGGCCCTGGATTTTAGGGCCGGGCCTGGGTGGGCTGACAGGGCTGGGCCAGAGATGGCCAGGACTACTGCTAGTGCAGCTTCCCAAGCGGGAGCTCGCACACAAGCATCTGTGCTGGTGTGTAGTGTTGATATGTGTGCGAGCGATGTGCCGAAGGGAGGAAGAAGAACAGAGAAAAGAAAACGAGCTCAGGCGTATGAACAAAAGAGACAAGGGAGAGAAAATGATAAGCGGCGATCCGGTCCATAGGGACATGTGTCGAAGAATGCAGTTTACGAGAGATAGAAATCATCTGTCTGAAACAAAACGTTTTCCAAATTAAACAGTCAGCTCTAAGTATTATTACTCGCGAACCAACATGTGGTTGAATGGTTAGGAGGACAGTGGTTTCTCCGGTCCACCAGGGTTCAAATACTAGACTTAGCATTGGTACTAGCATTTTTCTAAATTTATTTCAGGCCTTCCGGTGATGTCCGTTCAGTGGGAGGAGACGTTCATGTCGACTACAAAAGCGTTACTTTGTCATCTTAAGATAATGTGCCGGTTCAGTATCTTGAAGGTGCTCATAAGGATAGGATGTGTGTGCGTATGTATGAATGTCTGCGTTTGTATTGTGCCTAAAAAAATATTATTACTCCAAACAAAACATGCCATGCAAGTACGAATATCAGGATAGCCCCGCCGTTTTCTCTCTCGCTCATGAAGCCGAAAAGCCCGTTTGGAGGCCGGCCTAGCACAAAAAAGAATCGCAACCTTCCCTTAAAAGAGTTCAAAAATAAAAATGCAACCCTCAATAAAAAATCGCAATCTTGATATGCCCGAAATTTCTAGAATTTTCCTTCTTTCATAGATTCTTTTTTGAAATGTTTTATCTTTTGAACCATGCATCTGAATCCTGAATTGTTTTCACTGTTGGATTCATCGCCTCGAGATCTTTGAAATTTGATCTTGTGTTAATAGGTTTCTATGAACTATTTTTCATGAAAAAATGGTAGAAAAAACCATTGCCATAAACACTTTTTTTTACTAAAACAGAAAGAAACAATTTTTTCCCATTTCAAAGAAGCATAGTTGTCCTCTCGTGGAAGCAAACATGTGTCTCCACAAAAAACTAATATATCCCTCTCATGGAAGAAAAAAACTTATTTTTTTTTTCTTTCTAAGAGGCACAAGTGAGCCTCTCGCATAAACAAATATGTGCCTCAACGAGTAACAAATCTGCGCCTCTTGTGGAATAAAAAAACATTTTTTCCTTCTCTGGAAGGCACAGTTGTGTCTCTCACGAAAGTAAAATTGTGCCTTCACGAGAAGCAAACATGTGTGTTTCTTTTTCTTTTCGAAAGATACAGATTGGCTTCTCGTGGAGGCGTGTGCCTCTCGTGAAAGAAAGAAAAACAGTTTCTTTCTTCCAAAAAAAATCCAAAAAATTTCTCAAAGATCTAGAGAAAATCAAACTAAAATAGAAAAAAAAACATGAAAAACCTATCTAAACCCCGAAAACGTATATAGACAGATAAAAAACAAAAAAAAATCCGAGTAAGCGCCCAGCACCCGACACGTGACAGTGGATGAGAGCGCGCCAAGTGGCACGTTCTTTGCCCACCAAAAATGACCCTTGAGGGGCTCCCGCAAGGGGTACCCTTTAATTGCCCCCCGATACGTCAAGGCGTCCGTGACAGCTATGTGTCATACTAGCGGGTTGGTCCCATTTAACAGTAGTTCCTGTTGGTTGTTGTACGACATTCGGTTGATCATCTTTTTTTTGGGTTTTCTTGTTGTACTTTCATTTCTTTTATTTGTTTTTTATAGTTTCTTTTGTTTATACTTTGGTTTTTTATTTTTCTTATTGGGTTTTCTTAGTTTTTCTTTCTTTCTTCATTTTTATGCTTGTTTTCTTTGTTTTCTCATTGGACTTTCTCAGTTTTTCTTTCTTTCTTAATTTTTGCTCCAGTTTTCTTTGATTTCTCATTGTTTTTCTAGGTTTTTATTTCTTTCTCTATCATATTTGTTTTTTGTTTCTTTATTCATTTCTTTGGTTATTTGTTTTTCTTTTGTATTTTTGTATTTTTATCTTTTGTTAGCTTCTATTTTTCTGTTTTTCTGACACATATCTACATTTTTCATACGTATTTTATATTTTTCCTATACACGAGGAACATTTTGTACACACGTTTAACACTTTTAAAATACACGATAAATGTTTTTAATATATTTTTTAATGTCTATTTTTTTCATGGATGTGCTTGCATTTCTTGTATACATATAAACATCCTTTCATAAATATTTCCTATTTTTTAAACATTTTTTGCACTATATGAAAACATGATTTGATCATTTTATCAAATACATGTTAAACAATTTTTAAAATTCAATTGAGCATTTTTAATGATAAAAATAATAATGATATTTTTTCTAAACTATGCAAACTTTTCTTTACATTGTACAAACATTTTATAAAAATGTTCCGGACAGATATTCTAAAACTTGTGAACATTTTGGTAATGTGACATGTTTTCTTTGAATTATGCGAACATTTTTGTACACATACTTAACATTTTACTATTTTCTGTTTCACACTGTACATTTTTTGTATGCGTAGAAGCATTTTTTTCTATACACGTCTAACATTTTTTTAATGCAAGATTAACATTTTTTAAATATTTTATGTAATTTTTCGGTGTATATATTTAGAATATTTCAGAATATAAACAAAGTGTAAAAGGGAAACAGAGTAAAACAAAAATGTGAATAAAAATGGAAGAAATAAAAAGAAGGAAAGTAACATGACATCAACAGACTAGCCACGCCTACTGGGCCGCGTAATACGTGTTGCCCTGTAGGCGAGCCTGGGTAGGGCTCGATGCGGGCGGCGCATAGCCGCGCCCCGAGGCATCGGCCGAGCATCGGGGACAGCAATTTCATCTGAGACAATAGGAGACGAGAGTTGTATCGTCTACACGATAACTGAGAACTACTCCCTCCGTCCTATAATATGTGCTTTCACATATAAAGTTAATAAAAAATTGAATCATTTATTTTAAAACGAAAAAATATATTATAAGAATCATAGTACAAGTTATATACACATCGATTGGATAAAACTTAAAAAATAGCAGAACACTAGTCTTTGCATAAACGGACACTAGTCAAGAAGAAAAAATACAATTAAAGCCGAAGAATCTTCTGATGACACCAACGCTTGCCACCTGCCTCTTATACCACTGCGAACTAAGCATGGCTTATTTAGATAGTTATAGATAGATTCATGTGTAGTAGTATACTCCCTCCGTCCGGTGAAAAGTGTGTATATAGAAAATTTTAAGATAAATTATAAAGTGGAGTAAAAAAATGCATTGTTAAGGTGTAAACCATCATCTCTCTTATCTTTAATTACCTAACCCCAATGAGCTAAGTGCATGTAAAAATTAAGCAAACCATGTGTACAATGTTATTGGTCTTGATTGCCGTGTGATGAGAGAAAAGCATTTTTTTTCATTTTAAAGTGCATTTGAAAGATAGAACTACACTCTCCTGTGGACAAATTTCAAAGCCAAACGTACACTCTTCACGAGACGGATGGAGTACGGCTATTTATCTTTCTACTAGGTGAGGCCACTGTACAATTCAAGTCCTGGTGCTCGCATTTATTCCAGAAATTATTTCAGCATCTCGACGATGCACATTTAGTGGGAGAAGACGTTCCCGTCGACGACAAGGTGTCTATGATGAATTCGTAAATTTCAAGATGATATGCCGACTCGGTCTTTCGGAGTTGCTCATAGGGATAATATGTGCGTGTGTGCGTTCATAGAAGTGAGTGCATATGCGTGTATATGAGCGTTTGCGTCTGTACTGTGCTAAAGAAGTTTCACAAAATTAATCTCACCGCATGCAATTTTGTAATGGTTAGATACGACATTTTTTACATATAAAGTACTATGGGGTTGTTGACAGTGTGGCGGTAGAGGACAGGCTCCAAAACAAATCAAAATACATTTAAAAGTAACAAAAAAAATTACAACTACATATGCACGTTCTATAAGTAGTATAAAGTATCATCAACTAATTTGATTATTTGCATGCTACGCACAAAATTAAATATCTGGCCCCAAAACAACAAAGAGAAAAAAAAACGATTGGGCTCATATCAGTTGCATATGAGCTCGTGAGTAGAACGACACGTTCGAGCACGTACGTCGATTGTTCATACTGGACGGTCGGGTTGTTTGTACGTGACATCCAACCGGCTGGCGAAACAGAAGTTCACGCGGGCGACCCAATCGTTTGTGCTTGCTATCGTATCAGTGCAGGGACTGGAGTGGTAGATAAGATTGGGAATTTGGGATTCACTCAAGAGATGATGGACCCATGACGACGACGGCGGCTTTAATCCTGTCCTAGTTACCCGAAAAAGAAGAAAAAACCTGTCCGAGCGGTGCAATGGGCGAGGGAGATGCTGTCGGCCGGGTCTTCTCCTGCCGCGGCTGCTTTCGCCAAATATAGCTACGCATGTTATATCCGTTTCCATCTTTTGGTCGGCTGGCAAATCTGTGCGCTCGTTGGTTGGCAGGGACCCTTGGAGCATCTTCAGCCATTCGGCCCCCCAACCCCAAGGCGCTGAAAAAGAGTCATCTGGGGCAAGCCGACGCTAGATTGATTCATGAGGCGACCTAGCTCCCAGTCATCGTTTCACGGGTCGCCCCAGGTTTGGCGACGTCCGTACAAAATATATGAAAATTCGGCGTTTTTTGCACGAACTCGGCGAAACTTTATTGAAATTTATAAAAAACACACACAAAACACATGCAAACTACGCCTTGACAACGCCTAAACGACGCCTAGCCACCACCGCCGTCGCCGTTGTCGCCGTCTACATGCCGAGAAGTCTGTAGAAGCGGGTGTAGTCACCGTCGCCGTCGTCGTCGTCGTGCGGCTGGCTTGGGCCGGCGCTGTCCCTGCTGCAGCCCTGACCCAGGTCGTCGAGGCGCGGTGGTGCGCTGGACGGCCCGGCCTCGCCCTCCTTGTTGCTGTCGAGGACGATGACGTCGCCTTCCTCGCGACCGCGGCGACGGGCCTGGAGCTCCTCGTACGCCCAACGCTGGCGGCGTACCTGCTCCCGGACATAGTCCTCCTTCGCCCACTTGAGGGCGGACTCGTTGTCGGGGGCCGCCATCTCGACGTGCCCCGGCTTCACCGGGAGCAGCCCCGGCTCCGGCTTCGGCCGGACCAGGAGTTAGGATCCGCACGGGGAGGAGCGGGGCGGAGCGGCCTCGTTGATGAAGAGGGTGCCGCTGCGGGTGCGGCGCCGGAGCGGCGTCTCCTCCAGCTCGGGTTTGACGGGGCGGAGCGGGGCTGGCGAGCCGGAGCCCGACGACGAGGACGACCCCGGCTCCATCCGTCACCGCATCCAGGAGCTACCACGGCTGCGAGAGAAGGACGGCCGCTCCGGGTAGTCGAGGTGCGGCACGTTGTCGGTCTCGATGTGGTCAAGGACGGCCTCGAGGGTGCGGCCCGGAACGCCCCACCACTCGCGCCGCACGTCGGCATTGTGGCGGCCCCGCGGGATGACGTCGTTGGTGGAGGCGATCTGCTCCTCGCGGCGGCGCTCGAAGTACATCGTCCAGGGGGTGTGGCTGTCGGCGGCGTAGCGCGGCTCGTTTCGCTTTTCCTCCGTCAGGGAGGAGCGAATGCGGGTGATCTCGCCGCCCCTTCGAGCGTGATGCTCAGCCTCCACGTCCCCGGCACCCGCATGTCCAGGGGCGCCGGGTACTCCGCCTCGTATAGCAGCCGCGCCTCCGCCTCTTGGAGGTGGCGGCGACCGAAGCCATTCGCCGCCGCGCCGTCGCCTAGGTACCTCTCGGCCATCTTTCTCGTCGGCGGGAAGAGGGGAGAGAGTGTTGCTTTCTGCGCCGGAGAGGGGGGAAATGAAAGATGTGGCATCCACCGGCAGGGAGGTCGCCTTTTATAGCCGTAGTTGGGCGGCGTCGGGCTGCATGCCGGGCGACGCGTGGCTGGACGCGCATTGCGGCGCGTTCACTGCGCTGCTCGTGAGGCATCAATGAACGCTGACCGGTGCGGCATCATTCGCATTGATTCCTGCGAGAACTGAGGCGATGAGGGCGACGAAGCGGCGCGTCGCTGACTCGGCGGGCCCATCCACTTTCGCGCCAAATCGTATCTGAAGGAAATATGCCCTAGAGGCAATAATAAAGTTATTATTTATTTCCTTATATCATGATAAATGTTTATTATTCATGCTAGAATTGTATTAACCAGAAACATAATACATGTGTGAATACATAGATAAACAGAGTGTCACTAGTATGCCTCTACTTGACTAGCTCGTTGAATCAAACATGGTTAAGTTTCCTAGTCATAGACATGAGTTGTCATTTGATTAACGGGGTCACATCATTAGAGAATGATGTGATTGACTTGACCCATTCCGTTAGCATAGCACTTGATCGTTTAGTTTGTTGCTATTGCTTTCTTCATGACTTATAAATGTTCCTATGACTATGAGATTATGCAACTCCCGTTTACCGGAGGAACACTTTGTGTGCTACCAAACGTCACAACGTAACTGGGTGATTATAAAGGTGCTCTACAGGTGTCTCCGAAGGTACTTGTTGGGATGGCATATTTCGAGATTAGGATTTGTCACTCTGATTGTCGGAGAGGTATCTCTGGGCCCTCTCAGTAATGCACATCACTTAAGCCTTGCAAGCATTGCAACTAATGAGTTAGTTGTGGGATGATGTATTACGGAACGAGTAAAGAGACTTGTCGGTAACGAGATTGAACTAGGTATTGAGATACCGACGATCGAATCTCGGGCAAGTAACATACCGATGACAAAGGGAACAATGTATGTTGTTATGCGGTCTGACCGATAAAGATATTCGTAAAATATGTAGGAGCCAATATGAGCATCCAGGTTCCGCTATTGGTTATTAACCGGAGACGTGTCTCGGTCATGTCTACATAGTTCTCGAACCCATAGGGCCCGCACGCTTAACGCTACGATGACAGTTATATTATGAGTTTATATGTTTTGATGTACCGAAGGTTGTTCGGAGTCCCGGATGTGATCATGGACATGAAGAGGAGTCTTGAAATGGTCGAGACATGAAGATTGATATATTGGAAGCCTATGTTTGGATGTCAGAAGTGTTCCGGGTGAAATTGGGATTTTACCGGAGTACCGGGAGGTTACCGGAACCCCCCGGGGGCTTAATGGGCCTACATGGGTCTTAATGGAAAAGGAGAGGAAGCAAGGGAAGTGTGCCCCCAAGGCCCAAACCGAATTGGTTTAGGCAAAGGGGGCCGGCCCCCCTCTTTCCTTATTCCCCCCTCCCAAGTCCTAATCCAACTAGGAAAGGGGAGGGAGAATCCTACTCCCGGTGGGAGTAGGACTCCTCCTGGCGCGCCCCAAGGCTGGCCGCACCTCTCCCCCTTGCTCCTTTATATACAGGGGCAGGGGGGCACCTCGTGACACAAGTTGATCAAGTTGATCGTCTCTTAGCCGTGTGCGGTGCCCCCTCCATCATAGTCCACCTCGATAATACTGTAGCGGTGCTTAGGCGAAGCCCTGCGTCAGTAGAACATCAACATCGTCACCACGCTGTCGTGCTGACGAAACTCTCCCTCAACACTCGGCCGGATCGGAGTTCGAGGGACGTCATCGGGCTGAACGTGTGCTGAACTCGGAGGTGCCGTACGTTCGGTACTTGATCGGTCGGATCATGAAGACGTACAACTACATCAACCGCGTTGTGCTAACGCTTCCGCTTTCGGTCTACGAGGGTACGTGGACAACACTCTCTCCTCTCGTTGCTATGCATCACCATGATCTTGCGTGTGCGTAGGATTTTTTTTTGAAATTACTACGTTCCCCAACAGTGGCATCCGAGCCAGGTTTTATGCGTTGATATTATATGCACGAGTAGAACACAAGTGAGTTGTGGGCGATACAAGTCATACTGCTTACCAGCATGTCATACTTTGGTTCGGCGGTATTGTTGGATGAAGCGACCCGGACTGACATTACGCGTACGCTTACGCGAGACTGGTTCTACCGACGTGCTTTGCACAAAGGTGACTGGCGGGTGTCAGTTTCTCCAACTTCAGTTAAACCGAGTGTGGCTACGCCCGGTCCTTGCGAAGGTTAAAACAGCACCAACTTGACAAACTATCGTTGTGGTTTTGATGCGAAGGTAAGAACGGTTCTTGCTTAGCCCGTAGCAGCCACGTAAAACTTGCAACAACAAAGTAGAGGACGTCTAACTTGTTTTTGCAGGGCATGTTGTGATGTGATATGGTCAAGACATGATGCTATATTTTATTGTATGAGATGATCATGTTTTGTAACCGAGTTATCGGCAACTGGCAGGAGCCATATGGTTGTCGCTTTATTGTATGCAATGCAATCACCCTGTAATGCTTTACTTTATCACTAAGCAGTAGCGATAGTCGTGGAAGCATAAGATTGACGAGACGACAACGATGCTACGATGGAGATCAAGGTGTCGCGCCGGTGACGATGGTGATCATGACGGTGCTTCAGAGATGGAGATCACAAGCACAAGATGATGATGGCCATATCATATCACTTATATGATTGCATGTGATGTTTATCTTTTATGCATCTTATCTTGCTTTGATTGACGGTAGCATTATAAGATGATCCGTCACTAAATTATCAAAGTATAAGTGTTCTCCCTGAGTATGCACCGTTGCGAAAGTTCTTCGTGCTGAGACACCACGTGATGATCGGGTGTGATAGGCTCTACGTTCAAATACAACGGGTGCAAAACAGTTGCACACGCGGAATACTCAGGTTAAACTTGACGAGCTTAGCATATAATAGATATGGCCTCGGAACACGGAGATCGAAAGGTCGAGCGTGAATCATATAGTAGATATGATCAACATAGTGATGTTCACCATTGAAACTACTCCATCTCACGTGATGATCAGACATGGTTTAGTTGATTTGGATCACGTGATCACTCAGAGGATTAGAGGGATGTCTATCTAAGTGGGAGTTCTTAAGTAATATGATTAATTGAACTTAAATTTATCATGAACTTAGTACCTTATAGTATCTTGCTTGTCTATGTTGATTGTAGATAGATGGCCCGTGCTGTTGTTCCGTTGAATTTTAATGCGTTCCTTGAGAAAGCAAAGTTGGAAGATGATGGTAGCAATTACACGGACTGGAGGATTATCCTCATTGTTGCACAGAAGAATTACGTCGTGGAAGCACCGCTGAGTGCCAGGCCTGTTGCTGATGCAACTGACGACGCTAAGAACGTGACTGGGTCTGTAACTTGAGGATTATCCTCATTGTTGCACAGAAGAATTACATCGTGGAAGCACCGCTGAGTGCCAGGCCTACTGCTGATGCAACTGACGATGCTAAGTACGTATGGCAGAGCAAAGCTGATGACTACTCGATAGTTTAGTGTGCCATGCTTTACGGCTTAGAACCGGGACTTCAACGACGTTTTGAACGTCATGGAGCATATGAGATGTTCCAGGAGTTGAAGTTAATATTTCAAGCAAATTCCCGGATTGAGAGATATGAAGTCTCCAATAAGTTCTACAACTGCAAAATGGAGGAGAATAGTTCTGTCAGTGAACATATATTCAGAATGTCTGGGTACCATAATCACTTGACTCAGCTGGGAGTTGATCTTCCGGTTGATAGTGTCATTGACAGAGTTCCTCAATCACTGCCACCAAGCTACAAGAGCTTCGTGATGAACTATAATATGCAAGGGATGAATAAAACAATTCCCGAGCTCTTCGCAATGCTAAAGGCTGCGGAGGTAGAAATCAAGAAGGAGCATCAAGTGTTGATGGTCAACAAGACCACTAGTTTCAAGAAAAAGGGCAAAGGGAAGAAGAAGGGGAACTTCAAGAAGAACAACAAGAAAGTTGCTGCTCAAGAGAAGAAACCCAAGTCTGGACCTAAGCCTGAAACGGAGTGCTTCTACTGCAAGCAGACTGGTCACTGGAAGTGGAACTGCCCCAAGTATTTGGCGGATAAGAAGGATGGCAAGGTGAACAAAGGTATATGTAATATACATGTTATTGATGTGTACCTTACTAATGCTCGCAGTAGCACCTGGGTATTTGATACTGGTTCTGTTGCTAATATTTGCAACTCGAAACAGGGGCTACGGATTGAGCGAAGATTGGCTAAGGACGAGGTGACGATGTGCGTGGGAAATGGTTCCAAAGTCGATGTGATCGCGGTCGACACGCTACCTCTACATCTACCTTCGGGATTAGTATTAGACCTAAATAATTGTTATTTGGTGCCAGCGTTGAGCATGAACATTATATTTGGATCTTGTTTGATGCGAGACGGTTATTCATTTAAATCAGAGAATAATGGTTGTTCTATTTATATGAGTAATATCTTTTATGGTCATGCACCCGTGAAGAGTGGTCTATTCTTATTGAATCTCGATAGTAGTGACACACATATTCATAATGTTGAAGCCAAAAGATGCAGAGTTGATAATGATAGTGCAACTTACTTGTGGCACTGCTGTTTAGGCCATATCGGTGTAAAGGGCATGAAGAAACTCCATACTGATGGACTTTTGGAACCACTTGATTATGAATCACTTGGTACTTGCGAACCGTGCCTCATGGGCAAGATGACTAAAATGTCGTTCTCCGGAACTATGGAGAGAGCAACAGATTTGTTGGAAATCATACATACAGATGTATGTGGTCCGATGAATGTTGAGGCTCGTGGCGGATATCGTTATTTTGTCACCTTCACAGATGATTTAAGCAGATATGGGTATATCTACTTAATGAAGCATAAGTCTGAAACATTTGAAAAGTTCAAAGAATTTCAGAGTGAATTGAAAATCATCGTAACAAGAAAATAAAGTTTCTACGATCTGATCGTGGAGGAGAATATTTGAGTTACGAGTTTGGTCTACATTTGAAACAATGCGGAATAGTTTCGCAACTCACGCCACCCGGAACACCACAGCGTAATGGTGTGTCCGAACGTCGTAATCGTACTTTACTAGATATGGTACGATCTATGATGTCTCTTACAGATTTACCGCTATCGTTTTGGGGTTATGCTTTAGAGACGGCCGCATTCACGTTAAATAGGGCACCATCGAAATCCGTTGAGACGACGCCTTATGAACTGTGGTTTGGTAAGAAACCAAAGTTGTCGTTTCTGAAAGTTTGGGGCTGCGATGCTTATGTGAAAAAGCTTCAACCTGATAAGCTCGAACCCAAATCGGAGAAATGTGTCTTCATAGGATACCCAAAGGAGACTATTGGGTACACCTTCTATCAGAGATCCGAAGGCAAGACTTTTGTTGCTAAATTCGGAGTTTTTCTAGAGAAGGAGTTTCTCTCGAAAGAAGTGAGTGGGAGGAAAGTAGAACTTGATGAGGTAACTGTACCTGCTCCCTTATTGGAAAGTAGTTCATCACAGAAAACGGTTTCTGCGACACCTACACCGATTAGTGAGGAAGTTAATGATGATGATCATGAAACTTTAGATCAAGTTGTTACTGAACCTCGTAGGTCAACCAGAGTAAGATCCACACCAGAGTGGTACGGTAGTCCTGTTCTGGAAGTTATGTTACTAGACCATGACGAACCTACGAACTATGAAGAAGCGATGGTGAGCCCAGATTCCGCAAAATGGCTTGAGGCCATGAAATCTGAGATGGGATCCATGTATGAGAACAAAGTGTGGACTTTGGTTGACTTGCCCGTTGATCGGCAAGCAATTGAGAATAAATGGATCTTCAAGAAGAAGACTGACGCTGACGGTAATGTTACTGTCTATAAAGCTCGACTTGTTGCGAAAAGGTTTTCGACAAGTTCAAGGGATTGACTACGATGAGACCTTCTCACCCGTAGCGATGCTTAAGTCTGTCCGAATCATGTTAGTAATTGCCGCGTTTTATGATTATGAAATATGGCAGATGGATGTCAAAACTGCATTCTTGAATGGATTTCTGGAAGAAGAGTTGTATATGATGCAACCGGAAGGTTTTGTCGATCCAAAGGGACTAACAAAGTGTGCAAGCTCCAGCGATCCATTTATGGACTGGTGCAAGCCTCTCGGAGTTGGAATAAACGCTTTGATAGTGTGATCAAAGCATTTGGTTTTATACAGACTTTTGGAGAAGCCTGTATTTACAAGAAAGTGAGTGGGAGCTCTGTAGCATTTCTGATATTATATGTGGATGACATATTACTGATTGGAAATGATATAGAATTTCTGGATAGCATAAAGGGATACTTGAATAAGAGTTTTTCAATGAAAGACCTCGGTGAAGCTGCTTACATATTGGGCATTAAGATCTATAGAGATAGATCAAAACGCTTAATTGGACTTTCACAAAGCACATACCTTGACAAAGTTTTGAAGAAGTTCAAAATGGATCAAGCAAAGAAAGGGCTCTTGCCTGTATTACAAGGTGTGAAGTTGAGTAAGACCCAATGCCCGACCACTGCAGAAGATAGAGAGAAAATGAAAGATGTTCCCTATGCTTCAGCCATAGGCTCTATCATGTATGCAATGCTGTGTACCAGACCTGATGTGTGCCTTGCTATAAGTCTAGCAGGGAGGTACCAAAGTAATCCAGGAGTGGATCACTGGATAGCGGTCAAGAACATCCTGAAGTACCTGAAAAGGAATAAGGATATGTTTCTCATTTATGGAGGTGACAAAGAGCTCATCATAAATGGTTACGTTGATGCAAGCTTTGACACTGATCCGGACGATTCTAAATCGCAAACCGGATACGTGTTTACATTGAACAGTGGAGTTGTCAGTTGGTGCAGTTCTAAACAAAGCGTCGTGGCGGGATCTACATGTGAAGCGGAGTACATAGCTGCTTCGGAAGCAGCAAATGAAGGAGTCTGGATGAAGGAGTTCATATCCGATCTAGGTGTCATACCTAGTGCATCGGGTCCAATGAAAATCTTTTGTGACAATACTGGAGCAATTGCCTTAGCGAAGGAATCCAGATTTCACAAGAGAACCAAGCACATCAAGAGATGCTTCAATTCCATCTGGGATCTAGTCCAGGTGGGAGACATAGAAATTTGCAAGATACATACGGATCTGAATGTTGCACACCCGTTGACTAAGCCTCTTCCACGAGAAAAACATGATCAGCACCAAGGCTCCATGGGTGTTAGAATCATTACTGTGTAATCTAGATTATTGACTCTAGTGCAAGTGGGAGACTGAAGGAAATATGCCCTAGAGGCAATAATAAAGTTATTATTAATTTCCTTATATCATGATAAATGTTTATTATTCATGCTAGAATTGTATTAACCGGAAACATAATACATGTGTGAATAGATAGACAAACAGAGTGTCACTAGTATGCCTCTACTTGACTAGCTCGTTGAATCAAAGATGGTTAAGTTTCCTAGCCATAGACATGAGTTGTCATTTGATTAACGGGGTCACATCATTAGAGAATGATGTGATTGACTTGACTCATTCCGTTAGCATAACATTTGATCGTTTAGTTTGTTGCTATTGTTTTCTTCATGACTTATACATGTTCCTATGACTATGAGATTATGCAACTCCCGTTTACCGGAGGAACACTTTGTGTGCTACCAAACGTCACAACGTAACTGGGTGATTATAAAGGTGCTCTATAGGTGCCTCCGAAGGTACTTGTTGGGTTGGCATATATCGAGATTAGGATTTGTCAGTCCGATTGTCGGAGAGGTATCTCTGGGCCCTCTCGGTAATGCACATCACTTAAGCCTTGCAAGCATTGCAACTAATGAGTTAGTTGCGGGATGATGTATTACAGAACGAGTAAAGAGACCTGCCGGTAACGAGATTGAACTAGGTATTGAGATACCGACGATCGAATCTCGGGCGAGTAACATACCGATGACAAAGGGAACAACGTATGTTGTTATGTGGTCTGATCGATAAAGATCTTCATAGAATATGTAGGAGCCAATATAAGCATCCAGGTTCCGCTATTGGTTATTGACCAGAGACGTGTCTCGGTCATGTCTACATAGTTCTCGAACCCGTAGGGTCCGCACGCTTAACGCTACGATGACAGTTATATTATGAGTTTATATGTTTTGATGTACCGAAGTTTGTTCAGAGTCCCGGATGTGATCACGGACATGACGAGGAGTCTTGAAATGGTCGAGACATGAAGATTGATATATTGGAAGCCTATGTTTGGATGTCGGAAGTGTTCCGCGTGAAATTGGGATTTTACCGGAGTACCGGGAGGTTACCGGAACCCCTCGGGGGCTTAATGGGCCTACATGGGCCTTAGTGGAAAAGGAGAGGAAGCAAGGGAAGTGTGGGGCGCGCCCCCCAAGGCCCAAACCGAATTTGTTTAGGGCAAAGGGGGCCGGCCCCCATCTTTCCTTCTTCCCCCCTCCCAAGTCCTAATCCAACTAGGAAAGGGGGGGGGATCCTACTCCCGGTGGGAGTAGGACTCCTCCTGGCATGCCCCAAGGCTGGCCGTACCTCTCCCCCTTGCTCCTTTATATACATGGGCAGGGGGCACCTCGTGACATGAAAGTGCGTTATATCGACTAGAGGGGGGTGAATAGGCGATTTTTATGAAATTCTTCACTAAGGAATTTGCTGGTGAGGAAATTCCTTAGCGAAGAACTACTAGCAGTGGAATAAGTACTCAAAAGTAAACACAACAGAATACAAGCATAGTCATCATGATGAAATGAAGACAGGCACAGAGTACAGAAAGCATAATCACGGGATAACTCATGATGAAGACAAACAGACTGAAGAAATTGAACTGAGGAAATTGAGAAAGTCTTCAGTCAAAGTCTTCAAACACAGATATGAACAAACATACAGCACAGTTATGAGGAAGTGAAAGAGTTGAGGAAATAAAACCAGTAAGCTCGGTGAAGACAATGATTTGGTAGACCAGTTCCAACTGCTGTCTCAGTTGTACGTCTGGTTGGAGCGGCTGAGTATTTAAACTCGAGGACACACAGTCTCGGACACCCAGTCAAGGACACTTAGTCCAAGACACCCAGTCCTCACCGTATTCTCCTTGAACTAAGGTCACACAGACCTCGTCCAATCACTCGTGGTAAGTCTTCAGGCGACTTCCAAACCTTCACAAACTTGGTCACTCGGTGATCCACTATTCCTCTTGGATGCTCTAGACCATGACGCCTAACCGTCTGGAAGAAGCACAATCTTCAAAGGTAACAAGCGTCGGATCCACTCGGGATCAATCTCTTCAGTGATGCTCAATCACTTGGGGTTTGTAGGTGTTTGGGTTTTGGGTTTTTGGTTTTTCCTCACTTGATGATTTTCGCTCAAAGTCCTCGGAGGATGGGTTGCTCTCAAATGACAAGTGTCAGTTTCTCTCGGAGCAGCCAACCAGCTAGTGGTTGTAGGGGGGCGGCTATTTATAGCCTAGGGAGCAGCCCGACATGATAAGACATAAATGCCCTTCAGTGATATGACCGTTAGGTGGATAGATATTTTGGGACAGCTGGCGCATAGCACAGCAACGGTCGGAATTTTGAGTAGCAAAATCCTCAGGGCTATCATGTTCCTCACTGTGTAGGCAATCCGCACTGGTGAATTCCTAACTCCTCAGTCAGGACAAATTCCTCAGAGACCAGAAGAACTTCGTCTCTGTCACTGAAGAAATTAACTGAACTGTATGAGATTTCCAATGGCTTCACTCGAAGGGATTGGTAGGTGTAGGATTTGAGTTGAGCATCACATGGAAAAATTTCCTTAGTATTTCCTCGACCCCCTTTAACAGTACGGTGTTTCCTATGACTCAATAAAGATAAAAACAAAACTATGAAAACGAAAGTCTTCAAGCTTCATATTTCTCGCATGAATATCAAGTCTTCACGGACACACCAATTTCTTCACTTTCAAAGTCTTCATGAAAGTCTTCAGAAATACCAAAATCTTCAGTCGAAGATATTCATTTTTAGGGGTCGACTTTTCCTGTAAATATCAAACTCCTCATAGACTTATAGACATGTGTACACTCACACATGCATTAGTCCCTTAACCTATAAGTCTTCAATACACCAAAATCACTAAGGGGCACTAGATGCACTTACAATCTCCCCATTTTTGGTGATTGATGACAATATAGGTTAAGTTTTCAACGGGGATAAACATATGAAGTGTAAATACTGATATTGAGGAATTTGATTGCAAGATATAGAAGAACTCCCCTGAAGATGTGCATAGTGAGGAATTTGCTTTTGAAGCAATGCACACTTGAAGAGTTTAATCATGGAGATCTCCCCCTATATCTTGTAATTCATACACGCATTTAACATATAATATGAAGAATTTGAAATGCATGATGAAATATGGTGCCTGATGAAATTCAGCATGCGTGCAATAATATTAACAAGGAATAAGCATGCAGAATAGTGCATCAAGAGTATCAGAGCACAGTGCATCAAAAGTATCAGAGCACCATCGGGTTTAAGATTACAACTCGATCCAATAAAGTTTCAGAATAACGAGAGTTGTAACTTAGCCAAAAAACGCCCATATAGTAGACCCGCTTGAAGACTAACTCATATTTCTCCCGCTTTGTCATCGAGTGACCAAAAGGATCGAAAATGAGGACTAACGCCCCTGAAGATAATCATGTTGATGAAGGAGCGCCAGCGTTGTTGGGGTCGTTTGTTGATGTAGGGCCTGCCGCAGTGTCGTCCAAATCTTCATGTTCATCAGTGTCGCGTGATGAAGAATATGAGCTGGCCACCAGAGAAGGAACCTTGACCTTCTTGAATTTCTTCGGTGGAGGTGCAGACCAGTCAAAATCTTCATTAAGACCCATGTTCTTCAGATCTTCTTCACCATACAGATGTGACAGGATTGCCCAGGTGCGACCGAAGACTTGATGGAGGTAGTAGTGGTTTTTCTTCACTGTATTGTGTGTGGCAGTCATGTTGTGAAGAAGTGAACCAAACTGACGCTTAACCCATTTGTGATTTCGATCCACCTTCTGGTGAAGACTAAGCAGAAGTTCACGATCAGTCATCACGCGCGGAGCAGTGGCTTGAGGAGTGGACTTAGGTGCATTGGCAGAGTCATGTGTGGCAGAGTCATCATTGGTGGAATAAGATGCAGCTTTGCGAAACTGACCATCCAATGGATGAATGCCTTCATCAATTACAGCTGGTGCCTTGCCCTTTCCATCAACTGAGGAATATGTCTGCTTGAGGACTTCAATTGGGGGCAAGTAGCTGAGATGATTCTAGAAATCAGCTTTGTAGTTGAGTGAAGACCTTGTCCTGAGGAATCTCATGATCAAAGGTGCATAAGGCTTCAGCTCAAACGGAGACAGTGCAACATTGGCCATAGTCCTCATGAAGAAATCGTGATAATTGACAGGAATGCCATGAACGATGTTGAATACCAGATTCCTCATGATGCCAACAATTTCCTCATCAGATGAGTCGTGGCCTTTGATAGGACTGATTGTCCTCGTAAGAATATGATAGACAATTCTGGGCACGTACAACAATTCCTTCACGAGGAATTTGGTTCTTGGTGCTTGACCTGGCTTCAAAGGTTTCATCAGCACCTGCATGTAATGATGTGTGAGCTCTGTGTGAGCTCAGGTTCACTGTAGATGCAGCGAGCTTCTTCAAGGGGAGGACTGAGTGGTAGAGCATGAAGCAATTCAGAGGCTGTGCAGTATAGTGAGTGTTTTCAGACATCCAGTCCAGCACCCATGAATTCACATCTTCAGCATCTCCGGTGATGTGCAGCGTTGCATAGAATTGAAGAATCAGTTCTTCATTCCAATCGTAGATGTCAGAGCAAAAGTTGAGCAGCCCAGCGTCATGAAGAATACTGAGGACTGGTGTGAAGCACGATAGAGATTCCATATCCACATGAGGAATATGCTCATGGTAGAAAATCTTCTCCTTGTTGAACAACACTAAGGAATAGAAATTGGCTTGACTAGCAGTCCAGAAACGCCTCTTCCTAATGCGAGCAGAGTCATATGGGTTGTAATCTTCGAAGAATACGTGCTCGCCGAAGAAATCATCAGCCTTGAAATTTTGCCTGCGTGAGAATGGATCCTTTGGATTCGGCAGAGGAGTGTCAGTGAGTTGCATCATGACTTCAGGAATCTCAATCGTAGGTTCTTCAGGCTGAGGAATTTCTGGTTCCTCCTTAGTGGCAGTCTACGTAGTTGGTTGTGCAGCAGCAGCAATTTCATCAGCGCTAGTGGTTGGAATTTCCTCATGGACAGATGCAGTGGGATGAGTTTCTTCAGAGCCCATGTGAACAATTTGTGTGGGGGACTGAGGAATTTGCTGTAGAGGAGTGAACATTGAAGAGTTTGGATGCTGACTTTCTCAGAATTCATCACTGATGACGGGTGTGGAGCAGCCAATGTCCACATCATCATCTTCCATTTCTTCAACACCAGCCTCTTCAGCTTTGAACTGAGGCATAGGCGAGGAGATGATAGGTGTTGAAGGGATCGCATCCACTTCAATTTTTCATCCAATGGTTCAGACGAGGCAGCAGAATGAGTTTCTTCATCAGATCCGCTGGGGATCACATATTCTTCATCAAAAGGAACAAGGTCCTTTGATGTCCTGGTTGAGATGGGAACAACATCAATCGGATGTGCAAATGAACTTGTCATAGGCTTCATTTTCTTCAGAGCTGAAGAATCTGAAGCAGCCGATGCTTTCCTTTTCTTCACTGCAGCACGCTCTGCAGCCTTGGTCTTCTTCACATCTGATGCAGATGGAAGGATTGGAGTTGAAGTTGGTGCAGGAGCAGCTGAGGAATCTGGTTGATTTTCTTCAAGCACAACTGATGCAGTTGCCCTGATTTCTTCAGTTTCTTCAGGCGCACCACAAGTGGATGCCCTGGCAATTTCTTCAGCGGCTGGAGTGCAGTCATCAGCCCTGGAACTCACATTTTCTTCAGCAGCCTGATTTTCATCAGCGGTGCTGGCATGTTCTTCAGTCGGCTGAGCAGATGCTTCAGCCTGAGGAATTTCCTGTTGCGTTGGGGCAGCAACATTTGAAGTGAACTGTTCAGTTATCTTTACAAATCTAACTTTGGCTCCTTGCCAATCAGCATAGTAGGCTTTGAAGTCATTGCTGAGTGTTTTGATTTCAGATTGGATTTTTACAAGTTCATCAGTTGTCATAGTGACAACGTTGTTCTTCAGAAATTTCTCCTTCTTGTACCGTGCTTTCTTGATCTGCCAGGCCTTCTCAAATTTCCACTTTTCTTCTTGAATGAAGTGGGTCAGCATGTGACTTTGGCCAGGAGTCATCTTGAAGTCAGGCAAGGGAGTGTTGGGGTCCTTGTGCCAATCATCAATGTAGTCGAGGATCAGCTTGGGATCCAAAAGCAGTGGCACCTCTGATCCTTTGGCTCTAGCGGCCCTGACTTGCCTGTCTCTGATGATTTCTGCAAGTTCATCATCATCAGCTTCGTCTTCATCAGACGACAGTTGGAAAGCGACTTGCTTCTTTTGAGGACTTGGGCATGGACCTCGTTCAACAGTGGTCTTTGTCTTCAGTAGTGAGGGGCCAGCTGAGGAACTTGGTGCAGCTGAGGAACTAGCTGAGACACCTGAGGCAATGGAGATGCCGGCAGTCCTTTGGCACGAAGCGAGATGCACAGGTGCTGAGGATTTGGTCGGAACAGCTGAAGGCTTCGGTGGAGGAGCTGGGGACTTTGGAGGAATAGGAGCAGCATGAGGAATTGGCCGTGAGGGCTTTGATGATTCTGGCCGTGAGGGCATTGCTGAGGAACTTGGTCTTGAGGGCATTGTTGGTGAAGCACTTTGCTTGCGCGCATGCTTCTTTGACATAGCCTTCTTTGGCTTGACAGGGAAGGCCTCAGTAGAGGCAGCAGCAGCAGCAACAGAGTCTTCATTAAATTTCCTCACTGCTTCTCTAGCTTGCTTAGCCAGCTTAGCTTGGCGCTTGGCCCATTCATTAGGATACTCCTCACCTCGCTTGAGGCTGGTGGGATCAGCAATTTGGCCAGGTGCCAATGGAGCTCTTGGGCATGGAGGATTGAGTGCGAATTTCTTCATATACTTAGGAGTGACATATCTGTACTCCCTCCATTCTCTTGCCCATCTCCTCTCTATTTTCTGAATGCGCACTTTGCGCTCATTCTTGGTTTCCTTAGTAGGTGTGCAGTACCCAACATATATGTCATCAGGGATCTCAAACGTTGTATTTACCTCAGGCCTCTTTCCTCCCTTCTGTGGCCTTTTACCATCAGCCATTTTCTTCAGTTAAGGAATTTGAACAATCGAATTCTCTGAAGAAGTATGCAACTTTTCTTCGAGGAACGCTGCAAATGAGTTAAGTTGATGAGAACCTAGTGATTCAGCAGCTGACATGTGTATATGTGAACATAGTATAGTTGCGAGGAATTTGGAGAGGTCATATGAGTTCTCAGAAGGTTTTTCAAAATGAACAGGTTTGAGGAATTTGACCAGATGAGTCTTGAAGATTTTCACTAAGCGTTCTTTGTCTTAGGTTCCAGAGTTGTATAGATCGAAGATCCACACAATTGAGGAATCTTGAAGAAAAATGATGCTTAGAGAAATGAATCAAGAACAGATGACTTGTGAGGTGTTTAGTGTGTGAAGATATGAAGAAAAACACCTTTGAAGATTTTGTAGATAATCATTCGAATCAACGAGGGCAGTAAAAGTAACTTTTATTTACCCTGGATGAAGAACACGACGAACTGGAGTGAGGAGATGTGAAGTTCGTCTGTGCAGATCTTCCACGCCCTAACTTGGCGGAGGAAGACGGCTACGGCGGCGGTGGAGTGAAGATGTCCGCGGTCGGCGCGAGTACGTCGGCGACGAGGTCGAGGCAGTGAAGCTCTTCCTCACTGGCAGCGATGAAGTAGCGGAGGCGCTAGGGTTTGAGAAGCTCGAGATGGAGAGAGAGGTCGAGCGGAGTAAAAGAAGTGAGGAAGGGAAGGAGGGGTATTTATAGCCATGGTGAAAAACTGCTCGCTTGAAGAAATTGGACGAACGTGCCCCTGACCCTTCTCATTCGCATGACATGTGTCACCCACGTAGTGAGAGGTGGAGATTGTGTAAGATCGTGGGTGAGTGGATAAGTGTATCGAGGGATGCGGAACGGTTTAAGCGGTAAAACCGAAAATTTCGATAAGATAGGTTTTAAAGTTCCGTTCGCAATTTCTTCAGCTGACAAGGACACAGTGAAGACTTTGAACGAGTTTCAAATAGAATGCACATGAAGAATTTGTGAATAGATTGGGTTGAGTATAGCATAGAGGGGAAGGGTCCGATCACATTCACTTAGCAGAAAACCAGCTTGAAGAAATAGCAATAAGTGAATGCTGTAGAGGACATAAACTCATATATATATATATATCCAATGAAGAAAAACGACGGAACCAGTGAAGACTATGCAAAGTTGAAGAATATGAATAATTTAAGGAATTTCAACTTTTGGTGGTGGCGTGACCCACCGTATAAGAATGATGATTTCAGACACCGCGTACAGTTATCGTAGGGTTCTGATAATCAAATTCTTCGTTAATTTCTTCACACTAAGAGTGTTATTCTTCATTGATTGAAGAAAAACGTTTCTTCATGTGTTGCACATCTAAGTCATCAATTTTGCATAAGTGTTAGGATGAGTGTCCCTTTCAAAGAACATTCGAAGACTCTAAGATATTTAGCTCACACCGCAACTTGCTAAATCTCTTCTCATCCAAGGGCTTTGTGAAGATATCGGCTAGCTGTTCTTCAGTGTTCACATGCTCAATAGAAATGTCGCCCTTCAACACATGATCATGAAGAAAATGATGACGAATCTGAATGTGTTTTGTCTTCGAGTGCTGAACTGGGTTGTGTGCAATCTTGATGGCACTCTCATTGTCACAGAAGAGAGGTACATTCTTCATGTTGACGTCATAGTCCTTGAGAGTTTGCTTCATCCATAGCAATTGGGCACAGCAAGAACCAGCGGAAATGTACTCAGCTTCAGCAGTAGATAGTGATACGCAGTTCTGTTTCTTTGAGGACCAACAGACCAAAGATCGTCCGAGAAAATGACATGTACTAGATGTTGACTTGCGATCCACATGATCACCAGCATAGTTAGAGTCAGAATATCCAACAAGATCAAAAGCCAAGCCCTTGGGGTACCATAATCCAAGTGTTGGTGTGTGAGCTAGATATCGAAGAATATGCTTCACAGCCTTATGGTGTGATTCCTTCGGTGCAGCTTGAAATCGGGCACACATGCAAACACTAAGCATTATATCTGGCCTAGATGCACATAAGTATAATATGGAACCTATCATGGAGCGGTATACCTTATGATCGAAGTCAATACCATTTTCATCAGTGCACAAATGGCCATTTGTGGGCATGGGAATTTTGGCGCCTTTGCAATCTTGCATGCCGAATTTCCTCACTACAACCTTGAGGTATTTCTCCTGATATATGAATATGCCATTGTGTTGTTGACGAATTTGAAGACCTAAGAAGAATTTCAACTCTCCCATGCTAGACATTTGATATTCTTCACTCATCATATAGGCAAATTCATCACTATAACGTTGGTGAGTACAGCCAAAGATAATATCATCAACATATACTTGGCACACAAACAATTCACCATCATAAGATTTAGTGAAAAGAGTAGGATCGAGTGAATCGGGTTTGAAGCCTTTCTTCATGAAGAGTTCCTTCAAAGTATCATACCAAGCCCGTGGGGCCTGCTTGAGGCCATAGAGGGCCTTGTTGAGTCTGAAGACTTTGTCAGGATTCTTTGGATCTTCAAAACCTGGGGGTTGAGCAACATACACTTCTTCCTCAAGCTTACCATTGAGGAATGCACTTTTCACATCCATTTGATATAGAGTGATATCATGATGGTTAGCATAAGCAAGTAATATGCGAATAGCCTCAAGTCTAGCAACAGGTGCAAAAGTTTCATCGAAATCAATTCCTTCAACCTGTGTGTAGCCTTGAGCTACAAGCTGTGCCTTATTCCTCACCACAAGGCCATTTTCATCTTGCTTGTTGCGGTAGATCCACTTTGTGCCGATGATATTGTGCTTGCGAGGATCTGGACGTTTGAACAGTTCCCAGACATTGTTAAGCTTGAACTGATGTAATTCTTCTTCCATGGCCTGAATCCACTCAGGCTCCAGAAATGCTTCATCTACCTTAGTGGGCTCTGTAATAGAGACAAAAGATACTGCCCACAAAACTTAGACAAATGTGAAGCTTTTGAGCGTGTGAGAGGACCTGGCGCTTTGATGTCATTGATGATCTTTTCAACTTGCACTTCTTTTGCAATGCGAGGATGAGCTGGTTGTCGTTGAAGAATTTGATCAGTGTTTTCTTCAGCACCATTTTCTTCAGCATTTTCTTCAGGTGCATTAGCTCGACGTTCTTCATGTTCTGGTATGAATTCTTCAGCAGATTCTTCAGTAGGAATGACATCCTCAGTAGCCTTGAACTTGATAGTTTCCTCAGGTGCTAGTTCATCTATCACAGTAGGTAGGTGCTCTCTTTGCGAGCCATTAGTTTCATCGAACCGCACATCTACAGTTTCAATAACTTTGTGAAGAATGTTGTTGAAGACTCTGTAGGTGTGTGAGTCCTTTCCGTAACCAAGCATAAAACCTTCATGTGCTTTCGGTGCAAATTTTGAGTTGTGATGAGGATCTCTAATCCAACATTTAGCACCGAAGACTTTTGAAATAACTTACATTGGGTTTCTTATCAGTGAGGAGTTCATAGGCAGTCTTTTTGAAGAATTTGTGAAGATATACTCTGTTGATGATGTGGCACACAGTATCAATTGCCTCAGTCCAGAAACGACGAGGCGTTTTGTATTCATCAAGCATAGTGCGAGCCATCTCAGCAAGAGTCCTGTTCTTGCGCTCCACGACGCCATTCTGCTGAGGAGTGTAAGGAGCAGATAACTCATGAGTGATACCAAGTTCATCAAGATAGTCATCGAGACCAGAATTCTTGAACTCAGTGCCATTGTCACTTCTGATGTGCTTGATATTCACACCAAAGTTGGTTGAAGCCCTCGAGGAAAATCGTTTGAAGATTTCCTGCACTTCATGTTTGTAAGTACAAGGTGTACCCATGTGTAACGAGAATAATCATCAACAATAATGAAGCCATATTGAGATGCTTCATTTGAGATAGCAGAATAATGATTAGGACCAAAGAGATCCATGTGAAGCAATTCAAATGGGCGAGTGGTGGTCATGATAGTCTTCGCTGGATGCTTGGCCTTGGTCATCTCCCCAGCTTCACAAGCTCCGCATAGGTGATCCTTGAGGAATTTGACATTCTCGATGCCAATGACATGCTTCTTCTTCGCAAGCGTGTGCAAATTCCTCATGCCTACATGACCAAGTCGTCGATGCCAGAGCCAACCTTCTGAAGCTTTTGCAAGTAAGCACACGGCTGGTTGTGGTCCTGTAGAGAAATCAACTATATATAGGTCTCCTCTCCTAAAGCCTTCGAAGACTTTGGAATTGCCAGCTTCCATAACCACAACACAACGGTACTTGCCAAAGACAACAACCATACCAAGATCACAAAGCATTGAGACAGACATAAGGTTGTATCCTAAGGACTCAACAAGCATGACTTTGTTCATGTGTCGATCCTTTGTAATCGCAACCTTACCTAGACCCAATACCTGACTTTTGCCTTTGTCAGCAAAGATGATATGCTTCAGATGCGACGGAGATAATGGAGCATCCATCAATAGATTCTTGTCACCAGTCATGTGGTTTGTACATCCACTATCAAGGACCCACTCAGTGGCTTTGGGTTGATCATCCTGCAGATGAATTAGTGCAGCTTACAAACTCATATACTTCATCAGTGAAGAATATGACATCAATTCATCAGATCAATTTCATCAAGTAAAAGAACTGATAAAGCAATATGAGGACGTGAGAAATGAAAGTTCATTTCTTCATGATTAGCCTGCGTCCTATCAGGCATGCTCAGGTCTCCAGCAAATTCTTCAGACGAGTATGTGCGTCTGGAGACCTGACCCTGCAGAAGAGATTAGTTCTTTTTCTTCACCACCCACATCTGAAGGGGTGGCAAAGAGTTCATCATTCTGCGAGCTCCATACGAGAAGGATGGCATAGAAGCCAATCCATTTCGTTTCACATAAGATGGGTTAGAGTAAGCATATGAGTAAGCAGAGAAATTCTTCGAGGACTTATGGACATAATGATTTGAAGAATAATGCACATATCCATAATCCTTAGATCTTCCCTGTGAAACAGATGGGTTAGCATGATGATGTTCATATTAGGACTTTGATCCATATGAGGAATTTGGTCCGTATGAGGAATTTGATCTGGGGTTCCTATTCTTCACAGGTGGCATCATAATGACATTCACCTAAAGATTTTCAAGGCATCTTTTGGGAACCCAGATTTTCTGCATAGGGGAGCCGTTCCTGCAGTTAGTGCCAACATATCTAGCAAATACTTCACCATTCTGATTTTTGAATAGCTTATAGTTGGAGTTAATTGACTCATCATCAGAATGAGGAGATTCACATGCAAATCCAGATAAGTTAGATGGATCAACTAGAGGTCCCTTTGCAGCAACCCATGTAGTTTTGGGGTACTGCTCAGGCTTCCAATATGTACCATCAGCATTGAGTTTCCTCTCAAAGGCGATACCCTCTTTCCTAGGGTTCCTGTTGAGGATCTGCTTTTTAAGCACATCTCAAAGAGCCTGATGCCCTTTGAGGCTTTTGTACATGCATGTCGTGTACAATTCCTTCAGCCCTGCATCGTCAGTGATACTAGCAATGTCCTCAGATGAGGAATTAGTGATGGCAGAGGCATGTGAAGAATTTGAAACATTAGTAGCATTTGAACATTCAGGTGAAGAATTAGCAGATTCACGTTCAATTCACTTCAAGCATGGAGGAACAAATTCTTCCTGAGATGTGCTGATTTGTTGAGCAAGTAATGAATCGCGCTCCTTCTGAAGATCTTCATAACTCACTCTTAGCTTCTCAAGGTCTTGCTTTCTTTGAAGAAATTCATAAGAAAGCTTCTCATGATCTGATAAGAGAGTGTTATGTTGATCTTGAAGGGTGTCATACTTAGTATGAAGTCTCTGAAGACTTTCAGCAAAAGCTTTTGACTGATCCATTTCCTCACCCAAGATATCATCGCTCTTGTTTAGCATATAGTGAGATTTTTCCAAAGGTCTTTGTTGTTTAGTAGCAAGGGAAGCAAGTTTAACATAGCTGGGTCCAAATTCATCACCAGATTTATCATCACTAGACTCAGATAGGTAGCATTCAGTTACCTCAGCATCTTTTGCCATAAGGCATGATGCAGAAGATGATGATTCTGGTCCGAATGTCATCGTTTTGAGAGATTCCTTGAAGTCCTCAAACTAAGGATCATGACAAGTTCGATGACCTTCATAGACCTCACAGAGACGGTCCCAGATGAGGTTCGCATGATCGAGATGGATGATATTCCTGAACTGATTTTGTGACAGGCTGGAGCAGATGACATCCTTCGTCGTGAGGTTGAGAAGAGTATACTTGCGAATGTCATCAGCATCCGCCATCTTGCACAGATCAGTCAGGCCAATCTCAGTGATGGTCCAGAACTCGCTGTTTATCGCCATGAGGCGTTTCTTCATCATGGCCTTCCACTTGGGATACTCGTGACCGTCAAAGATGGGGCATGTCACCTTCGTCATACCTGCGGTTGACATAACTAAAACTCCAGGCGGTTAAACCAAAATCACACAGAACAAGGGAGTACCTTGCTCTAATACCAATTGAAAGTGCGTTATATCGACTAGAGGGGGGTGAATAGGCGATTTTTATGAAATTCTTCACTGAGGAATTTGCTGGTGAGGAAATTCCTTAGCGAAGAACTACTAGCAGCGGAATAAGTACTCAAAAGTAAACACAACAGAATACAAGCATAGTCATCATGATGAAATGAAAAGACAGGCACAGAGTACAGGAAGCATAATCACAGGATAACTCAGGATGAAGACAAACAGACTGAAGAAATTGAACTGAGGAAATTGAGAAAGTCTTCAGTCAAAGTCTTCAAACATAGATATGAACAAACATACAACACAGTTATGAGGAAATGAAAGAGTTGAGGAAATAAAACCAGTAAGCTCGGTGAAGAAAATGATTTGGTAGACCAGTTCCAACTGTTGTCTCAGTTGTATGTCTGGTTGGAGCGGCTGAGTATTTAAACTCGAGGACACACAGTTCCGGACACCCAATCAAGGACACTTAGTCCAAGACACCCAGTCCTCACCGTATTCTCCTTGAACTAAGGTCACACAGACCTCGTCCAATCACTCGTGGTAAGTCTTCAGGCGACTTCCAAACCTTCACAAACTTGGTCACTCAGCGATCCAGTATTCCTCTTGGATGCTCTAGACCATGACGCCTAACCGTCTGGAAGAAGCACAGTCTTCAAAGGTAACAAGCGTCGGATCCACTCGGGATCAATCTCTTCAGTGATGCTCAATCACTTGGGGTTTGTAGGTGTTTGGGTTTTGGGTTTTTGGTTTTTCCTCACTTGATGATTTTCGCTCAAAGTCCTCAGAGGATGAGTTGCTCTCAAATGACAAGTGTCAGTTTCTCTCGGAGCAGCCAACCAGCTAGTGGTTGTAGGGGGCGGCTATTTATAGCCTAGGGAGCAGCCCGACATGATAAGACATAAATGCCCTTCAATGATATGACCATTAGGTGGATAGATATTTTGGGACAGCTGGCGCAAAGCACAGCAACGGTCGGAATCTTGAGTAGCAAAATCCTCAGGGCTATCATGTTCCTCACTGTGTAGGCAATCCGCACTGGTGAATTCCTAACTCCTCAGTCAGGACAAATTCCTCAGAGACCAGAAGAACTTCGTCTCTGTCACTGAAGAAATTGACTGAACTGTATGAGATTTCCAATGGCTTCACTCGAAGGGATTGGTAGGTGTAGAATTTGAGTTGAGCATCACATGGAAAATTTTCCTTAGTATTTCCTCGACCCCCTTTAACAGTACGGTGTTTCCTATGACTCAAGAAAGAGAAAAACAAAACTATGAAAATGAAAGTCTTCAAGCTTCATATTTCTCGCATGAATATCAAGTCTTCACGGACACACCAATTTCTTCACTTTCAAAGTCTTCATGAAAGTCTTCAGAAATACCAAAATCTTCAGTCGAAGATATTAATTTTTAGGGGTCGACTTTTCCTGTAAATATCAAACTCCTCATAGACTTATAGACCTGTGTACACTCACACACGCATTAGTCCCTTAACCTATAAGTCTTGAATACACCAAAATCACTAAGGGGGACTAGATGCACTTACATGACACAAGTTGATCAAGTTGATCATCTCTTAGTCGTGTGCGGTGCCCCCCTCCACCATAGTCTACCTCGATAATACTGTAGCGGTGCTTAGGCGGAGCCCTGCGTCGGTAGAACATCAACATCGTCACCACGCCGTTGTGCTGATGAAACTCTCCCTCAACACTCGGCTGGATCGGAGTTCGAGGGACGTCATCGGGCTGAACGTGTGCTGAACTCGGAGGTGCCGCACGTTCGGTACTTGTTCGGTCGGATCGTGAAGACGTACGACTACATCAACCGCGTTGTGCTAACGCTTCCGCTTTCGGTCTATGAGGGTACGTGGACAACACTCTCCCCTCTCCTTGCTATGCATCACCATGATCTTGCGTGTGCGTAGGAAATTTTTAGAAATTACTACGTTCCCCAACAGTCTCGCACTGGCGCCCCCTGGCGCCCCCCAGTGCGTCAGGTTCTGCCTGGGTCCGCCGGCATCAATTTCGGCCCAAGCCGGCGAAAAACGGGCTCCTGGGGCGCGATTGGGCCGATTTTTGGGCGTCGGCACGGGAAAAACGCCCGGGGAGGGCCTGTTGGGGGCGCGGCTGGAGATGCTCTTAAACATCGCATCCGTCTGGACTATGAAAGTCGTCCAGCACGAGTCTTTATCAGTCCGTTAGGCAGTCCAGACACATTTTTTCTTTAAACCGGAGATAAACGTGGGGTGCTTTGTGGGAGTCCGGATCGCTCCCACGTCTGCTTCTGACTGCCCTGACCCATCAAAAAACTATGCCTCGTCCCTCTCGCGCTTTCCTTTCGATGCACGCGGAGCTTACCGTGCCGCATCCATGTTGTCCCAGAGCACGCAGTGGCAGGCGTTAATGCCACGCGATGTGACTGGCGAGAGGGTGGCGCTGACCGTCGCGACCTCTCGGCAGCCGCCACTTCAATGCGGATGCAGCTTCTCGAGGAACCAACTCCGGCCACTGCGCCACATTGAAGTGAGCTGATCGCCCATTCGTCTAGCCTAACCGCGGCTATATAAGCCATGCTCCGGCGATGCACATCCGCATCTCCTTCTATTCGGTTGCCTCCTCCTCTCTAAGCCCGTCATCTACCTCTCTGAGCCCCTCCCCCTACAGCGGCGATGCCAAAGTCGTGGTGGTCAGCGATTAACATTAACGATGACGTGTGGCCGTTCTTTTCGTCCTCTACGGGAGTGAAGTAAGGGGATCTGATATCCCCCCTTCTCTTCAATCTTGTCGTGGACACGCTGGCAGGTATCCTGGACAAAGCTACGAGGGCCGGCCACCTCTCGGGAGTTGTTGGTCACCTCATTCCGGGAGGATGGGTCACCCATCTCCAATACGCCAATGACACCATGATTATGGTGGAAGGATGCGCCCTCGACATATTTAATCTTAAGGTACTACTCCTCTGCTTTGAGGCTATGTCGGGACTCGAGATTAACTTTGACAAGAGCAAGGTCATCGTCTTGGGCTATCCCGCTGAGGATCAACAGAGGATTGTAGATAACCTAAACAACAGACTAACCTCATTCCCCATTACCTACTTGGGGGTGCCGATGGCAGACTCGAAGATCCTGACGAGTGCGTTCGATCCTTTAGTGAGACGAGTGACAGCTCGGGCCAAACCCTGGCGAGGACGGTTTACCTCCAAAGGGAGCAAATTGGTCCTTATTAGTTCCAACCTAGCGAGCATTCCCATGTTCATGATGGGGATGTATATCCTTCCGGAGGGCATTCATAGTGCCTTCGATAAGGATCTCGCGAGGTTCTTCTGGCAGGCGGCCAATGGCCGCCAAAAGTACCACATGGTAAAATGGGCATATTTGCATTCCCAAGGACCGTGGTGGACCGGGCATCATTGCCTCCCGTCGTATGAACATGGCGCTCATGTTGAGATGGGTATGGCAGATCCTGCGCGGTGAGGGAGGACTATGGTTACAGCTCATTCAGGCGAAATACCTTAGGGGATATCCACTCTTAGCATGCAACCGGACGGACGGCTCACAATTCTGGCGAGCCATCCAAAGGATCAAGGAGGACATCCGCTTAGGGATCTCCTTCTCCTTAGGGAACGAGAAAGGGATCCAATTTTGGTTGGATCCCTGGCTGGATACTGAGCCTCTACGCGTCACCTTCCCTGGCCTATTCTCGATATGTGCAGATCAATCTGTCCTAGTGGCTACGGCTTTCCAAGCTGAACAGTGGAACATTGGGTTTCGTCGCACCTTTGGACAAGCCGAGAGTATCGACTGGACTAGACTGCGGGCTGCCCTCCCACTCGTGCTCCCAGACTATCCAGACACAATATCCTGGCGGCTCGCCTCGATGGTGGAGTTTTCTGTGAGCACGGCCTACCATGCCCTTTGCCCGTCGCATGCCACTCCTTGGATGTCCCCACTATGGAAAGCCCCCGTCCCTTTAAAGATTAAGATTTTTGTTTGGCAACTTCTACAGGATCGCCTTCCCTCGGGGACAGAGGTACTTAAGTGGCACGGACCTGGTGATGGTCTATGCCCTCTCTGTGCGGTACCAGAGACCGGGACACATATCCTCTTCTCGTGTACCGTAGCAAGGGTACTTTGGACGTATGTCCGCGAGGTGTTGGGGCCTGAATGGGAGGCCCTAAATCTCGCGGAGTTTCTCCAACATAGAGCTCTTTAACCATCACATCATCGCCGCCTATTTTGGCTTATTTTTGCGGCAATGTAGTGGACTCTTTGGATGACTAGGAATAAGATGGTGATAGAAAAGGTTTTTCCGAGGAAGGCTTTTGACTCCTTCAAATTATTAGTTTTTTTGCAGCACTGGCACCCGCTCTTGAGGCAACGTGATCGTGACCAACTTGGCTTGATGATGGATGCACTTCTGGCTTCGGCGCGTCGACTATCATCCTCGTAGTGCCGCTATGCAGCGGCCACTAGGTGGCTTTTTTCTATTTCTTTTATGCTTTCTTGGGCTTGTCTGTGTTGTGGCCCCAACCTTATCTATCAGGTGTTGTTCGAACATGGATTGTATGGATCGTTGCTTTATTTCTAAAGCGGGGCAAAAGCCTATTTTGAGAAAAAAAGTCATGGTGGTCCGCGCCGGCAGGCGATGGCGGTGGCGGTGGTAGTTCATCCTCAGGTGGATCTTGGCACTGGCACCCGCGCTCTTCAGGCCCCTTGGCGTCCACGGCGGTCGGCTCCTCCACCAAGGAGGAGATCGTCCTCTCCTCTGGCAACAAGGAGGACCAGCACCCAGAGCAGCGGCCGCGCCTCCTCACCGAGGTGACCCTGATGGGGATAATGATGGAGCGCTCGCTCCGTCAGATGGAGATAATGACGGAGCGCTCACTCCGTCAGATGGGCCTGGTACCAAGGTCACCGGTGAGGGTCAAGGAGGATCCATCGTCCCTGCCGGGCTCCCGCGTCAAGCCGGAGCCGATGTCCCCACCTCGGCGGGTCAAGGAGGAGCCCGCCTCTCTCTCCCCCCACAGCCGCGGCCGCGACGTCCATATTGGACGTCGTGTGAAGGATGAGCCCGCGTCGCAGCCAGCAAACACTCGATACGCGCGCATCAGTGGGCCTGACTCTCCGCCAAGCTGTCGAGGATCTGCCGTCAGGCATAAGGAAGGTGTGCGACCATGTCCTCCATTACCTTGGAGGCAGCGGTTTCGGCAGCCCCTCAGGGTCGAGGGTCGTCGTCTCTGAGGAGGAGCGGGCGGCGCGTCAGCGGGAGCGGTACGCTGGCGCAACAACGCCCGCCGCTCCTCGTTTGCAACGGCCGACAAGGTGCCAGAATGGGTCCGCAATGACCCGAACCTCACTGCCGCATGGGCCCTGGACCGTTCCGTCATCACCAATGAGACGGACTGTAAGTTCATCTAGTGCCCCTTAGTAATTTTGGTGTATTGAAGACTTATAGGTTAAGGGACTAATGCGTTTGTGAGTGTACACATGTCTATAAGTCTATGAGGAGTTTGATATTTACAGAGAAAGTCGACCCCTAAAAATGAAATTCTTCGACTGAAGACTTTGAATTTCTGAAGACTTTCTGAAGACTCTGAAAGTGAATAAATTGGTGTGACCTTGAAGACTTGGTATTCATTTGAGGAACATGAAGCGTGAAGACTTTTGTTTTTGTAGTTTCATTTTCTCTTTCTTGAGTCTTAAGAAACACCATACTGTTAAAGGGGGTCGAGGAAATACTAAGGAAAAATTTCCATCTGATGCTCAACTCAAAATCCTACACCTATCAATCCCTTCGAGTGAAGCCATTGGAAATCTCATACAGTTCAGTCATATTCTTCAGTGATAGAGACGAAGTTCTTCTGGTCTCTGAGAAATTTGTTCTGACTGAGGAGTTAGGAATTCGCCAGTGCGGATTGCCTACATAGTGAGGAACATGATAGCCCTGAGGATTTTGCTACTCAAAATTCCGACCGTTGCTGTGCTATGCGCCAGCTGTCCCAAAATATCTACCCACCTAACGGTCATATCATTGAAGGGCATTTATGTCTTATCATGTCGGGCTGCTCCCTAGGCAATAAATAGCCGCCCCCTACAACCACTAGCTGGTTGGCTGCTCCGAGGGAAACTGACACTTGTCATTTGAGAGCATCCCATCCTCCGAGGACTTTGAGCGAAAATCATCAAGTGAGGAAAACCCAAACCCAAACACCTACAAACCCCAAGTGATTGAGCATCACTGAAGAGATTGATCCTGCGTGGATCTGACGCTTGTTACCTTTGAAGACTGTGCTTCTTCTAGACGGTTAGGCGTCAAGGTCTAGAGCATCCAAGAGGAATTGTGGATCGCCGAGTGACCAAGTTTGTGAAGGTTCGGAAGTCACCTGAAGACTTACCACGAGTGATTGGGCGAGGTCTGTGTGACCTTAGCTCAAGGAGAATACTGTGAGGACTGTGTGTCCGGGATTGTGTGTCCCCGGGTTTAAATACCTAGCTGCTCCAAGCAGATGTACAACTGAGACAGCAGTTGGAACTAGTCTACCAAATCATTGTCTTCACCAAGCTCACTGGTTCTATTTCCTCAACTCTTTCATTTCCTCATATCTGTGTTTGAAGACTTTGACTGAAGACTTTCTCAATTTCCTCAGTTCAATTTCTTCAGTCGGTTTGTCTTCATCCTATGTTATCGTGTGCTTACGCTTTCTGTACTCTGTGCCTGTCTTCATTTCATCATGATGACTATGCTTGTGTTGTGTTATGTTTACTTTTGAGTACTTATTCTGTTGCTAGTAGTTCTTCGCTAAGGAATTTCCTCACCTGCAAATTCCTCAGTGAAGAATTCATAAAAATCGCCTATTCACCCCCTCTAGTCGATATAATGCACTTTCAATTGGTATCAGAGCAAGGTACTCCCTTGTTCTGTGTGATTTTGGTTTAACCGCCTGGAGTTTAGTTATGTCGACCGCGGGTATGAAGAAAGTGACATGCCCCATCTTTGAAGGTCATGAGTATCCCAAGTGGAAGGCCATGATGAAGAAGCGCCTCATGGCGATGAACAGTGAGCTGTGGACCGTCACTGAGATTGGTCTAACCGATCTGTGCAAGATGGTGGAAGCAGATGACATTCGCAAGTACACTCTTCTCAACCTCACGGCGAAGGACGTCATCTGCTCCTGTCTGTCTCAAAATCAGTTCAGGAATATCATGCTCGATCATGCGAAGCTTATCTGGGACCGTCTCTCTGAGGTCTATGAAGGTCATCGAACCTGTCATGATCCTTGGTTTGAGGACTTTAAGAAATCTCTCAAAGCGATGACATTCGAACCAGAATCATCATCTTCTGCATCATGCCTTATGGCAAAAGATGCTAAGGTAACTGAATGCTACCTATCCGGGTCTAGTGATGATGAATCTGGTGATGAATTTGGACCCAGCTATGTCAAACTTGCTTCCCTTGCCACTAAACAACAAAGAGCTTTGTAAAAAGTTCAATACATGCTAAATAAGAGTGATGATATGTTGGGTGAAGAAATGGATCAGTCAAAAGCTTTGGCTGAAAGTCTTCAGAGACTTCATACTAAGTATGGCACCCTTCAAGATCATCATAACACTCTCTTATCTGATCATGAGAAGCTTTCTTATAAATTTCTTCAAAGAAAGCAAGACCTTGAGAAGCTAAGAGTGAGTTATGAAGATCTTCAGAAGGAGCGCGATTCATTACTTGCTCAACAAATCAGCACTGCTCAGGAAGAGTTTGTTCCTCCTTGTTTGAAATGCATTGAACGTGAATCTGCTAATTCTTCACCTGAATGTTCAAATGCTTCTAATGCTACAAATTCTTCACCTGCCTCTGCTATATCTAATTCCTCACCTGAGGACACTGCTAGTATCACTGACGATGCAGGGCTGAAGGAATTGTACATGACAGGCATGTACAAAAGCCTCAAAGGGCATCAGACTCTTTGTGATGTGCTTAAAAAGCAGATCCTTAATAGGAACCCTAGGAAAGAGGTATTGCCTTTGAGAGGAAACTCAATGCTGATGGTACATATTGGAAGCCTGAGCAGTACCCCAAAACCTCATGGGTTGCTGCAAAGGGACCTCCAGTTTATCCATCTAACTTATCTGGATTTGCATGTGAATATCCTCGTTCTAATGATGAGTCATTTGACTCCAACTATAAACTGTTCAAAAATCAGAATGGTGAAGTATTTGCTAGATATGTTGGCACTAACTGCAGGAACGGTTCCCCTATGAAGAAAATCTGGGTTCCCAAAAGGTGACTTGAAAGTCTTCAGCTGAATGTCCTCAGGACACCACCTGTGAAGAATAGGAACCCCAGATCAAATTCTTCATATGGACCAAATTTCTCAAAAGGATCAAAGTCCTCACATGAATATCATCGTGCTAACAACTCTGTTTCATAGGGAAAAGCTAAGGGCTATGAATATGAGCATTATTCTTCTAATCATTATGTTCATAACTCCTCGAATAATTTCTCTGCTTATTCATATGCTTATCCTAACCCCTCTTATGTGAAACGAAATGGACTGGCTTCTATGCCACCTTTCTCATATGGAGCTCGCAGAGTGATGAACTCTTTGCCACCCCTTCAGATGTGGGTGGTGAAGAAAAAAGAACTAATCTCTTCTGCAGGGTCAGGTCTCCAGACGTACGTAATCGTCTGAAGAATTTGCTGGAGACCTGAGTGTGCCTGATAGGACGCAGGCTAAGCATGAAGAAATGAACTTTCATTTCTCACGTCCTCATACTGCTTTATCTGTTCTATTGCTTGATGAAGTTGATCTGATGAATTGATGTCATATTCTTCACTGATCAAGTATATGAGTTCGTAAGCTGCACTAATTCATCTGCAGGATGATCAACCCAAAGCCACTGAGTGGGTCCTCAATAGTGGATGTACAAATCACATGATTGGTGACAAGAATCTATTGATGGATACTCCATTATCTCCGTTGCATCTGAAGCATATCATCTTTGCTGACAAAGGCAAAAGTCAGGTATTGGGTCTAGGTAAGGTTGCAATCACAAAGGATCGACACATGGACAAAGTCATGCTTGTCGAGTCCTTAGGATACAACCTCATGTCTGTCTCAATGCTTTGCCATCTTTATATGGTTGTTGTCTTTGGCAAGTACCATTGTGTTGTGGTTATGGAAGCTGACAATTCCAAAGTCTTCGAAGGCTTTAGGAGAGGAGACCTGTATATTGTTGATTTCTCTACAGGACCACAACCAGTTGTGTGCCTACTTGCAAAAGCTTCAGAAGGCTGGCTCTGGCATCGATGACTTGGTCATGCAGGCATGAGGAATTTGCACACGCTTGCGAAGAAGAAGCATGTCATTGGCATCGAGAATGTCAAATTCCTCAAGGATCACTTATGCGGAGCCTGTGAAGCTGGGAAGATGACAAAGGCTAAGCATCCAGCGAAGACTATCATGACCACCACTCGTCCATTTGAATTGCTTCACATGGATCTCTTCGATCCTAACCATTATTTTGCAGTATCAAATGAGGCATCTCAATATGGCTTTGTTATTGTTGATGATTACTCTTGATACACATGGGTACACATTGTTACTTACAAACATGAAGTGCAGGAAGTCTTCAAACGATTTTCCTCGAGGGCTTCAACCAACTTTGGTGTGAAGATTAAGCACATCAAAAGTGACAATGGAACTGAGTTCAAGAATTCTGGTCTTGATGACTATCTTGATGAACTTGGTATTACTCATGAGTTATCTGCTCTTTATACTCCTCAGCAGAACGGCGTCATGGAGCGCAAGAACAGGACTCTTGCTGAGATGGCTCGCACTATGCTTGATGAATACAAAACGCCTCATTGTTTCTGGATTGAGGCAATTGATACTGCGTGCCACATCATCAACAGAGCATATCTTCACAAATTCTTCAAGAAGACTGCCTATGAACTCCTCACTGATAAGAAATCCAAAGTAAGTTATTTCAAAGTCTTCGGTGCTAAATGTTGAATTAGAGATCCTCATCACAACTCAAAATTTGCACCGAAAGCACATGAAGGTTTTATGCTTGGTTACGGAAAGGACTCGCACACCTACAGAGTCTTCAACAACGTTCTTCACAAGGTTGTTGAAACTGTAGATGTGCGGTTCGATGAAAGTAATGGCTCGCAAAGAGAGCACCTACCTACTGTGATAGATGAACCAGCACCTACGGAAACTATCAAGTTCAAGGCTACTGAGGATGTCATTCCTACTGAAGAATCTGCTGAAGAATTCATTCCAGAACATGAAGAACGTTGAGCTAATGCACCTGAAGAAAATACTGAAGAAAATGGTGCTGAAGAAAATGTTGATCAAATTCATCAACGACAACCAGCTCATCCTCGCATTGCAAAAGAAGTGCAAGTTGAAAAGATCATCAATGACATTAAAGCGCAAGGTCCTCTCACACGCTCAAAAGCTTCACATTTATCTAACTTTTGTGGGCACTATGCTTTTGTCTCTATCACAGAGCCCACTAAGGTAGATGAAGCATTTCTGGATCCTGAGTGGATTCAGGCCATCCAAGAAGAATTACATCAGTTCGAGCTCAACAACGTTTGGGAACTGGTCAAACGTCCAGATCCTCGCAAGCACAATATCATTGGCACAAAGTGGATCTATCACAACAAGCAAGACGAAAATGGCCTTGTGGTAAGGAATAAGGCACGGCTTGTAGCTCAAGGCTACACACAGGTTGAAGGAATTGATTTTGATGAAACTTTTGCACCTATTGCTAGACTTGAGGCTATTCGCATATTACTTGCTTATGCTAACCATCATGATATCACTTTATGTCAAATGGATGTGAAAAGTGCATTCCTCAATGGTAAGCTTGAGGAAGAAGTATATGTTGCTCAACTCCCAGGTTTTGAAGATCCAAAGAATCCTGACAAAGTCTTCAGACTCAATAAGGCCCTCTATGGCCTCAAGCAGGCCCCACGGGCGTGGTATGATACTTTGAAGGAATTCCTTATGAAGAAAGGCTTCAAACCCGGTTCACTCAACCCTAGTCTTTTCACTAAATCTTATGATGGTGAATTGTTTGTGTGCCAAATATATGTTGATGATATTATCTTTGGCTGTACTGACCAACGTTATAGTGATGAATTTTCCTATATGATAAGTGAAGAATATCAAATGTCTATAATGGGAGAATTGAAATTCTTCTTGGGTCTTCAAATTCGTCAACAATGCACTGGCATATTCATATCTCAAGATAAATACCTCAAGGATGTACTGAGGAAATTCGGCATGCAAGATTGCAAAGGCGTCAAAATTCCTATGCCCACAAATGGCCATCTGTGCACTGATGAAAATGGTATTGACTTCGATCATAAGGTATACCGCTCCATGATTGGTTCTTTATTTTGCTTATGTGCATTTAGGCCAGATATAATGCTTAGTGTTTGCATGTGTGCCCGATTTCAAGCTACGCCGAAGGAATCACACCATAAGGCTGTGAAGCATATTCTTCGATATCTAGCTCACACACCAACACTTGGATTATGGTACCCCAAGGGCTCGACTTTTGATCTCATCGGATATTCTGACTCTGACTATGCTGGTGATCGTGTGGAATGCAAGTCAACATCTGGTACATGTCAATTCCTCGGACGATCTTTGGTCTGTTGGTCCTCGAAGAAACAGAACTGCGTATCACTATCTACTGCTGAAGCTGAGTACATTGCCGCTGGTTCTTGCTATGCTCAATTACTATGGATGAAGCAAAATATCAAGGACTACGGCGTCAACATGAAGAATGTGCCTCTCTTCTGTGACAATGAGAGTGCCATCAAGATTTCTCACAACCCAGTTCAGCACTCGAAGACAAAGCGTATTCAGATTCGTCATCATTTTCTTCGTGATCATGTCTTGAAGGGCGACATTTCTATTGAGCATGTGAGGACTAAAGAACAGCTAGCCGATATCTTCACAAAGCCCTTGGATGAGAAGAGATTTAGCAAGTTGCGGTGTGAGCTAAATATCCTAGAATCTTCGAATGTTCTCTGAAAAGGACACTCATCCTAACACTTATGCAAAATTGATGACTTAGATGTGCAATACATGAAGAAACGTTTTTATTGAATCAATGAAGAATAACACTCTAAGTGTGAAGAAATTAATGAAGAATGTGATTCTCAGAATCCTACGACAATTGTACGCGGAGTCTGAAATTATCATTCGTATATGGTGGGTCTCGCCACCACCAAAAGTTCAAATTCCTGAGTTGTTCAAATTCTTCAACTTTGCATTGTCTTCACTATTTCCGTCGTTTTTCTTCATTGGATATATATATATATATATGAGTTTATGTCCTCTACAGCATTCACTTATTGCTAATTATTCAAGTTGGTTTTCTGCTAAGTGAATGTGATCGGACCCTTCCCCCTCTATGCTAAACTCAACCCAATCTATTCACAAATTCTTCATGTGCGTTCTATTTGAAACTTGTTCAAAATCTTCACTGTGTCCTTGTCAGCTGAAGAATTTGCGAACGGAGCATTAAAACTTATCTTATCCAAAATTTTCAGCTTCGCCGCTCAAACAGTTCTGCATACCACGATATACTTATCTATTCACCGACGATCGCACACGATCTCCACTTCTCAGTACGTGGGTGACACATGTCATGCGAATGAGAAGGGTCAGGGGCACGTTCGTCCAAATTCTTCAGGCGAATAGTTTTTCACCGTGGCTATAAATATCCCCTCTCCCCTTCCTCACTTCCTTTACTCCGCTCGACCTCCTTCTCCAGCTCAATCTTCTCAAACCCTAGCGCCGCTGCTACTTCATCGTCGCCGGTGAGGAAGAGCTTCACTGCCTCGACCTCGTCGCCGCTGTACTCACGCCGGCCGCGAAAATCTTCACTCCGCCGCCGTCATAGCCATTTTCCTCCGCCGAGTTAGGGCGTGGAAGATCTGCAAAGACAAACTTCACTTCTCCACCTCACAGTTCATCGTGTTCTTCATTCAGGGTAATTAAAAGATACTTTTACTTCCCTCTGTGATTCAAATGATTATCTACAAAATCTTCAAAGGTGTTTTTCTTCAAATCTTCACACACTAAACACCTCACATGTCATCTGTTCTTGATTCGTTTCTCTAAGCTATGTTTTTCTTCAAGATTCCTTAAATGTGTGGATTTTTTATCTATACATCTCTGGAACCTAAGACAAAGAACGCTTAGTGAAATTCTTCAAGACTCATCTGGTCAAATTCCTCAAACTTGTTCTTTTTACAAAACCTTCTGAGAACGCATATGACCTCTCCAAATTCCTCGCAACTATACTCTGTTGACAGGTACTCATGTCCGCTGCTGAATCACTAGGTTCTTATCAACTTAACTCATTTGCAGTGTTCCTCAAAGAAAAGTTGCATATTTCTTCAGAGAATTCGATTGTTCAAATTCCTCAACTAAGGAAAATGGCTGACGGTAAGAAGCCACAGAAAGGATGAAAGAAGCTAGAGGTCAACACATCGTTTGAAATCCCTGATGACATCTATGCTGGGTACTGCACACCTCCTGGGGAAGATAAAAATCAGAGCAAGGTGCACATTCAGAAGATAGAGAGGAGATGGGCTAGAGAGTGGAGGGAGTACAAATATGTTACTCACAAATACATGAAGAAATTCGATGTTACCCCTCCATGCTCAAGACCTCCATTGGCACCTGGCCAAGAAGCGGATCCCACCAGCGTCAAGCGCGGTGAGAACTTTCCTGAAGAATGGGCCAAGCGCCAGGCCAAGTTGGCCAAACAAGCAAAAGTAGCAGTGAGGAAATTCAATGAAGACTCTGCTGTTGTTGCTGCCACTAAGGCCTCTGTCAAGCCGAAGAAATCTATGGCAAAGAAGCCTGCACATAAGCCAAGTGCTTCACCTTCAGTGCCCTCAAGGCCCAGTTCCTTAGCAATGCCCTCACGGCCAGAATCTTCAAAGCCCTCAAGACCAATTCCTCATGATGCTCCTGCTCCTCCAAAATCTTTAGCTCCTCAAAAGTCCTCAGCAGCTCCTCCAAAGTCCTCAATTGCTCCGACAAATTCCTCTCCACCTGTGCATCTTGCCACATGCCAAAGGACTACATGCATCTCTATTGCCTCAGGAGCTTCAGCTAGTTCCTCAGCTGCACCCAATTCTTCAACGGGACCCTCTCTGCTGAAGACAAAGGCCACTGTTGGACGAGATCCTCGCCCTAGTCCTCAGAAGAAGCAGGTTGCCTTCCAAGTGCTGTCTGAAGAAGACGAAGCGGATGATGAAGAACTTGCTGAGATCACACTACAAAAAAATACACTCTCGTGATGATACGTGTTTGTCACAGTAGGTCGCTTTTTTGTCATGCATGTACAACCATGACAAATTTATGACAGAATCAAGATAGTCATACCTGTGCTGTCGTAGAAGTGTTCCATGACATTACCAAAATTATCATCACGGAAGTGTCCACTTCCATGACGATAAATCGCGCGTCACAAAAGTGCTTTCTTCAAGGGTGACCGACACGTGGCATCCACCGTAACGGAATGTCGTTAAGCTATCGGGACGGGTTTTGGATCCAATAACCCGTTAACAGCCCCGACCAATGGGAAATTTCCACGTGTAAAATTCTTATTGGCCGGACGAAACACGTGTCAGCTCGTCAGTGGGTCAAATAGGCGCCTATGATACATCGACATGTGGCACGGCCCAACAGAGGCCCATTCCTGTGTAAAGGCTGGCCCATTTGACTTGGTCAAAAGCTGGCGGGGCGGCCCATGGAAAGCATGTTAACGGTCTGTTCGAATATAGCCCATTTACAGCCCGCTAACCCAAGGCCCGTTACGCCCTATCCGAATTAGGCCCAATAGCGTCTTCTGGGCCATCCAATAGATTCCAGCCCATTTTCACTTCTGGCCCATGTATGGCCCATGACGTCTTTCGGCCCATATGAGGCCCTATGTAACCCTTGGCCTATTAACGGCCCGTGATGAAACTGGCCCGTAATGAACAGTGTATCACTTTACACCCGTTAACGGCCCGTGGTGAAACTGGCCCGTGATGAACAGTGTATCACTTTATACCCATTAACGGCCCGTTATACCGTTGGGCCGTTTCCAGCCCATGTTATCTTCCGGCCTTCTTCAGAGCCCATTTATTCTTGGGCTCATTTCCAGCATTTGTTTACTTACGGCCCGTTACTGTCATTTTCTGCTTGTGGGCCAAATTCAGCCCGTGGTTACAGTTGGCCCATTTGTGGTCCGTTAATACGTTGGGCCATTTTCATAGCGTCATCAAATACGACCTATTAACGATGGCCCGTTATGGTCGGCCCATGAACGGACGATTCCAACTCTAGCCCGTTTACGGCCAAAATGCGGTATGTTCGGCCCATGTTTGGCCAATCGATCATACGGCCCGTATAAGGCCCATTGATGATACGGCCCGTAGAAGGCCCATTGATGATACGGCCCGTAGAAGGCCCATTGTTTCTACGGCCCATAGAAGGCCCACTGCTTCTACGGCCCACAGAAGGCCCACTGTTTATACGACCCGTAGAAGGCCCACAGTTTCTACGGCCCATAGGAGGCCCAGTGTCACTACAGTAAATATTAGCCCATGGTTATTGTGGCCTAGTTTTAAAAAATAGGTTATTGCAGCCACTAGCAAACCGCAGAAAAAGAACTGCACTGACTACAAGCAAACAAATAAACAAGACAACAAGGAAATAAATAAGCAAGCAACTTACACTAGGCTATCACGGCTATTACACATATTACATCCACTGGGCATCAAAGTTCGCCACCAGTGCAAATATAGGGAACACTGCAGCATATAAACGCCGCAGCAAAACAAGTCCAGAACTGAAACCACTTCAGAAGAGCCCAAGAAACAATATCCTGGGTACCCATAATGCTGACAAGATGCTTAGAAAGATTATTAACTTTCTCTTGTTTGGCGCTTAAGTCCTCCAGCGCTTGCTGTTGCACCAGAAAGTATGCATCTGAATTCTGCAGGGACTTCCTTAGTCCTTCGGCTTCCTGTCGCATAACATCTGATCGATGTCTTTCAACTTGAAGTTGAGACTCAAGAAGCCGAACTGATTCAGGAAACGAGTTCGAAGAGCTGGTGCCAGCAGTGGTAGCCAGTAACTCAAACACTACATCAAGACATGACTTTGGGATTGTCTCAGTGTCTTCAATATAGTTTTATCAGCTTTCTTGGAGACCAACAGGGATGTCTCACTATCTTGAACCTTATCTGCATTACTTCCTTTACCATTGCATAACAGGGTACTCTTCTCCAATATTTTATCCGCGTTCTAAAAGAGAAACAAACAAACACATCTCAGGTTTACTAGTTCAGTAGTAAGGTGGACAGGATAACAGCATGAAACAAACATATATCTATGTAGTATGGTCACTGTATGGTCTATATCATTCTAGTTTATGTTGCCAAATCAAGATAGATACAGTTCGAATCATATCTATTTAAGACAAAGCAGCATAGACAGAATATAAGTGTGGGAAACTACACAGCAATAACAACACTTGTAATGTGCATGGCATGAGAACATAAATGTTTATTCAATTGAAACTGAAATCAACATAGAGCAAGTTACAACAGCAAACAGCCAAACACGTTAAAGAAATAGGTTTAAAACATACCTGTTGCACCATTGGAATTTCAATTGCATCCTTCAAAATTGAAATTAGTTGGTATCAGTAAATACAGTGATGCAAGAGCAAAGTAGTATGAACCATAGCTACGGAACCTGACCTGAGAACAATTCTTCTTCTGCTTTAAGCGTTGACTCCGAGTTCGGAGTGGTGGTCCTCGTGATTTGGGCACTGCAGTTGCCTTACTAACTGCTCGTGTTTGGGTGCTCTGTGGTGGAGACGGTGTTGTGTCAACGGGAACTGGGTGTCTATCTGCTGGGGTTGGGGTTAGAAGGGGTGTAGCTGGTTCTCTGTCCAACTGGGTAGGGGTACAATCTGCATGAGTGTGGGTTATGTGTGGTGGGGCTGGTTCTTGGGCAAGTACAACCGTGGTTCTACCTGCATCGACAAGTAGCACAATATTTTCTGAAGACCGTGTTTTTACTCCCACAGATACTGCCATCACTCCCTCCAATTGAAATGGCTGATAAACAAGAAAAGTAATTGAATGTACAGACATTGTAATATAGACAGGTGCAATGGATAGTAGGGAAGAAAACAGGGCATGAAATAATTCACATTTATTTTGTCTAAGCAAACAGAATAGAAGGACATAATTTCACATATATGATGGCTAATTAAATAGTATAGCATGACACAATTTCACATGCATGATGGCTAACTAAACATGATAGAATGACATACTTCAAAATATGATGACTATGTAAACAGGATGACATGATATAACTATATGATGTGTCTATTAAAGTGGTTGGCATGCCATAAATCACAAACATGCCGTCGATGGAAACATGATGGCATGATATAATTCACGGATAGAATGACATAATTTAAATATGATGACTATGTAAACAGGATGAGATGATATAACTATATTATGTCTTTAGAAAATGGGTTGGCATGCCATAATTCAGATACATGTTTCTATGTAAACATCATAGCATGACATAATTCAAATATATGATTTATATACTAAGGAAGTGAGCAGAGGGCAATCGCATATATGATGTGTCAACTAAGGAGATGGCATTCAATATTGTGTATATGATGTAAAAACTAAGCATTGCAATACAACATATGCATTATATGAGTAATATAACCCTGCCAAGTTTGAGCATACACCTCAGGGGGATAATAGGACTGGTCATCTGCCTCTGAATCCTCCTCTGAAGAGCTATCTGTAACCAGCAAGATATCTGCTTTAGCAAGTAGCATTGTCTGCTCTGAAGACCTTGTTTTCACTCCAGATTTCTCCATCACCAATTCAAATGGCTGATGCACAGGAAGAGAAGTTGAATATACAAACATTGTCGACAAAAGCAATGAGAAATACAAAAAAAGGACGGCATGATATAATTCACATATATGACGCTTGCCTAAACAGCATGGCATTGCATAATTCACATACATAATGCCTTGCAACAAGATAACATTGCATAATTCACATATATAATGTCTTGCAACAAGATGACATTGCATAATTCACATATATGGTAATTAGACACTAAACAGGTGGCATTCACACAAAGCATGTCTAAACTAAGCAAATGACATAGCAATGCAAGATACCATACGCACGATATGAGCAACATAACCCTGCCAAGTTAGGGCATGCACCTCGGGGGGGGGAAATATGACTGGTCATCTGTCTCTGAATCCTCCTCTGAGAAGCTATCAGTAACCAGCAAGACATGCGCTTCGTCAGATAGCATTGTCTGCTCTAAAGACCTTGTTTCCACTCCAGATTTTTCCATGACCGTGCCAAATGGTTGATGCACAGGAAGAGTAATTGAATGTACTAAAATCGTTGACAAATTTAACACGTAATAAAAAAATGATGGCATGACATAATTCACATATAAGATGACTGGCTAACCAGGAGTGGCATTGCAAAATTCACATATATGATGCCTGGCTAGACAAGATGGCATTGCATGATTCACATATACGATAAAGAAACTAAACAGATGGCATTGACACAAAGCATGTCTAAACTAAGCAGATGACATCTTTAATGTATACAGTAAGCAATGCAAGGCACCATATGCATGATATTACCAACATTAGCATGCCAAGTTAGAGCGAAGACCTCATGGGGTAAATAGGAGTGGTCTTCTCCTTCTGAATCCCCCTCATAACAGTTATCTTCCTCTTGATTACGATCCGACATGGGTGGAGGGGGGCTGCCTTTGCGCCCACCATGGAAGGAAGTCTGCATGAAATTTTATTGCCATGCAAGGCTCGGCTCTTTTGCTCTACATGATCAGTTCCATTGTGTACAATAACTGGCATGCATAGGAATAAAACATAGTGAGATTATTTAAGGAGTGCATGCACAAATCCAGAGTGATGGTAGCAAACTATGGATAGACCCAAAACCAATGATAACAGGCAGATAATAGCTTTAGTTAAAAAATACAGATAATGGCTCCTTTAATGTTTGTTTGCACCCAACATGAAACTCATAGTAGACACCTGAGATTAACCAGATAGTACTGATTGCTGCCCCAATATGTACCCCACAACCATTTAAAAACTCAAGTTTCAGCATTAGTTTGGAATTGACTCGGAGTCTAATAGGTGAACACGACGATAATGTAGCATGTCATCATATTAAGCGACGCATAACGTAAGCAGACACGGAAGAGTGCGACCTCTCTTGCGGACCCGTGTAGTCCTCAAGGTCATCTGCTCAGTTGATGATGGTAATGCAGTTGCCGTGGCTGCCGGCGGCGGGGAAGAAGATCTGAGGCGGCAAAAGACAGTCTGGAGAGCGGATCCCTCCTGTGGTGAACCCTTCCGTCGTTGGAGCAGCTGAGATGGGGTGGAACACAGCACCGCAGGAGCAGGACAAACCACACAAGGTTTTCTTTGACACATATCTGTAACAGAAGTAATTGAGTAAGGGCTTGTTTGAATTTGAGGATTCTAACAATGCAGGGATAGGAAATAGGCAGGAATAGGATAGGAATGCACGTGCAAAACATAGAATTTAAAAACACAGGATTTCTGCCAATCTGGGTGTTTGATTCACAACAATTGGAAGATCACGGGATGCAAAAAAGCATGGTGATATTAAGTCAAACCACAAGAAAATATACGGTTATAATGCTATTATGCTACTATCTCTTAGTCTTGTGCTTGATGAATAGGAATATGAAAAGGAGGAGAAGTGGAAATCAGAATTCCTATGGTTTTTCTTTCAAGGAGACACTAAAGGAACAAATCCTACAGTTTTCCTTTGCTCCATTCCTTTGCACCAAATTCATGAAAAGTAGTACCATAGGAAACTTTCCAATTCCGATGTTTTTCATTCACTTTTCCTTTCAAGCACTGGCGATTCTAGTAGGCAGGCTTGAGCAAGCAAAATCCTACACTAAAAAAATGTTTTTGTGCTACTTCTATTACTTTGGACCCAGGCCACTGCCATACTAGCTCAACTCCCAGGCCCATCGACAAATGCACAACTGAAATGCACAGAGATAAATAATGATGGCGTTCAAGAGAGTCCATCACGGATAGCTAAGTTGCCTGGTACCTCACTGCTTGTCATATAGTAGGATAAAATAATCGTATTTCCCGTTACTATGAGTGCTCAGTGGATAATATATATAACATGTAGAGTAAAAAAGAGATGCAACAAGTGTAGAACCTCTTTGGCGAAGCCATGTCGATCTCAGCGTGATTGGGTTGGCCGGTGAGGATGCTCCGGCTGACTTGGCTGTCGGAGGAGGGAAGAAGATCTTAGGCGTCTGGAGATGGAGCCCGAGGTACTGCTCCGCTGTGATGGAGGGTTTCGTCATTGGAGCAGCTCCGGTGAGTTGTACGACGCCGAGGCTGAAGCAGGACAAGAGAGACAACGAACAACGTTAAACTAAGTGGAATTCTAATAGCATCTCCAATACATGACGTAAAATACATAACCCCAAAGTGCTAGATGTAAAATACATCAGCCGCTCATCTCTGAAGTTAACTATCGAAACTGAACTTAACTGTCAAAACTGAACTTAACTGTCAAAACTAAACTTAATTGTCGAAACTGAATTTTGCTATCGAAACTGAATTTTGCTGTCAAAACTGAACGCACTAGCAAGGTGAGGCTACACGTCGGTCGACTAACTTTTTCATCTCTGGTCAGTCGATTTTGCAGCCGTTGGATACGAAATCAAGGTATTGTGGTTCATCTTCAACCTCCACCCCCCTGAGCCGGCCAAACAGCAGCCCCCGCCGCCCGCGGCCCGCGGTGCGCCGCCCCGCCCGCCCCGAAAAGACTCCCCACCGCCGGTCCGCCACCGCCCCGGCCATCCCTCTAGGCCACCCCGTGCCGAGCTTTTTCTCCAGCGATCCCCACGCCACCGCCCTACCAACGCCCCGCCACCATTGGCGACCACCGCCCCCATCCTGAACCCTAAGATAGATAGTGGGGTATCTCTCCAGCGAGCCCCCCTCCCCGCTGCGGCTGGTTCTTCCTTCACCCCGGCGAGCCCTCCACCACCTGAAAATCGACTGACCCAAAAGTCTATTCAGTCGACTAAAGTGTAGCTAAATCGGAGCAGCATCACAAGCAAGAGCAAGAGCGAGAGAAGCAGCGCGAGCAAGAGTAGACCAGGCAGGGGACCAACACCAAGAGCAGAGCAGCAGCGCAAGCGAGAGCTAAAGCAGAAGCAGGTCCTACTGATGTGGGCGTCGCCGCCGAGGGAGCGACGTCATGGAGGAAGTGGCCGGCGACGCCGCCGTGGATGGAGCCACGTCGTGTCGGCTCGGGACCGAGCGCCGGCAGCACCGTGAGATCGAATCAAGAAGAAAATGCGGCGATTAGTGTACAACCTCTTTGGTGGCGCCGATTAGGCCGCAGCTTCATCCGAGGAAACGGTGATGATGATGCTCTTCCGGTGGTGCAGGTGAAGACGGCGGTATGGGAATGGAGGTGGCGCAAAAGACGAGGGGAATGTCGGGGCAGCTCCTTGGAGGTGGTGGACGGGGTGGCTGAACCGACGGGACGATGAGATCGACGACAGATCCTCATCCGGTACGGTGGATGAGGGACGTCGAGGTGTTGTTGTGGACGACGTCGTCGGGGAAGAGGCTCTGGCTGGGTGGCGGACGGAGCAGGGTGTGGGGTTTCGTCGCGGGTTTTCGCGGCCTTGGTGTACGAATGGGTGGGCGGATGGGATGGCAGTGGGGAACCATGGCTTAGAGACGCGCTTGTCCGAAATGTGGGGTAAGTTACGAAAGTACCCCCACCGATTTGAGGCGGTTGTTTCGGTTCAGGGGTACCACGGGCATTTCGCGTGTCTGAATTTCACAGGAGGTGGGAGTTTTCGCGCGCGTTGTAATTTCGGAATAGCAAGGCGCGGGTTGACATGGAGGGAGTTGTCGGAGCACAACGAGACAAATATATATCTTAAATATTTCGGGCTAACAAGGCACGGGTTGAAGAGGCGGGAGTTTCGCAGCACGATAGACAGAGACGCTAGCTTGAATTTTCGGCATTAACAAGGCGCGGCTTGAAATTTCGGAAGAACAAGCTTAACGTGTACCCAAAAAAAGACAATTTGCACCTCAACACGCACAACACACACACAAACACCATTTAGACTAGAGTAAGGTACACGTGTATTGCACGCATGAGATTTGGCAACCAAATTATGAATAAATACCACATTATAGCATGCAAGCTTTGAGTCATATATGCATGATGTAGATGTTCGTTTAATTCTTATAGTTCATTTCATTCAAAATCATCTAGTTTTTATAAGAAAGCTAATCTATTTTAAGATTCATGGAATTGTGCGTCGTAAGACATAAAGTAAAAAACAAATAATGGCAAATCATGTAGAAAAACATTTGGGCAATTCTGATACGGAAGATTCTAGAACAAATAAGAAGTGCTTGTGTTTTGATGTTTGTGCATTATGCTTAAGTTCAACCATGGAGTCTTCTAGATTATACATGTGGCGAAATCTGGTGGAATCTAGATGATATCCAACGGCCAGTAGTGCTCAAATTTGCCATCTTTGGACCATCGGATTCGCCTCATCCAACGACCATCTTTCAAAGTTAAAGTTACCCGCACACAATATAAAAAAATATAATATATATAGGGGTATAGATATAGATATGTGATGCAAAAGCCGCCCATCATCTCCAATTAGAATAGTGTGTCCATGCACGGATGCGACGTGGCCAAATGATGTCTGCCATCGGTATCTCAAATTCAAATCAGTCTGACCTTGTTCAATGTGTATACATTACAACATGCTCGTTTCCAAACCACACCGCGCAGATCTCCGTTATATTCATGCATGCATGGGTTTCAAACATCAGGATCTCTTATTCAAATATTTGAATTCAACTTTACATTGATTGTGACCTCACCTATTCAGCTATTCTTTTACACCCACACAGTAGTCTTCTCTTTATAATTGTACCACTAACTTTCTCTCGTGCATGCATGCACACACACTACCAGTCGGCATTATCCATCGCACGCATGCAATCTTTTTCTTCAGGTCGGTCTCCCATGAAGGCACACACCAACACACATCACCCTCTCCATCATATCGTGCATTCTTTATCTCTCACGCGTGCATGCGCAATGATCAATGTTCCTCTATGTATGTGTGTATATAGCTAGGTCTTTCATAGTTTTCCACACAAATCAATCAATCGATATATCCAGTGAGGTCTCACCCTCTTTCCCACATCCACATCGATCAATCTATATCTCTCTATATAGGATTAACATATATAGCTAATACACCCACATTAATTATGTATCCAACGTCCCCCTCTCATCATCCATGCCTTCCTCTTCATCTCTCAGACGCGTGCACAATGGCGAAGACAGGGGGCAGTAAGGGCCCTGCCCCCTCCCCCTAATATCACTATATATCAAGGCTAATATGAATGTGATCATTAGACAATTGCTGCTAAAAATGGTTTAAGTTCATGAATTGACCCTCCTCGTAAAGGATTAGCAATGCTTGGCCCCCTAGCTCATTTATTTTTCATGGCTCCGCCACTGCGCGCATCAGCGCACATGTTCGCCCCCTCTCTCTAAATATCGATCTCGCACTTGTGCATTCCTTCATAGTCTCCCTCCACTCGGCCCCTCGCACCATCTTCTAGCCCACCCACCGGATTTTGCCACATGTACAATCTAGCAGACTCCATGGTTGAACTTAAGCATAATGCACAAACCTCAAAACAACAGTGGTTCTCTTTTGTTCTAGAATCTTCCGTATCATAACTGCCCAAACTTTTTTCTAGTTGAATTGCCATTATTTGTTTTTACTTTATGCTTTACAACGCACAATTCCATGAATCATAAAATATATTAAGGGCTTCTTTGATTCAAAGGATTCTCAAAGGAATTTTGGAGGATTCTAATCATTAGGAATTTTCCTATCTTGGTTGTTTGATTCGTAGGATTGTAAACCATAGGAATTTTTCCATATGATTCATTTGCACTAGATTTCATAGGAAACATCCCATCCACTCAAACCTCTTTGAAAGAATTCTGCGTTTTTTCTATGCACAATCAAACACTCGTACAATCCTGTAGGATTCAAGATGACATTCCACTATAATCCCATGTTTTTCCTATTCCCGCGTTCTTAGCTTTTTTATAAAAACTAATTGATTTTGAATGAGATGAACTATAAGAATTAAACGAAGGGCTACATCAGGCATATATGACTCAGAGCTTACATGCTATAGTGTGGTATTTATTCATAATTTGGTTGCAAAATCTGATGCATGCAATGCACGTGTACCTTACTAGTATTTCGAGTTTGTGCAAAACACGTAAACTAGAATACCAATGGCACGCTACACAGTGTCTCTCTTACAGTTCATGAAGCCACGTGGCACATGTGTAGGCGTTGTCGCGACCTCCTTGCGTGGATTGATCACAGTGACGTGCTGCTGGTTCCAGAAGAATGTACTCGTCCTCCCTGAGCCATACTGGCGGTACATGCACGAAGCGAAGATGTGCACGCACGCCATGCACGCACTCATTCCTCGCACGCACACGCGGGTACACGGGCGGACGCAATTTTGTACCAAGATCCACCCCATGTGATAATTTGACGCGTGTGAAGTCGTTCCCTTCATTGATGGTCGATTAATACAGCGCATGCAAATTGAGTGGACGTGAGGGCGGAAGAAAGACATTATTACTCCACTGCGTGCATGCGAGTAGTTAAATCGTGGGTTGCTAGTAGTACTTCCATTGGTCTCCTTCGTATTTTGTGCCAATTTTTGACAGTAACATACTACTCAATATTTACGCATTTGAGCAGTGTAGTACTTGAAATTTATGTTCCGCTAAACTCATCGGGAGCCGTTTCGGGCCTCGAAACCAAAACCATCAATTAATCTTTACCTTGTTCCCATCACATTCGAAAGCCTGCTCACACCTACTAGTAGTACGTACCAAACCTGAACGTGTTCCCACTATGCAGGTATTAGTACTAGTGCTAGTACTTAGGTTATAAAAAGGGGAACTACCTAACCGAAAATCACTCTACCTTTCCTCCTCATAAGTGCTTCTTCTTCGTCCGTCGTTGCCATGGCCGGTGAGCAGAGCTCTAGGTCGAGAACTACTCGTAACAAGGGAGCGGCAACCAAGGCTGCGGAAAAAAAGAGGGCTCGCCGCCACGCAGAGACCTCGAAAGATCTCTCACGGGCAGGCGATGGCTCCCAGGAGCGCCCTAGCCACGGAGGCGAACATGCCGAGCCGGCGAAGCTGGAGTCGTTATCCCTCGACGGCATGCCCGATCAGCTCAATAACCAGAAGGAGTTCATCCAAGGCTTGATGGAGTTGCTGAAGGAGAGCCTCGATGACATGCCCGCTGAGCTCAATCAGCAGGGGGAGTTAACCGCCGGCTTGGTGATGCTGCTGAAGAAGAGCATTGCCTCGGAGAAGAAGGCGACCGGCGAAATCCTGCGACTTCGGGAGGACAATGCGAAGCTCTACCACGAGATCGACCTATTGAAGGAGAAGAACACCGGCTAGAAGAAGCTGCATGAGAATAGTAGTTCCTCGATGAAGATGCTGCAGGCCCTCGCCATGGAATAGAAGGAAGAGTTGGCGAAGCTCCGCATCGAGCACGCGACTGCTGTCAAGGTATGTAATATTGCCGTGGAACAGATGATGAAGGCTCGCGTCGAGAAATGCTGCGTCATGGACACAATGATGAAGATGGCGGAGGAGACGTGCAAGGAGATGGAGGTCGTGCAGGTGATGAAGAAGCAGTTACGACTCCGTGACGAATTAGATCATTTGGGGTGATAATCTTCCTTCTTCTTTTGCTCCTGTGTTTCATCTTTTGCTTCGGGTGTTTCGCCGCACATGTCACGTTCTCTGCGAGGCATGAATAGAACAATGTTTTTTAGGGAATGAATAGAACAATGCTAACAATGAGATGACTAGCAATTTAGATCATTTTTTATCGCCATATGGCACTGGGCTGCCATGTTTCGTGCTCCTCCGTCGCAGTACTACTCCAGTGGAAAACTTGAGTATACCGCACGGTTCTTTGCTCCTCCTCGATCAGGTCGTCGGCGCATTTATACGAGCAGTCAAATCACAAGGCACCGCCTTCCAGCAGTAATGAGCCGTCAAATCACAAAGGCCCTCGCCTCTCGTGAAACCGACCAAGCTAGACTGCCCCGCCCTCTAGCCTTTTAAAAAATGTATACTTTTGTACAACACCAGTATCGATGGATTGCGCCATGGAGCAAAACTTGAAATTAAAAAAAGGTGGTACATATAGAGAGCGCTCGTCGCCAAATTATGCATATAGTACTATTAAAAAGGCTAGTCACAATAATGGTGTCCAGCACAACCCACCCCTCAAATAAAACTAAGAGGGTGCTTGGATATGTTTTAGTCCCATGACTAAAAGTAGTGGGACTAAAGCATGCTAGCCTCACCCATTCTTGGATCCAAATACTAAAAAGGCTAAAATCAAGTTAATGAGCATTTATTATCCTCCAAACCCTCCAATCCAGAACTCGCCTGTGTTAAATGAGAGGAGTTAAATGAGTAGAGAGAGGACTAATCCACATTTTAGTAGGGGTACCCCTGACTAAAACAATTTAGTCTCAAGACTAGTTTTAGCCCCTCTTTAGTCAGGGGTGCTTGGAACTTTAGCCTCTTAAAGAGACTATTTTTAGTCAGAATAAAATAAGTCCCTTGGATCCAAGCACCCTCTAAGAATCCTGGAATTCTTTGACAAAACTAAGCACCCTGAAATTCTTTGACAACTAAACTACTGGCTATATGATGTTGGCCATATATATTGTATGTATATAATGTGAAGAAACGAGTGGTAGTACTATACCAACTAAAAGATGAAATGTAAGAAAGTATGTACGTACTGAAGAGTTAAAGTAATGAGAAGAAACATAACATAGTTCTGCTGGGGGCTCAACACAACACACCCCTCAAATTAAATTAAGCACACCTGAAATTAAACTTTGCAACTGTTCCAGTAGGCACTGCATTAGAACCACCATGAGCAACGACACTGCCACCTTACTCGGAGTTCTCGTCCACGTCCTCGACTTCGTCCTTGTCCCTCTTCCTCTTGGCCGATACTTCTTTGCTTGAACTGCACACTTGGCTGTTGCTCTTCATCCAACCCTTGTAGATATTGAAGCAAAGGTAGCCATCCATTGCAGCGTACTAGATGTGGTCTATATCTAGTACATTCCGCTGCCATGCATGACGATGAAACGTGTATGGACGTTTCACCAGTTTACCGTACGAAGGATGAACCATGGCTCCTACCAGGGTCAGCATTGAAGGCTAACGAGAGGGCACCAGCCGATTCTTCTGGAGGTCAAAGGGGTTGCCTACAATGAGGCCTATCCGACCCATGATTTCTTTGTCGTTACCAAAGTCTATAGTAACTAATTTGACTAGGTTGCTCCCGAGGAAGTCCTTAAAATCCTGGCACTCAACGTCGGCATGGCATATGTGGTAGACCAAGCATAAGTCATGCACGCAAACCTGGATCATGGCGGGCTTCTTCCTCTCTCCGTCCTTTAGATCCTTCTCTCGTCCCAGGACTATGGTGTACTCAACATCTAGCCTAGCGACCCACTCATCATCTGAGTTTTTGAACATGCGTCTGAAGCGAGAAAGGCATCCTTTCACCGTCATGGAAGAACAGGTGTAGATCACATTGAACTCATCGCCGGTGATGGTTCTAACCTTGTACTCACCGCCGATCATGGAGATTTGGGACGCCATGAATTTGGGAGGAGGGTTAGGATTAGTGGAACTGCCGTAATGTGAATGGACGGGACGACTAGGAGCGAACCGCCGTAGTATTGAAGGGCGTGCGGGGACGAGTAGGAGCGAACTGCCAGCGTGCGAACGGCAGGGTAGTGGCTTTCCATTCTCCCATGATACGGGCTTCTGAGAGCCCTTGGATCTGAGATCGAACGGTTGAATGGCGTGATTCTAGACCTATGGGTAAATATCCTATCCTGGAGGGTTATTCTGCAAATTTTCAGCAACTTAGCATGCGACCGTTTGATCTCAGATCCAAGGGCTGCCAGCAGCCCGTATCATGGTCGTGCCTACCACGACCGTCGCGTCGCTCGCGCGGTCGCGCCCTTGGAGATTTAACACGGTGCGTTAGGCTATCTGATGTTGGCATGTCATACATATTCATCACTTAGTCACTCATACTACAACAAGGTTGGCTATAAGTGTATTTTTTGTTACTCCTCTCTATCTCTTTCTTCGTACTCAAGGAAGAAACGGTGCTAGTAAGCGCGTGTATTTATTGCATTTGCCAAGGAGTGACCTCTTCAATGAAATGGTGTTGCTAAGTTTGCTTCATTTAATTAGCTATAGACTCAAAATTGTCTTTTCACCTAGGTACACACGCTTACCACCGTTTCTTCCTTGGGTCACCAAACTAGTCTCTCTCTTCTTGATTAACTTGCCACATCAGACTTTATGCCTATGTGGCAAGCTTAAGCACCTATAGGAGCAAGTAAAAGTAAGTACAATAGTGCGCTTTACATGGCATTTTTGCATATGTGGAGGAAAGAGAGGCAAGGAAAAAGTGGAGAAGTGGGCTCTCATGCAAGAGCCAGCCTCTACTACATGGTGGAGCATTGGGAGAGGCACCTGTATGGAGGTGGTCAGGAATCTAGGAGACTCACGCCAGTCGTAGCGCCGCAGTTAAAATGATAATGGCAAGTCAAATCACGGGGCCCCACCTGTCCAGCAGTAATTCGCTGTCAAATCACACAGCCCTACATTTGCAGCAGCCTACTCCCTCGTCTTCTCGCGTCTCTGTCGAACCGACTAGGTGGAACTGCCCCGCCGCCTACCGCGCAGGAAAAGCCCCGCCCTCAACTTTTAAATAGTATACATTATACTAATTTTGTATCCGTGGATTGCGCCCGCGCCATGGAACAAAGCGTCTAGAAAACGGAGGAGACACGGTGTTCTTGCAATGGAGAAGAGGGAGAGGCGAGACAGTGGTTTTGGAATGGAGATGATGGAGAGGAGAGGAGGTGGTTTTGCAATGGAGAAGAGGGAGAGGAGCGTGCGGTAGCAATTTAGGATTGGACGAGAGGGCTGGCACGCTCTGACTGGATCAAAATAAAAATCAATTTACCCTTCAATTAGGCTGGTCGTAATGGTAGTATCATAGCTAGTATCATGCATGCCAACTAGGCAATTTTGATGAGGTGTCATAGCATTAAATGAAGAAAGAGATGATGGAGTATCATATTATGATCCGTATCATAATAAATGCTATGCTACTTTGTGTCATGCATGGTAATAAATAGAGTACTATATGATACTAATATATGATACTATGCATTAGGGAGGTAGTATCATACACTAGTATCATATGCATGATACTACTATATGATACTCCCCATTACAACCAGCCTTAAGAAAGCGACCCCACATTAACTAGTCTCCCTTTTATTCTGGGTCATAATTGACCATGATTTTCGCACATAAAATATATGTTATACGTTGTATACAAGGCCACTATCAAAATTACAATTTGCAACTATACAAGACCACTAACATTAATCGAGGCAAAATTGATGGCGTTTGCCTCGTACTAGCACCCAAGGACATTAATATCCCTTGTGTGCATGCGGGGGTGAGAAGGTTAGCTTGCATTCCCAACATTAATCAACCAATGAGGAGTAAGATGGTTGGCTTGTTGTGCTTGGGAGAGAAAAACCACATTAATTAACATGACAATCAAGGTGACAAGCTAGCTAGCAACATTGGCTTAAACATAGCATTGATTTTTACCTTCGTACCTGTAATATGAGTTTGTGGCCTTGTATAAAAAATGGAGGGAGTATAATTTGAAAGTACATTCAGATACGAACCAAACGGTACAATTTTTGGTGACATGCATTCACATTTCGCTTGTCAAATATAGTACGTGGTCAAACTTTGACCCAAAATACGCAAAACAACAAAAAAATACTTCCAAGACTAGCGCCACTCTTCCGCTCTTCTCCTCTTAAACCACCGCCACTCCTCTCCTATTCCAATCTAAATGCAGTGCCGCTCCTCTCCTCTTCCATTTCAAAACCACCGCCCCTCCTCTCCTGTTCCAGTCCAAAACCAGCGTCGCTCCTCTCCCGTTCTAATCCAAAACCAGCGCTGCTCCTCTACTCTTCCATTCAAAAACCACCGCCGGCGAGTGAAGGTGCTGTGGAGAAGTAGATCGATGGAGGAGTACAACCGATACGTGAGGATCGCAGACGGCGACCCTGTGAAGATAGCTAGGATGTTGGAGATACAGTCTTGGTTTGACAACAAGGACCAACTAGCGGCGATGGCGACATCCATGGCCAAATATCTACAACAGAGCGAAAAGGCGGCGATACTCCCGGAGGGAGTCGCGCCGGAGTACATAGAGCTGCTCCTCTAGGCCATGGAGCAAACAGATTCACCGAATCCGATTGTGAGGGAGCGGTGGTGGGAGTATCGATCCCAGATGGAGCATCCACCAGAGATTGAAGGATCGAGCATCTACAGGGTGCCGTTTGTGAGGGTGTCCTGCCAGAGCGAGCCGGTGGAGTCTTCGTCGACCGAACCCAACTGCAAGAGGAGAAAAGCAGTTGGCCCGATGACGCTTCCCCGCCATCGTCTCCCTCGCTGTTCACATCGTCTCACGGGGTGGCTGTCTGTTGCCGAGGAATAGGAGGGGGCTGCCCCCCCAGCCCAATAGTCGGGCAGGTTGTGAATTGTCAGGAGGAGCTTAGGGTTCTCAGTATTTGCAAGTTGTGAATTGTGTTTTGTGTTATGTATTTTGAGATTACTTTCAGATATGAATGTCTTTTGAATTTCAGATTTGCAGTATTGAGCATATGAAGTATTTTATGAATTCTAGAGATCTATTTTTAGCACTTAAAAATGTAGTTTCATAGGAGTATAAAAGTGCAGACAATGCGATTCTCAAAGAAGAAACTGCAAGTTTCAGTTTCAGATTAGAAACTGCAAGTTCAGTTTCAGATAAGAAACTGCAACTTTCAGAGGCAGAGCATTTATATTAACATGGCCTTTTCAAACAGGGTTAACATCATGTTGGAAGTTTTATTCATGGTCGAAAATGGAACTACCAGCCAATTAACATCATGCTGATCAACATTCATGCATAGCACATCTTCATATGATGCACAGTCAAAATGCCCACACAATGTCGATTGTGCGAAACACAGAGAAAACGAGGGACAAAGTTTTGGCAAGTGTTGGACGTGGTTTTGGGCTGCCCCGTCTAGGCTTTCATTTTTAACATGCGCAGCCCACAACCTCGGATGGGAGGTCCATAGGCCTGTTTGTATTTTCTTAGGGCCGTCATGTATCGACCGGCCTATGGACCTCCCATCCGAGGTTTTATTTTTGGCAGCCCAATTTATGTATTTTTTTGAAGAAAACACAGAGGTATGTTCTATTTTTCTATATAAGAATAGGAACGCCAGGTCCAACTTATGTTTCCCTTCTAACTATATTATATATATTTAAATTATTTTATATGTTGACTGTTTAGTTCACATACTCCCTCCTTTTCGGTTTATAGGGCTTATCTCAAAATTTTAGTTTTTCAATTTTATAAGGCTCAATTTGTGTTTTCCATCACATGTTCAGATTCCAAGGTGCATTAAATCATTGCATGCAAATATTAAGAGAAAATTGACCAATGCATGTACTTTATGCATGCATGCATTGCAATTTATGCATTGATAAACATAATTTTTTGAGGAAAAAAAGTGCATTAATTAGGTGCTTTTGCAAACTACAAAAAGTATTCCACCATTCATCATCTACCTTGGTTGGTGAGATTTTTGAATTGAGCCCTATAAACCGAAAAGGAGGGAGTAATTGGCAAATAGATCTCGCCGCCACCCCCGCCTCTTGACTCCGGGCGCGCCTGCCCCCCTCAGCAAGTCTGCTCGCGCGCCCCATGGAGTAGTCGGCCATATCCACGGGGGAATGGCTGGAAGACAGGCAGATGTACAAGATGCATCTCCCACATGTCTACAAAGCCTTCCCACGGATGCTCCAGCCGCTCGACTCCGTTGCGTTGGCGGTGCTGCGGGAGACTCGAGGGAGGAGATGGAGGGAGCGGGTGATGCGGATCCGCGACAACGCTCTCTCCTAGACCCAGTGCACGCGCAAATGGAGGGAAGCAGAGGAGGAAGCTGCGAGGGAGGAAGCCGAGGAGGGACCGAATCCGTTCTCTCACTCGCGCATGTATGCTCGGATGTGCAAGGATCATGTGGATTGGGAGCTGCTGAATCTAGCCCTGCGGATCTACTTTGATGGAGATTTCTCGGAGAAGCACAGGATGCCCCACCCTAGTGAGCCGCCGATTGCGTTCGTTCGATGGGCGAAAGGAGAAGTGAATTCAGGAGATCCACGCCGTGCTGCGAGATGGGAATGCTTGACTGGACTCCTGCCCACCAGCACACCACCGGAGCCGGAGCAGGTGGATCCCCTACCTTACCTCTCCCCCAAACCTGTAGAAGATTGAAATTAGGCTTGCAATATGCTTCAATTGAGTTGTCTGGTGGTTATTTATGCTTCCTGAGAGACAACATCTGGCTGGAGGATGAGCAGGAACCAGGAACTTCGATGAATTTCCCCTATCACAATGGGGGAGCATCGGTTGGGCAGTGGTACGGCCCACCCCCGCCCCAAATGGGGGCACAATCTGGGCAGGCTCCTGTAATTGCCCAATATCAATCTACTGGTGGTTCTAACTCTCAGATCAGTGGGAAATCTCAAGGCAAGAATCAGCAAAAGAAGAGATAGGACATCCAGAAAACTGCTCCTACCCCTGCTTCGGTCCTTATGGCATATTCTGAGGTGATCGGTTACAACTGTGGGGAACCAGGGCATCATTTGGATAAATGTGTCAAGCCCAAGAGTTATTTTATCTGCAAAATGGTTACCCATAAAGTTGAGAATTGCCCTGCCAGAAGGAAAACCCACAGTTCTGCTAGATATGTTGGAGGTGATAGAAATACTGCTTACTTCCATGCAGTAGCTAACCAGAGGAGGAGGAAAACCCTCATTCACTCCCTTGATGGCCCTAATGGCCCTATTACTGAGGTAGATGAGATGCTGAAAGTGGCTAGTGACTTCTACAAAGACCTGTTTAAGAAAGAAAACCCTTTTGGGTTCTCTCTACAAAACAATTTTTTCTCTGCTTCTGAAAAAGTCTCTCCTGCTGAAAATGAGCTGCTAGAAGCCCCTTTTTCAAAGACAGAGGTGAAGGAAGCCATTTTTAGCTCTTATCCTGATGGGGCTCCTGGTCCTGATGTGATTCCCTTCTTATTTTACCAGCATTTTTGGAACTTGGTGAAAACTGATCTCTTAGATCTTTTCCAAGCCTTTCATAGAGGAGAGTTGGATCCAGCAACTTACTCATGGGGGGTCTGTTGGGGTCAAGTTAAATAACTGTGAAAGTGATTTTCTCCTTGCTTGTAAAGGCCTTAGGCAAGGTGACCCCATCTCCCCGCTTTTGTTTAATTTAGTAGTGGACGTTCTTACTAAAATGCTGAGCAAAGCTACTGATCATAGTCTGATTGCATGGCTCTGTCCTGAGGTCTGCCCTGGTGGCATCATCTGCCTTCAATATGCAGATGATACCATCCTTTTCTTAGACAATGACTCCACACATGCTAGCAATCTGAAAACTGTTCTAACCTGGTTTGAACAAGTCTCAGGCATTAGAATCAACTACTCTAAAAGTGAACTCATCCCTATCAACATGGATGATCAGGAGTTAGCTGACTTCCTCTCTATTCTAGTCTGTAATAAAGGTAACTTCCCCATTAAGTACCTAGGTAGCCCTCTCCACTATGATAAACTGAGGAGAGAGGATATCCAACCCCTTCTGGATAAAATCATTAAAAGGATTGCTGGGTGGAGGGGCAAACTTCTCTCTTACAGAGGTAGATTGATCCTCATACAAGCTTGTTTGGCTAGCATTCCGGTGTATCTCCTCTCCTTCTTCAAGTTCCCTAAATGGGCAGTGAACCTCATCAATTCTTAGATGTCTCATTGCTCATGGAATGATTTTGAGGGAAATAGGAAGCTACACCTTGCTAATTGGGCCCTAGTCTCTATGAAAAAAGATTTTAGAGGCCTAAGCATACCTAACCTCCAAGAAATTAACATCTGTCTTCTAGGGTCTTGGATTAAAAGATTCTATGAGGAAGACCTGAAACCCTAGAAGCTTCTTATTGCCCATAAATACCTAGGAAATAAACCTAATATTTTTGTCCCTTCCTCCAACCCTAAGACCTCTAGATTCTGGAAAGGATTAAAATCTATTATGCATGCTGTGAAATTTGGCTACAGATGGAACATAGGGGATGGGAGGAGAACCAGGTTCTGGGAAGATAGTTGGTTTGGCACATCCCCCCTAGCAGTCCAATTTTGGCCTATTTACTCTGTCTGCAATGAGCTTAACAAAAGTGTCAATGAAGTTTGGGACGGTCAATGCCTAAAACTCTCTTTAACAAAAGCATTACCTTTACTGTCGAGCCGGATGCCCTGATTTGGCAGCTGGACAATAAGGGGAAGTATTCCTCCAGCTCCCTCTATCATGTTATAAACTTTAGAGGAGTTCAACCCGTGTTTATCCCTGCTGTCTGGAAATTGAGAGTTCCCCCTAAAATTCATGTATTTCTCTGGCTTCTCTCCAAAAACAAATTGATGACTAGGGATAACCTTAGGAAGAGACACATCATCAAACCCCTTGATTGTGTTTACTGCTTGGAACAAGAGTCTTGTTCTCACCTATTTTTTGAATGTATAGTTGCTAAACATCTCTGGGCCCACAATGAGGAATATTTCTCTAGTCAGATTGGCTTATCCTTTGAATCTATCGCCAGATTCTGGATTGCTACCAAAAAGTGCTCAGTTTTAAACACTGTTAGCTCAGCTGTCCTTTGGTGCCTCTGGAAATATAGAAATGCTATGATTTTCAGTAACACCTCCTGGATTTCCATTCCGCAGGTCTTGTGGTTGATCAGGAACATGGAGAGGAACTGGGCGATTCTCTCCTCCGGATCGGACAAGGACAAGTTGATGAGCTTCGTGGAAACCCTAACAAGATCCCTCCAGAAACCGTTGGCGATCACTTGTGGCTGAACAAGGCTCGACCTGCTCTGGGGCTGGACCCGTGGGCTCGTCTCAAGATCTCTGATGAAGATGATGGGCACCTGGCGCTGAAAAAGAGGGACATCCACCATGCTACGCCTTCCAGCCCGGTCTCTCCGCTTGCTTACTGGTCGCCGCAGGCTGACATGGCCCCTCGGTTGAAGACCATGAAGGTTTCGCTGGACCCTCCTTGTGTCATTTGAGTGCTCTATCCGCTCTGCCTTTGGCACCGCTCGGGTGATTTGTGTTATTCAGAGAACTTGTTCATCCACCCCCCTAGTTTGTAGCTTTTCTACCTTTGCTTTCGAACTGCTCTTTGAGCTGCTGTATCAGAATATGTTGTGGTTTCGTTCTCAGCAATGGAACCGGGGAGATGCTCCCTGTTTTTCTAAAAAAAATATTTCATGTGTTATTATATATTATTTTTATTGTCATCATATATTTAACAGATACTTACATATGTAAGAAAACAATATCCCACATCTTATTAACTTATAAAAATAATTTCTTAACAAATAAAATCCTGGATTGTTTTGGCACGAAAATCCTAGTGATTGTGTACAAAAGCTTGCTAAGATTTAAGGATGAATGTAATAATATCAGTTATTATTTAAATATATTTATAACAAAATGCTCAGCCCCTTTTTATTTTTTGATAACATTGCTGCACCAACCCAACATTATAATTAGAATCAGCCCAGCAAAATCGTGTATTTCGAGAAAGTGCAAATGGTTTGTAATTTTTTAGGAAATGAAATAAACGGGCCGCATGGACGCTACATTATTTGTTCACCCAGCCCAACTAATGGTTGTAATTCAAAAAAAAAGATCAAATTGACTGTAAATTCTACCGCGCAAAAAAAAGACTGTAAATTCTGAAAAAATGGGTTGAATACGTGCCTCATTTTTGGAGGCTGAAATGTGGGCCAATAGGTCGAAGCCAATGCAAGTCGTTGTCAATTTAGTCAACAAATGATTCTGACATGTTAGCCGTTGGATTTACATCCAACGACAGGCATCCATCTTCAATCTCTCGTCTTCTTCCTCCAGCGCCGCCGGGACCACCTCCCGCCTCCTGCTGCTAGCAGCTCTGCTTAGCACGCTTCGCTATGAAGCACTACTCCACCGTTGGCCAGGCCATCCCTCCACCCTCCACACCTCTTGTTCTTCTCCACCGACTGCCGAACCACACCGCACTATAACTAGTTAACCCTCTTACACCTCTCCGTCTGCGACTCTACTCCTGTGTCTTCCCATCTCCGGCTCGTTGCTGTCCGGGGCCTCGCAGTCGTCCACCACCTTGGATGCGCTCGGCGCGGCGTGGTCAACGAACGGCACCATCGGAAGTAGACTGTGCGTGAAGAGGCTGACAGCTGGGTCCACGGCCGCACACAAGGAAATGCCTCCTTATTACGCGCAAAATAATGATTCCTCCACCTGACATCTGGGACCCACCGGAAGGGCCTCTGTATTTCGCAAAATAAAGTGCCCCCCGCTGACATGTCGGACCCACCAGCTATCTTCACACGCAAGGAAGTGCCTCCTTATTACGCACAAAAAATGAATATCCCCCCTGCCAGCTAGAACCCAGCATAGTGGGAGGCTGACTTGTGGGCCTACCAAGTTGACGGGGATGGAGGGCTTTGTCAACTTAGTCAATATGAATGATTCTAGCTCCTGTTACCGTACTATGTTCATCCAACGGCCATAGTGCTTCTTCAACCTCTCGTCTTCTTGCTCCAGCCGCCCAAACCAGCGCCGGTCGTGTCGCGTGCTCCTGCCTCCTGTGGCCGGCTGTGATGCCGCGGAGGCCTCACCGCCCCCTACTACTCCCACCGCTGGCCAGGACATCCCTCTACTCACCCACACCCCATGTTAATCTGCGGCGACAGCAGCCTCACACCGCAACCGAACCAGTGAACCCTCGTACTCCTCTTTGCGTGGGCATCCACTGTTGCGTCTTCCCCGGCTCCGAGTCGTCCCCTTCCTAGTCCTCGCCGTCGTCCACAACCCTGGTGCTCTCGATGCGGCTTGGTCAACGTGGTCAATGACCGACTTCCATCGGAAGAGTACTGTATGTGCAGAGACTAACAGCTGGGTCCAGGCAGCCGCAAGGAAGTGCCTCCTTATTACGCGGAAAATAATTATTCCTCCACCTGACAGCAGGGACCCACCGGACGGGCCACTAGTATTTTGCGAAAAAAATCGTTTCCCCCTGACTGCTGGGACCCACCGGACAGGCCACCGTATTTCGCGAAAAAAACGTCCCCCCCCCCCCCCCCGCTATCAACTCAGACCCACCAGAAGTGCCTCCTTATTACGCACAAAAAAATGAATACTCCCCCGGCTAGCTGGGACCCACCTTGCTGGGAGGCTGACTTGTGGGCCTACTAAGTTGACAGGGACGAAGGGCTTTGTCAACTTAGTCAATATGAACGATTCTAGCTCCAGTGACCATACGATGTCCATCCAACGGCCGTAGTGCTTCTTCAACCTCTGGTCTTCTTGCTCCAGCCGCCCAAAGCAGCGCTGGTCATGCCACATGCTCCTGCCTCCCCTGGCCGGCTGTGCTGCCGCAGAGGCCTCACCGCCCCCTACTATTCCCACCGCTGGCCAGGCCCTGCGGCGCGGCAGCCTGACACCGCAGCCGAACCAGTGAACCCTCGTAGTCCTCTTCGCGCGAGCTTCCACTGCCGCGTCGTCCCCTTCCTAGGCCTCGCCGTCGTCCACCGCCGTGGTGCTCTCCGCGTGGTGTGGTCAACGTGGTCAAGGAACGACTTCCATCGGAAGAGTACTATACATGGAGAGGCTGACAGCTGGGTCCATGGCCACAACCCAGTTTTTTTGTGATTTGCCAAGTAAGTCGCTTTGTCAGGCCTGTTGGGCTGCAAATCTTTCAAGACGAGGAGAGCTTTCATTCAGCTGGCCGAGAAAATGGCCCATCAGTAATGAGAAATGGGTTGTACATTTTTAAAACACATCAAACCGGCAATTAGTTTCAAATATCTTTTTTTTCATTTCAAGATTTTAAATTACATTAATTTTTATGCGTGGAGAATTTGTTGGATTTTATATTGATATACATTTATTTTTAAAATTAGTTTGAATGTGAGTCGAAATTTCAGGATTAAAAACAGTTCAGACCGCACCAAAATATGCAAAATTTCGTATAATTTTTTAACCGTTGCCACAATATGGGCTGCGATGCTAACAAAATAATATGGGCTCCAAAAAAACCTTAAGAATTAGCAAATGGGTTGTAAATTATTAGAAATAATGGCAGATGGGTTGTATGCTGTTTTCCACAGATTTGAGGCTTTCCTAAAAAAGGTTGATGCACAAGCACTGACTATTGGATGTCCATCCAACGGCCGTCGTGCTTCTTCAATCTCTGCTCTTCCTGCTCCAGCCGCTCAAACAAGCGCCGGCGGGACTGCCTGCTCCCTCCTCCTCGCGGTCGGCTGTGCTACCGCGCAGGCCTCACCGCCCGACCGTACTCCCATCGCTGGCCTAGCCATCCCTCTACTCACCCACACCTGCTATTATTCTCCGGCGACGGTAGACGAACCAATAAACCCTCGTACAGTCGTACTCCCCTCCGCGTGGGATACAACTGCCGAGTCTTCCCTGCCTCCGTGTCGTCCCCTTCCTAGGCCTCGCCGTCGTCCACTGCCCTGGTGCTCTCGGTGCGGCGTGCTCAACATGGTCAAGGAACGACTTCCATCGGACGTGGACTGTACGTGGAGAGGCTGACAGCTGGGTCCACGACGGCTGCAAGGAAGTGCCTCCTTATTATGCAGAAAATAATGATTCCTCCACCTGACAGCAGGGACCCACCGGATAGGCCATCGTATTTCACGAAAAAAACGTTTCCCCCTGACTGCTGGGACCCACCAGCTACACCTTCGCACGCAAGGAAGTGCATCCGGGCAAAAAAACGATTCGCCCCCCTGACTGCTGGGACCCACTAGCTACATCTTCGCATGCAAGGAAGTGCGTCCAGGCAAAAAAACCAAAAAGATTCGCCCCCCTGACTGCTGGGACCCACCAGCTACATCTTCGCACGCAGGGAAGTGCGTCCGGGCAAAAAAATGATTCGCCCCCTGACTGCTGGCACCCACCAGCTACATCTTCGCAGGCAAGGAAGTGCCTGACAGTCGGGACCCACCTAGTCGAAGCGTACGTGGCATTGTCATTCTGGTCGCGAACGTGTACGTACATATATACTGGTGGATGTAGAGGCGCGCATGTGTCGTAGTAGAGGCGGCCAGGGTGCAAGAAAGAAAATATGGCCACGTATGTGTACATACGGGCGGGGTCTCGAATGCCTACTCGCGCATACGTACGGCGAGGGCTCGTGTACATGGCTGGGTCGGAACGGAGAAACAACGTTGTCATCGTGTTCATGGGGAGGCAACGGAATGCTTCGTGTTCATCGGGAGGCAATGCGGCTGGGTCAGAACGGAATGCGTGGTCGTGTTCATCCGGGGGGCTTGGACGGAAGAGGCGATGGAAACGAGGCCTGGCGTACCGCACAAAGGAGGAAACAGACCTCCTACGGTCGAAACGGGGGTCCTGTTGATCAGGAGGGGTGTGGCGTACCGCAAAACGGAGGAAACTGACCTCCTACGGTCGAAATGGGGGTCCTGTTGATCGGGAGGGGTGTGGCGTACCGCAAAACGGAGGAAACGGACCTCCTACGGTCGAAACGGGGGTCCTGTTGATCGGGGGGTGTGGCGTACCGCAAAACGGAGGAAACGGACTTGTGTTGGAGCGCTACGGTCGAAACGGGGTTCCTGTTCATCGGGAGGGGTGTGGCGTACCGCAAAATGGAGGAAACGGACCTCCTACGGTCGAAACGGGGGTCCTCTTGATCGGAGGGGGGGGGTGTGGTGTACCGCAAAACGGAGGAAACGGACTTGTGTTGGAGCGCTATGGTCGAAACGGGGGCCCTGTTCATCGGGAGGGGTGTGGCGTACCGCAAAACGGGACTCCATGGGATGTTGTTCATCTCCACCGTCGACCCCCTCTAGCCTCCACGAGCTAATGTTCATCCACCGTCGACCTCCTCTAGCCTCCACGGGCTCCTGTTCATCCAGCCTCCACCACGCGCTACTCCACCGGCTACTGTTCAACCACCCCTCCACCGTCTACTGTTCATCCAGCCCTCCACACCACGGGGTCCTGTTCAACCACCCCTCCACGGGCACCCCTCCACGTCTACTGTTCATCCTGCCCTCCACACCACGGGGTCCTGTTCATCCACCCCTCCACGGGCACCCCTCCACCGTCTACTGTTCATCCAGCCCTCCACCACACCACGGGGTCCTGTTCATCCAGAGGCAACACCACCGCTCACTGTTCATCCAACCCCCCCCCCCCCCCCCGCAACGCTCACTGTTCATCCCATCGGTCGGCTTCAGTTAGTAGCAGTAGCCAAGGAATCACTCGATTGGGTTTGGTTAACAGCCATCGATCGATCGCTCGGGTTTAGTAACACGTAGTCTGCAGTGCAATCGCTCGGGTTCAGTTAGAGCCCAACGCCTCCCTCGGGTTCAGTTAGAGCCAACGCCTCGCACACACGCGCGTACGTGTACGAGAGAAACGCGCATCGCTCGGCCCTCGACCTCCCACCGTAACCAGGAACTCCCCAAAATTTTCCTCCCCCTTGCTTCTACCATGGTTTTTTCCGTCGTGGACAGCCCAAAGAATGTCATGCAGCTGCGTCTCCGGCCCGCCCAGGACGAAAAGCCCATTTTCTGTCATGATTTTTTGTCATAGAAGTAGGAGCCCACAAAATCTATGATGATACCGGGTTTTTTAACAATTATCGTCATAGAAGTGGCATATGTATGACAGAAAAAAAATTCGTTCGGCCCAAAATGTCACGGATGTGTCTTTTTTTTGTAGTGTCATCAGAGATAGGCAAGTCAAGGCCGCTAGAGCCAAAGGCAAAAATGTGTCACTGCTTTTGGATCCAAGGTTGATCCTCGACTATATTGATCTCTGGCACAAGGACCCAAACACTCCAATGCCTGATTTCAAGTTGACTCCTGGACAAAGTCACATGCTGACCCATTTCATCCAAGAAGAAAAATGGAAATATGAGAAGGCCAGGCAGATCAAGAAAGCGCAATATAAGAAGGAGAAATTTCTGAAGAACAACGTTGTCACTATGACAACAGATGAACTTGTAAAAATCCAATCTGAAATCAAAACCCTCAGTGATGACTTCAAAGCCTACTATGCTGATTGGCAAGGAGCCAAGGTCAGGTTTGTTAAACTGACTGAGAAGTTCACCTCAAATGTTGTAGCTCCATCGCAACAGGAAATTCCTCAGGCTGAAGCATCTGCTCAGCCAACTAAAGAACATGCCAGCACCATTGATGACTTTCAGGCTGCTGAAGAAAATGTGAGTTCCAGGGCTGATGAGTGCATTCTGGACGCTGAAGAAATTGACAGGGCATCCAGTAGTGGTGCACCTGAAGAAAATGAAGAAGTCAGGGCAACTACATCAGTTGTGCTTGAAGAAAATCAGCCAGATTCCTCTACTCCTCCTGCACCTACACCAACTCTGATCCTTCCATCTGCATCAGATGTGAAGAAGACCAAGGCTGCAGAGCGTGCAGCTATGAAGAAAAGGAAAGCATCAGCTACTTAAGATTCTTCAGCTCTGAAGAAAATGAAGTCTATGACAAGTTCGTTCGCAAATCCCATTGATGTTGTTCCGATCTCAACCATGCCATCAAAGGACCTTGTTCCTTTTGATGAAGAATATGTGATCCCTAGTGGATCTGATGAAGAAAATCCTTCTGCTCCTTCGTCAGAGCAGATGGATGAAGAAATTGAAGCGGATCAAATCCCTTCAACACTAGTTGTTTCCTCGCCTATGCCTCAGTTCACAGCTGAAGAGGATGGCGTTGAAGAAATGGAAGATGAAGATGTGGACATTGGCTGCACCACACCAGTGATGAATGATGATTTCTAGGAAAGTCAGCATCCCAACTCTTCACTATTCACACCTTTACAACAAATACCTCAGTCCCCTGCACAAACTGTTCAAATGGGCTCTGAAGAAACTCACCCCACTTCATCTGTACATGAAGAAATTCCAGACACTAGTGCTGAAGAAACTGCTGCTGCTGAACATCTGAAGACGCAAACTGCCACTGAAGAGGAACCAGAAATTCCTCAGCATGAAGAACCTGAGATTGCGATTCCTGAGGTTGTGATGCAACTCACTGAAACTCCTCTACCCAAGCCAAAGGATCCATTCTCTAGGAAGCAAAAATTCAAGGCTGATGAGTTCTTCGGCGAGCACGTATTCTTCACAGACTACAACCCCTATGACTCTGCTCGCATTAGGAAGAGGCATTTCTAGACTGCCAGCCAGGCTAATTTCTATTTCTAAGTGCTGTTCAATAAAGACAAAATCTTCTACCATGAGCACATTCCTCACATGGATATGGAATCTCTGCCGTGCTTCATGCCAGTCCTCAGTGTTCTTCACGACGCTGGACTATTAAATTTCTGCACTGACATCTGTGATTGGAATGAAGAACTCATTCTTCAATTTTATGTGATGCTGCACATCACAGGAGTTTCTGAAGATGTGAATTCATGGGTGCTGGACTGGATGTCTAAAAACACTCACTACACGGCACCAGCTACTGAATTGCTTCGTGCTTTACCACTCAGTCCTCCCCTTGAAGCTGCTCGTTGCATCTACAGTGAACCTGAGCTTACAAATCACTACATGCAAGTTCTGATGAAGCCTTTGAAGCCAGGTCAGGCCCCACGAACCAAATTCCTCGTGAAGGAATTACTATATGTGCCTCGGACTATCTATCGCATTCTGACGAGGACAATGAGTCCCATCAAAGGCCACGACTCATCTGATGAGGAAATAGTTGGCATCATGAATAATCTGCTATTCAACATCATACATAGCATTCCTATCAACTATCACGATTTCTTCATGAGGACTCTGGCAAATGCTGCACTTTCTCCGTTTGAGTTGAAACCTTATGCACCTTGGATTATGAGATTCCTCAGGACAAGGTCTTCACTCAACTACAAGGCTGATTTTCAGAATCACCTTAGCTATCTGCCCCCGATTGAAGTCCTCAAGCAGGCTTTTGCTTCAACTGATGAAAAGGGCAAGGCTCCTGCTGTCATTGATGAAGGCATTCGTCCATTGGATGGTCAGTTTCGCAAAGTTGCATCTTATTCCACCAATGATGACTCTGCCACGCATGACTCTGCTGCCAATGCACCCAAGTCTACTCCTCAAGCCACTGCTCCTCGTGTGATGACTGACTGTGAGCTTCTGCTTAGTCTTCACCAGAAGGTGGACCGAAACCATAAATGTGTTAAGCAAAAGTTTGGTTCATTCTTCACAACATGACTGCTACACACAATGCAGTGAAGAAAAACCATTACTACCTCCATGAAGTTTTCGGTCACACTTGGGCCATTCTATCACATCTGCATGGTGAAGAGGATCTCAAGGCAATGGGTCTCAAGGAAGATTTTGCCTGGTCTGCACGTCCACCGAAGAAAGACAAGAAGGTCAAGGTTCCTCCTTTGGTATCCAGCTCATATTCTTCATCGCGCGACACTGAAAGTGCGTTATATCGACTAGAGGGGGGTGAATAGGCGATTTTTATGAAAGTCTTCAAAACATGGGAGTTTTGAAGACAAACGATAGATATGAACCTATAACCATGCAGCGGAAGGTAGACTACCCTAGACAAGCCACAGTCAAGTTTTCAATGAAGTGAAAGCACAAAGACTAACAGCTGCTAGGCAGTACGGATCAGGATGGAAGATACTATGAAATCAATCTAAACAAACAGTCACACAGTGAAGACAAATGGAAAATGCAAATAGGCACTGACTTCACAAGGGCCAACTGTAAATAAAGAGATGGGATGGATAGAACCAGTGAGCTTGGTGAAGACAAAGGTTTGGTAGACCAGTTCCAACTGCGGTGACAGTTGTACTTCTAGTTAGGGCGGATAGATATTTAAACCTGAGGACACACAGTCCCGGACACCTAGTCCTGAACACACAGCTCAGGACACTCAGTCCTCACCATATTCCCCTTGAGCTAAGGTCACACAGACCTCGCCCAATCACTCTGGTAAGTCTTCAAGGTAGACTTCCAAACCTTCACAGACTTCGTTCACCGGCGATCCATAATGACTCTTGGATGCTCAGAACGCGACGCCTAACCGGCTGGAGGATTCACACTCCTCAAGTGTAATAAGTCTTCAGATCACACAGATAGAAAGACTTAAGTGATGCCTAACACTCTTTGGCTCTGGGTGTTTGGGGCTTTATCCTCGCAAGGAATTCTCTCTCAAAGGCTTCGAGGTGGGTTGCTCTCAAACGACAAAAGCCGTACTCTAACTCTGAGCAGCCAACCGTTTATGGTTGTAGGGGGTGGGCTATTTATAGCCACTAGGCAACCCGACCTGATTTATCCGAAATGACCCTGGGTCACTAAGGAACTGACACATGTTCTAATGGTCAGATTTCAAACACACATGGCAACTTTACTTGGGCTACAAGCAAAGCTGACTTATCCAACTCTGGACAAGATTTGCTCTCATAGTCTTCACTTGAAGACATAGGATTTTGGTTAAGCATCACTTCAATCATTCCGACTGGTTCTCTTGGACCCCACTTAATAGTACGGTGGTTCCTATGACTCAACAAAGAAGAAAAAGAACGACGAAAGAACTAAGTCTTCGCGCTCCATAGTATTCATGCGATGTCTTCTCTTGTCATAGTCTTCAATGTGAATGTCTTCACATACCACCTTTTTCTTCAATGTCTTCTTATATTTTTAGGGGTCATCTCTGGTAGGAAAACCGAATCAATGAGGGACTTCTACCTGTGTTATCCTGCAATTCTCACAAACACATTAGTCCCTCAACTAGGTTTGTCGTCAATACTCCAAAACCAACTAGGGGTGGCACTAGATGCACTTACAATCTCCCCCTTTTTGGTGATTGATGACAAACTAGTTGAAGTTTTCAACGGGGAATATAATATGTGAAATTGTAAAGGATAGGGGATTGTCTTCATAAGTTGCAAGGGCTCCCCCTGAAGATGTGCATATAAGTAATTTGCTTTTGGAATGCAAATGCACATGGCAGGTTGTACTTGTGGAGATCCTCTTCAACTTATGATGACAATTCATCATGCATGAAAACTATGTGAAGATAATGACATGCATAATGAAAAATGGACGTCTGCAAAATGATCTAAGTGCGGAATTCTATCGTCGCACATGCGGAATTTATCATCGCATCACAGAATAGCAAATAAGTAGCAGACGACCATCGAGTTTAAGTGTTACAACTCAAAGAACCAAATGTATCAAAATGAGAGTTGTAAACACTAGGCAAAATATAAAGCAACCGCCCATATGGACCTGCTTGAAGACTATCAAACTCATATGCTTCTCCCCCTTTTGTCAGTAAGGACCAAAAAGGTCTGAAGACATAGAGCATCTACTCGTTCCCATGAGGAGTAGGTGAAGCAGCAAGGTCGTCGGTGTTGTTAGGCAGTGCAGACGAACTCGGGGCAGTGTCGATGCGTACAGAAGTAGGGGGTGGTGAAGTAGCATCGTCTTCGTCATCGATCACTCTGGCATTCATAGTTGCCGCGGAGGAAGAGAACTCAGAGTCTTCAAGAGATGGAGTTCGTCGCAGCACAGTCCTTCTTGGAGGTGTTGAGTCAAACTTGAAGCGTTCAGAGAAGCCATCCTCTTGAAGATCATCCTCAGAGCACATAAGCGTCAGCCCTTTCCATGTACGCCGACAGGTTTCATGGGCAACAAAGGCATTCTTGATGGCAAGATTGCGAATCATGTTTATGTCCACCAAGAGGCTTTGCATTTGGCGCTTCAGCCAGTCATGATGCCTATCCTGTTTCTGATGAAGCGCAACTAGAAGCTCTTGGTCATTGAGAACACGGGATCGCTTCTTGGGCTGTTGGGCAATGGTGCTGTCAGTGGCTTCAGTGAGGGCACGGTGAGGTGCACGTGTAGAGCCAGCCAGAGGATAAACACGAGAGACTGCTTGAACTCCTTCAATGTTTTGAGAGAAGCTTTGATTCTCAGCATTCTGAAGACTAAGATGCTCCTTGGCAGAAAGATCCGATGATTGCGAGCAGAGGGCTGATAGGTGACAGCTGAGTGTAGTGTGATCAGCCGCATTATCCATGGAGCATAAAACTTCAAGCCAAAAATGTCAGATCCTGATGCAGCAAGCTGGCGAATAAAGAAGTCTTGTGCGTTGAAGCTTTTGCCATGAAGAATATGAAAGACCAACGTCTTCATTGTGCCTTCTAGCTTGGCATGTGGAGAATGTCCTTTGATGGGCCAGAGAGTTCGCCTTATGATGTGATAGATGGTACATGGCACATACTGAAAGTGCGTTATGTCGACTAGAGGGGGGTGAATAGGCGATATTTATGGAAGTCTTCAAAACGTGGAAGTTTCGAAGACAAACGATAGAAATAAACCTATTACCATGCAGTGGAAGGTAGACTACACTAGGTAAACCATAGTCAAGTATTCAATGAGGTGAAAGCACAATGACTAATAGCAGCTAGGTAGTAAGGATCAGGTAGGAAGATATTATGAAGCCAAACAGAACACGCAGTTACTCAGTGAAGACAAAAGATAGTGCAATCGTATAATGACTTCACAAGGACCAACAGTAAGTAAAGGGAAGGGAAGGATGAAACCAGTGACTCGTTGAAGACAATGATTTGTTGGACCAGTTCCAGTTGCTGTGACAACTGTACGTCTGGTTAGGGAGGCTAGGTATTTAAACTTGAGGACACACAGTCCCGAACACCCAGTCCTGAACACGCAGCTCAGGACACCCAGTCCTCACCGTATTCCCCTTGAGCTAAGGTCACACAGACCTCGCCCAATCACTCTGGTAAGTCTTTAAGGTAGACTCCCAAACCTTCACAGACTTCATTCACCGGCGATCCACAATGTCTCTTGGACGCTCAAAACGCGATGCCTAACCGGCTAGAGGATTCACAGTCCTCAAGTGTAATAAGTCTTCAGATCACACAGACAAGAAGACTTAAGTGATGCCTAACACTCTTAGGCTCTGGGTGGTCAGGGCTTTATCCTCGCAAGGAATTCTCTCTCAAAGGCTTCGAGGTGGGTTGCTCTCAAACAACAAAAGCCGTACACTAACTCTAAGCAGCCAACCGTTTATGGTTGTAGGGGGTGGGCTATTTATAGCCACTAGGCAACCCGACCTGATTTGTCCGAAATGACCCTGGGTCACTAAGGAACTAACACGTGTTCCAACGGTCAGATTTCAAACTCACACGGCAACTTTACTTGGACTACAAGCAAAGCTGACTTGTCTGACTCTGGACAAGATTCGCTCTCATAGTCTTCACTCGAAGACATAGGTTTTGGTTAAGCATCACTTCAGTCATTCTGACTGGTTCTCTTGGACCCCACTTAACAGTATGGTGGTTCCTATGACTCAACAAAGAAGAAAAAGAACTACGAAGGATCTAAGTCTTCGAGCTCCATAGGCTTCATGCGATGTCTTCCCTTGTTATAGTCTTCAATGTGAATATCTTCATATACCACCTTTGACATCAATGTCTTCATAGATTTTTAGGGGTCATCTCTGGTAGGAAAACCGAATCAATGAGGGACTTCTACCTGTGTTATCCTGCAATTCTCACAAACACATTAGTCCCTCAACTAAGTTTGTCATCAATACTCCAAAACCAACTAGGGGTGGCACTAGATGCACTTACACATACTCAAGGTATTCAACATAGAACTCCTTAGGATATTCAGCATCTGGAGGCAAAGGCTTCATCATGCTAAGCATCTGACTCATATTGGGCTCAGGCTTGTGGAAGATGCTTTCCATGGCAGCACTGTGAAGCTGACAACCGGGTTCCTACAGATCTCCTGGAGTGGGCAGGCCAGTAAGCTCAATGATATCAAAGGCTTTGGCTTCATGATGAACATTGCCTGTCATCCACTCAAGGACCCAAGTCTTCAGATCCCTGTTGTAGCCACAGATATGAAGAGTGGCATAGAATTGGAGCATCAATTCTTCATTCCAGTGCTCCTTATCAGTGATGAACTGCAGCAAGCCTGACTCTCTGAAGCAATCCAGAGCTTCTTCCAAATAGGGCAGTCCAGTTATGGCTTCAGTGTCAAGACGCATATGTGGGAAAATGCGACCTTGATTGTACAGAATGCATGAGTAATAATTGCGTTGCTGATAACTCCAGAACCGATCAGAAGATATTCTTGCCTTGGTGTAGGGGTTCTTGGTGCTATTAAAGAAGGTGTTGTGTGCCTTGAAGCCATTGATATTGAATGATCCGGGTGCAGATGCAGTGCCTGGAAACCTGGGCAACCTTGGTATTGACTTCTGAACCTGAGGCATGTGCTCAACGTGATAGTCAAACTGAGGACCAGCAGCAGGCAGAGGAGTCAGAAAAGGCCATTTGACAGTGACAAGTTGGCCATAGTCGAATGCTTGCTCGATAGTGTGTGGCCTTGGTGGTGGAATAGGAGCAGTGGCATCACCAGAGGCGTCAGGCTGCACATCTGTTATAGTTGCATCATTGGCTTCATTGGCCTCTGGCACATTGGTTGGTGCAGGCTCCACATTTGCTTCAGCCATGACTACGTCATTGGCTTCATTTGTGTTGGTGGTGGCAGCCTCAAGATTCTCAACCTCCACTTGATGAGCTGGAGAGTCGGGCACAGACACGTTCACTTCAGGAACAACTTCTTCAGAGTTTGGGGGTGTAGGGACATGATCTTCTTCTTGTTTGTCATCGGCTGATGCAGCCGGATTGTCTTCAACACCTTTGGCTTCAGACTCAGAGACAGTCACAGTAGGAGTGGCATCTGGAAATACTTGACATGCAATAGATTGGTGGTGCACTTCTCCTTCTGGAACGCTCGGAAGAGGGACTTGAGACCTTGGTCCTTTGCGAAGTCTGCGTAGCGCAGGCGACGCCTGTGGAGATGGAGTTGGCTGGGCCTCAAATTCATCCTCTTCTTGCATTGATGGGGTTGCTTGGGGAGAGCTTGGAGTGTCTTGTCTCTGTGGGTGATCAGCCCACGATGCATCCTGAGCAGTTGGCATCAGACGACGACCAATGCTGATGAGTTCGTTGTGCGTAAGCACATGCGATGATACCAGTTGGTGCTCGATCTGAGGAAGGACTTCATCATCTTCAACATTGTCCTGGTGACCAATGTCTTCAGCAGCGGTGGGGTCAACTGCTGGAATCTCTTCAGCATCAGGAGCCTCTGTGGAAGCAGGCTCATGAACAATCAGTTGGCGCTCATGGTGTTCAGATGCAGGGCGAACCATTGAGATAGGTTCAACAACTAAGGGCTCTGTGGGAGCAGCCCGATCCTTCTTGGTTTTGCGCTTCTTCTTAGAGGGAGCGACATCAGAAGCTTCAGGATTTTTCCTTTTTTGGCTTCAGCTTTGGCAGTCCTCGTCTTCTTCAGTTCTGAAGCGGTTGACCTGACCTTTGGCTTCAAGCCAGTCATGCTGCTTGGGAAGACTATGCGAGATTCTTCCTGCCTTGAAGGTGCGGATTAGTCAGTTGAGGGCTTCTTCTTCTTTGCAGCCATTCTTGGTCGATGCCAGGACGACCAAGAGCCTTGCGCTTCTCAGCCTCATTGTAGGCTTGCACACACTGGTCAGCCAGGCTCTTCATGCGCTCACGAGAACCTTGAGCTTCTTCACGCTTCTTGAGAAAGGCTTCCTTGAGCTCGTGCAACATAATCTTGAAGTTTTTCACATCTTGCACGCTGAGCTTGGCCATGTTCTTCTTGAACTGAGCTTTCTCATAGTCGATCTTTTGCTTCAGTTCAACGATGCGTTGAGCTAGAGATAGCTCAGAAGCAGTGGCGCCAGTCAAGGCGGCACTGAGGCCAATTGGAAGCTGCAGCTCTTCAAAGCTGAGGTTGGGCGTGTCAAACCACTCATCAATGAAGTTATGGATGATTGCCACATCAAAGAGAGGCAAATCATTGAAGATCTCTGCTTCTTCCTTGCTCTTGATCAGTTGCTCAAGAGTGTCATCTGCAAGATCTTCATCGCTGGCCAGATCAATGGCGTCATTGCGCAGAATAGCAGCAGCAGTCAGTGCCTGATCAGTATTCTTTCTCATCTCAGTCTTCTTGGAGATACGTGATAGATCTTCAGACTGCACACTGTCTTCAGGAGGTGCAGTAGCCAGTGGCTTCGCATGTGAGACCTTTGGTGCAGGAGCAGGCTTTGAAGCTTTAGGCTTCTTCAGTTTCTTTGGCCTTGGCGGTGCAGGCGCTTCATCAGATTCAGCGTCATCTACAGGCTCATCCACGGCTGTCCCTTGAACCATGATATGAGTGATGAGACCATCCAGGTTGTAGAAGGGCCCAACAAGATTGGGTTCAGCTTCGCGGGTGCCATCGGCACGGGGAGCAGAAGGACCAGGGTTGAAGTCTAGTCCCAATGACTGCTTGTTTTGCTTAGCCGAATTCTTGGCAAACTGGAAGTTGCGCTTGAACAGATTGTCGTCACGACACCATAGCAATGATGATGGGTCTGCATCCGCAGGCTGTGGTCCATGGACCATGCAGGGATAGAAGCCTTGTTCAATGGCTTCATCTCTGGACCTGGGTTGAAGATTCCTATATAGGATGTCTCCCCATGGTTGCTTGATGGCATTCTTCTCAGCATACTCCTGGGTCACAAACTTGTACTTGAACCATTGCTCTGCCCAGTATCTTTGAATCCATTGGATTCGTGTCTTGCACTGATTGTAATCCTCTTCTGGATCTGTCTTGTACAGCTCTGAGAGGTCATCAGGCAGATCTTTTGATGTTCCCCATCGATGCTGTCTGCCACCCTTCCTTGCTGATTTCTCTGCAGCCATGAACTTCAAACTGAATGGCTTCAATGCGTTCAAAGGTTTCAAAGGCTTCCGCTTGCTGGTCAAATAGGAACTGGCTTCGGGAGAATTTATATGATGCTGTAAGAATTCTGTAAATGAATGCAGACTATGAGAACCAAGGGATTCTCCCACGGACATGTACCTGTGACAGCATTAAGGTGCGAGGGAAGGGGAAGAGGTCATATGCATTCTCAGAAGATTTTGAAGATAAATTAGTTTAGAAGACATTGACCTCATAGTGCGAAGACATTCACTCATAGATAGAGAGTTGGTTCCAGATTTGTACGAATCCACGAATAAGTACAAGTGAGGAATCTAACTACTTTGTGAGACATAAGTGAACATACTAGGCATATTATGAGATGCAGTATGAAATAGATCCAACTTGTGTGAACAAAAACTACTTGTGGTAGAAAGTGATGAATCTATAGGATCAAAGGGGCCGTAAAAAGGAAGTTTTATTTACCACATGAAGAACTGCTAGACGGAGTGGGAGAGGAGGTCGAGCAGTTTGATCGTCCGTGCCCTAACTTGGAGACGGAGGACACCTTCGGCGACGGTGGAGAAGACGATGTCCGCGGCCGGCGTGGAGACGGCGTCGGTGAGGCCGCGGCAGCTAAGCGCTTCATCGCCGGCGTCGTCAAGGGCTAGCGGTGGCGCTAGGGTTTATGCGAGAGTGGAAGAAAGGATAATGACTGTGGTGAGGCGTGTATTTATAGGGACAGGGACGGCACGTTGTTATTACACAGGTGCCCCTGGCGATTCACATCTGAAGGGTACGTGGCTATCATGCAACATATCGGAGGTTGTTCCACGTTCCTACGCACGCCTGGATTGTTGGGTGGTCGTTCCCACTTCTCCGGGTTTCAGGTGAAAGGATTTAGCATTGAAAACAGACTTAATGGTTGTCTCTGTTTCTTCTGCTGACAAGGACGCAGAGAAGACATTCGACAGTTTCAATAGAATGCATATGATTTGGACAGATAGAGTTTGAGATAGAAAGCATAGAGAGATTAGGGTCCGATCACATTCACTTAGTTCAAAAGATTCAACAAGAAGACATAGCTATAAGTGAATGTTGTAGAGGACAGAGCACTAGTATATGTATGTATATATATATATATATATATATATATATATATATATATGAGAAAGACCATAAAATCAACATAGTGAAGATAATCATGAAGACAAGTTGAGATTGAAGCCAAACCAAATGTGAAGACATACCAACGTAACGCCATGAGTGAAACACTTCAAACAGAAAAAATTGATGGTGGCGTTACCCACCATATAGGAAGTATTAGACCCAGACACGGCGCACAATTATCGTGGCGCTCCGAAGTCAAATTCCACATTAATGTATTCACACTTAGAATGTAAGTCTTCATTGATTGAAGATATACTTTACTTCGTGTATTGCACATCTAAGTCATCAATATGCATAAGTGTTAGGATGTGTGCCTGATCACAGGACATTTGAGGATTCCAAGATATTTAGCTCACACCGTAACTTGCAAAACCTCTTCTCATCCAAGGGCTTGGTGAAGATATCTGCCAATTGCTCTTTAGTGTTGACGTGTATGATATCAATATCTTCCTTCACAACATGATCTCTGAGAAAGTGATGACGAATTTCAATGTGCTTTGTCTTCGAGTGCTGAACTGGGTTGTTGGCAATCTTGATGGCGCTTTCGTTGTCGCAGTAGAGTGGCACTTGCTTCAGATGAATGCCATAATCCTTGAGTGTTTGCTTCATCCATAGAAGATGAGCGCAGCAAGATCCAACAGCAATGTATTCAGATTCAGCAGTGGAGAGAGATACACAGTTCTGCTTCTTTGAAGACCAACATACAAGTGATCGTCCCAGAAAATGACATGTGCCAGATGTAGACTTGTGATCCACCTTGTCACCAGCATAATCAACATCCGAGAATCCAACCAGATCAAACTCTGAGCCCTTTGGATACCATAATCCTAATGTTGGGGTGTAAGCCAAATATCAAAGAATTCGCTTCACAGCTAAGTGATGCGATTCCTTTGGTGCCGCTTGGAATTGAGCACACATGCAAACACCAAGCATAATATCTGGCCTAGATGCACATAAATAAAGTAAGGAACCAATCATGGAGTGGTATACCTTTTGATCGAACTCTTTACCATTGTCGTCGGGACCCAGATGATGTTTGGCTGGCATTGGCGTCGTGAAGCCTTTGCAGTCTTGCATCCCAAATTTCTTTAGGCAATCTTTGAGGTACTTCTCTTGAGATATGAAGATGTCGTTGCGTTGCTGACGTATTTGAAGACCAAGGAAGAACTTCAGCTCACCCATCATGGACATCTGATATTGCTCTTGCATCATATATCCAAACTCGTCAGTGTATTTCTAATTGGTGCAGCTGAAGATAATGTCATCCACATATATTTGGCACACAAACAGTTCACCATCATATGTCTTCGTGAAGAGAGTGGGGTCGAGGGAACCAGGTTTGAAGCCTTTGCTCTTTAGGAAGTCTTTGAGTGTGTCATACCAAGCCCTAGGGGCTTGTTTGAGGCCATACAGTGCCTTGTTAAGCTTGTACACCATATCAGGATGTTTTGGATCTTCAAAGCCAGGTGGTTGTGCAACATACACTTCTTCTTCAATCTTGCCATTGAGAAAAGCGCTCTTCACATCCATTTGATATAGAAGAATGTTATGATGATTTGCATAGGCCAGCAGTATGCGTATGGCTTCAAGTCTAGCCACAAGAGCAAATGTTTCATCGAAGTCAATCCCTTCAACTTGAGTGTACCCTTGAGCAACGAGACGAGCTTTGTTTCTGACAACTTGACCATGCTCATCTTGCTTGTTGCGATATATCCATTTGGTGCCTATTATATTGTGCTTACGAGGATCAGGACGCTTAACCAGTTCCCATACATTATTCAGCTCAAACTGTTGAAGCTCTTCTTGCATAGCTTGAATCCATTCAGGTTCCATGAAGGCTTCTTCAAATTTCTTGGGTTCGGATATGAGACAAATGCGAAGTGCCCAAGGAAATTTGCTAGCTGTGTTTCCCTTGAATGAGTGAGTGGACCTGGTGCATTGGTGCTATCAATTATTCTCTCAATCTGTACTTCATTTGCGAAACAAGGATGTACAGGACAAAGATTTTTCTCTTGCTGATCATTGTCATCGTTAGAAGGATTGTCTTCAGACTAAGCATTGTTTTCAGTTTGATCATTGTCTTCAGGTTGATCAGGTGCGGAGATGATAAGTTCCTCTTCAGGCTGAGCTTCAGAAGGTATGATTTCTCCAGTTCCCATAAGTTTGATTGATTCACTGGATGGAACTTCATCAAGCACATTTGGCAGGTGCTCTCTTTGTGAGCCGTTAGTCTCATCGAACCGCACATCCACTGTTTCAACCACTTTATAATGGAAGAGGTTGAAGACTCTATAGGAGTGCGAATCCTTTCCATATCCAAGCATAGAACCTTCATGTGCTTTTGGTGCAAATTTTGAAGTGTGATGTGGATCCTTGATCCAGCACCTGGCACCAAATACTCTGAAGTAACTGACATTTGGCTTTTTGCCAGTAAGGAGCTCATAGGATGTCGTGTTGAGAAGCTTGTGAAGATAAACACGGTTGATGATATGGCATGCAGTATCAATGGCTTCAGGCCAGAACTTTCTTGGAGTCTTGTATTCATCAAGCATCGTCCAGGCCACCTCAATAAGTGTTCTGTTCTTGCGTTCCACGACGCCATTCTGCTGTGGTGTGTACGGAGCTGAGAATTCATGTGTAATGCCCAAAGTATCAAAATAAGTGTCTAGACCAGTGTTCTTGAATTCAGTGCCGTTATCACTTCTGATGTGCTTGATCTTTACGCCATAGTTGTTCATGGCTCGATTGGTGAAGCGTCTGAAGACATCCTGCACTTCAGTCTTGTAGAGGATTATATGCACCCAAGTATATCTTGAATAATCATCAATAATGACAAAGCCATAGAGACAAGCAGTAGTAGTAAGAGTTGAGTAATGAGTGGGACCGAAAAGGTCCATGTGGAGTAGTTCGAAGGGTTGAGTCGTTGTCATGATTGTCTTCGAGGGATGCTTGGCCCTCGTCATCTTTCCTGCTTCACAGGCACCGCATAAGTGATCCTTCTTGAACTTGACGCCCTCGATGCCTATGACATGCTTCTTCTTTGCAAGGGTGTGGAGGTTCCTCATGCCAGCATGCCCTAGCCTCCGATGCCAGAGCCAGCATTCAGAAGCTTTTGCTAGAAGACATACGGCAAGTTGTGGTCCTGCTGAGAAATCTACCATGTACAAATCATCTTTCCGATACCCTTCAAACACTAGAGACTTGTCAGATTCCATTAGAACAAGGCAACGATATTTTCCAAACATCACAATCATGTTTAAATCACAAAGCATTGAGATAGACATTAAGTTGAAACCAAGGGATTCAACAAGCATGACTTTATCCATGTGTTGATCCTTTGAGATTGCAACTCTACCTAGACCCAATACCTTGCTTTTACTAGTGTCAGCAAATGTGATGTGACTTTTGTCAGATGGACGTAAGGTTGAGTCCATGAGAAGACTTCGCTTGCCAGTCATGTGATTAGTACACCCACTATCAATAATCCATTCTGAGGCAGTTGGTGTCATACCCTACAGTGCAGTTAGGGGGATAGGCTTCACGAAGAGAATTGTGAAGCATAAACATTTGACGAGCAAGTGGATTATGAACGCTTAGATCAAGGTTAGGACTGATAGGGCAAGTAGCAAGCGACTCAGGAACAAAATATATAATAGGACCATTTGGGCATTTGATCTTGTGCCCTACAAGATGTTTAAGGTCCCCAGCAAGAGCTTCAGACAATTTAGGTTTTTGGCTGGAGACCTTTCCCTGCAAAAGAGAGTTAAGCTTTCTTAGCCACCCACATCTTCAAGGGTGGCTTCGAAGCAATGAGTCTAAGTGCAGCATCTGAGAAATTTGGCTTTGGAGCCCTAGCAAAAAATCTTGCAGGTGGACAATAGTACTCATAAGGATAAGCAGAATAATTTTTGGTCTTATGAACATGGCGGTTTGATGAAACGCGCTCATATTCATAGGCCTGAGTAAGGTTTCCCTGCAAAACATTTGCGTTAGTGCGACTCACGTGAGTCCTCTGTCTGTATGAAGCCTTTGGACCATATGAAGCATGTGGTCTAGGGTTTGTCTTCTTCACTTGTGGTGTCATGACGACATTCACAGGAAGATTCTCCAAACACCTTTTCGACACCCAGACTTTCTTCATAGGTGGCCCATTGCTGCAGTTAGTACCAATATACCTGGCAAACACTTCACCATTATGATTCTTAAACAGTTTATAGTTTGCATCAAAGGATTCATCAATAACAATGGGATTAGCACAAGTGAAGCCAGATAGGGTGGATGGATCTGCTGAAGGTTCCTTGGCAGCAACCCATGTGGTTTTGGGGTATTGCTCAGGTTTCCAGTAAGAGCCATCAGCATTCATTTTCCTTTCGAACCCAACACCCCCTTTCCTAGGGTTTTGGCTCAGGATCTGCCTTTTGAGGACATCACATAGTGTCTGATGCCCTTTGAGACTTTTGTACATCCTTGTTTCAAGAAATGTCTTCAACCTGGCATTCTCATCAGCAATAGCAGTGGTATCCTCAACAGAGGGGTTAGTTACCACATCAACAGTTGAAGATATTGCAATAGTAGCAGTAGAACATTTAGCAACAGAAGTAGCGTTATCACGCTCAAGGCATTTAAGACATGGTGGTTCAAATCCTTCCTGAGCTGAACTGATCTGTTCGGCGCGAAGTGACTCGTTTTCCTTTTGAAAATCTTCATGAGTCGCTCTCAATTTCTCAAGATCTTGCTTCCTTTGAAGATAATCATAGGAAAGCTTTTCATGAGTTGTTGAGAGCATTTCATGACGACTTTCAAGTTCCTCATACTTAACGTGAAGATTTTTTATGTCTTCAATTAAGGACTGAGATCGAGTCATTTCAGCGTCTAACAGATCATCGCTTTTGTCTAACAGTTTTTGAATATGTTCCATAGCTTTCTGTTGTTCAGTTGTAATTTTAGCAAGTGTTTTGTAGCTGGGTCCAAATTCATCACCAGATTCATCATCACTGGATTCAGATAGATAGCATTTAATTACCTTAGCATCCTTTGCCATAAGGCATGATGCAGAAGATGATGATTCTGGTTCGAATGTCATCGCTTTGAGAGATTCCTTAAAGTCCTCAAACCAAGGATCATGACGAGTTCGATGACCTTCATAGACCTCAGAGAGACGGTCCCAGATAAGCTTCGCATGATCGAGATGCATGATATTCCTATACTGATTTTGAGACAAACAGGAGCAGATGACGTCCTTCGACGTGAGGTTGAGAAGAGTGTACTTGCGAATGTCATCAGCTTCCGCCATCTTGCACAGATCGGTCAGACCAATCTTAGTGACGGTCCACAGCTCGCTGTTCATCGCCATGAGGTGCTTCTTCATCATGGCCTTCCACTTGGGATACTCGTGACCGTCAAAGATGGGGCATGACACAGTCTTCATTCCTGTGGTCGACATAACTAAAACTCCAGGCGGTTAAACCAAAATCACACAGAACAAGGGAGTACCTTGCTCTGATACCAATTGAAAGTGCGTTATATCGACTAGAGGGGGGTGAATAGGCGATTTTTATGAAAGTCTTCAAAACATGGGAGTTTTGAAGACAAACGATAGATATGAACCTATAACCATGCAGCGGAAGGTAGACTACCCTAGACAAGCCACAGTCAAGTTTTCAATGAAGTGAAAGCACAAAGACTAACAGCTGCTAGGCAGTACGGATCAGGATGGAAGATACTATGAAATTAATCTGAACAAACAGTCACACAGTGAAGACAAATGGACAATGCAAATAGGCACTGACTTCACAAGGGCCAACTGTAAATAAAGAGATGGGATGGATAGAACCAGTGAGCTTGGTGAAGACAAAGGTTTGGTAGACCAGTTCCAACTGCGGTGACAGTTGTACTTCTGGTTAGGGCGTATAGGTATTTAAATCTGAGGACACACAGTCCCGGACACCCAGTCCTGAACACACAGCTTAGGACACTCAGTCCTCACCATATTCCCCTTGAGCTAAGGTCACACAGACCTCGCCCAATTACTCTGGTAAGTCTTCAAGGTAGACTTCCAAACCTTCACAGACTTCATTCACTGGCAATCCACAATGACTCTTGGATGCTCAGAACGCGACGCCTAACCGGCTGGAGGATTCACAGTCCTCAAGTGTAATAAGTCTTCAGATCACACAGACAGAAAGACTTAAGTGATGCCTAACACTCTTTGGCTCAGGGTGTTTAGGGCTTTAGCCTCACAAGGAATTCACTCTCAAAGGCTTTGAGGTGGGTTGCTCTCAAACGACAAAAGCCGTACTCTAACTCTGAGCAGCCAACTGTTTATGGTTGTAGGGGGTGGGCTATTTATAGCCAGTAGGCAATCCGACCTGATTTGTCCAAAATGACCCTGGATCACTAAGGAACTGACACGTGTTCCAACAGTCAGATTTCAAACACACACGACAACTTTACTTGGGCTACAAGCAAAGCTGACTTATCCAACTCTGACAATATTTGCTCTCATAGTCTTCACTCGAAGACATAGGATTTTGGTTAAGCATCACTTCAGTCATTCCGACTGGTTCTCTTGGACCCCACTTAACAGTACGGTGGTTCCTATGACTCAACAAAGAAGAAAAAGAACGACGAAAGAACTAGGTCTTCACGCTCCATAGTCTTCATGCGATGTCTTCTCTTGTCATAGTCTTCAATGTGAATGTCTTCACATACCACCTTTGTCTTCAATGTCTTCTTACATTTTTAGGGGTCATCTCTGGTAGGAAAACCGAATCAATGAGGGACTTATACTTGTGTTATCCTGCAATTCTCACAAACACATTAGTCCCTCAACTTGGTTTGTCGTCAATACTCCAAAACCAACTAGGGGTGGCACTAGATGCACTTTACAGACACCGATGAGCATGAAAACTTGCACGACACTGCAGCAGGCCCTTCCACGACAAACGACCCCAACAACGATGGCTCTCCTTCATCAACTTGATATTCTTCAGGGGCGTTAGTCCTCATTTTCGATCCTTTTGGTCATTCGATGACAAAGGGGGAGAATTTTGAGTTAGTCTTCAAGCGGGTCTGTCTATATGGGCGTTTTTTCTAAGTTACAACTCTCGTTCTTCTAAAACTTTATTGGATCGAGTTGTAAACTTAAACCCGATGGTGCTCTGATACTTTTGATGTGTTTTTTGCGTGCTTATTCCTCATATATGTTAATGCACGCATGCTGAATTACATCAGTCACCATACTTCATCATGCATTTCAAATTCTTCATTATAATATGTCAAATGCGTGTATGAATTACAAGATATAGGGGGAGATCTCCATGATTCTACTCTTCAAGTGTGCAATGCTTCAAAAGCAAATTCCTCACCATGCACATCTTCAGGGGGAGTTCTTCTATATCTTGCAATCAAATTCCTCAATATCAGTATTTACACTTCATATGTTTATCCCCGTTGAAAACTTAACCTATATTGTCATCAATCACCAAAAAGGGGGAGATTGTAAGTGCATCTACTGCCCCTTAGTGATTTTGGTGTATTGAGGACTTATAGGTTAAGGGACTAATGCGTTTGTGAGTGTACACAGGTCTATAAGTCTATGAGGAGTTTGATATTTACAGAGAAAGTCGACCCCTAAAAATGAAATTCTTCGACTGAAGACTTTGAATTTCTGAAAACTTTCTGAAGACTCTGAAAGTGAAGAAATTGGTGTGACCTTGAAGACTTGGTATTCATTTGAGGAACATGAAGCATGAAGACTTTTGTTTTTGTAGTTTCATTTTCTCTTTCTTGAGTCTTAGGAAACACCATACTGTTAAAGGGGGTCGAGGAAATACTAAGGAAAAATTTCCATGTGATGCTCAACTCAAAATCCTACACCTATCAATCCCTTCGAGTGAAGCCATTGGAAATCTCATACAGTTCAGTCATATTCTTCAGTGACAGAGACGAAGTTCTTATGGTCTCTGAGAAATTTGTTCTGACTGAGGAGTTAGGAATTCGCCAGTGCGGATTGCCTACATAGTGAGGAACATGATAGCCCTGAAGATTTTGCTACTCAAAATTCCGACCGTTGTTGTGCTATGCGCCAGCTGTCCCAAAATATCTACCCACCTAACGGTCATATCATTGAAGGGCATTTATGTCTTATCATGTCAGGCTGCTCCCTAGGCTATAAATAGCCACCTCCTACAACCAGTAGATGGTTGGCTGCTCCGAAGAAACTTACACTTGTCATTTGAGAGCATCCCATCCTCCGAGGACATTGAGCAAAAATCATCAAGTGAGGAAAACTCAAACCCAAACACCTACCAACCCCAAGTGATTGAGCATCACTGAAGAGATTGATCCTGCATGGATCCGACGCTTGCTACCTTTGAAGACTGTGCTTCTTCCAGACGGTTAGGCGTCAAGGTCTAGAGCATCCAAGAGGAATTGTGGATCGCCGAGTGACCAAGTTTGTGAAGGTTCGGAAGTCACCTGAAGACTTACCACGAGTGATTGGGCGAGGTCTGTGTGACCTTAGCTCAAGGAGAATACAGTGAGGACTGTGTGTCCGGGACTGTGTGTCCCCAGGTTTAAATACCTAGCCGCTCCAACCATATGTACAACTAAGACAACAGTTGGAACTGGTCTACCAAATCATTGTCTTCACCAAGCTCACAGGTTGTATTTCCTCAACTCTTTCATTTCCTCATATCTATGTTTGAAGACTTTGACTGAAGACTTTCTCAATTTCCTCAGTTCAATTTCTTTAGTCGGTTTGTCTTCATCCTGTGTTATCCTGTGCTTACGCTTTCTGTACTCTGTGCCCGTCTTCATTTCATCATGATGACTATGCTTGTGTTCTGTTATGTTTACTTTTGAGTACTTATTCTGCTGCTAGTAGTTCTTCGCTAAGGAATTTCCTCACCTGCAAATTCCTCAGTAAAGAATTCATAAAAACCGCCTATTCACCCCCCTCTAGTAGATATAACGCACTTTCACGGACAACAGACACCGTCGCCTCGACAGCGAGATCGCCAAGTATGGTGAGGAGCGGTCTCTTAGCGAGACTTCCAACGCCGGCAAGGGCAAGGTTGTTGCTAGGGCTCCGCCCGCGCCGTTGGCACTGGCTGTGGCGGCACTCCAAACCGCAAAGCAGGAGGCGGAGCGGCTGGCAGCAGCAGGGCAAGGCTGTCATGGCCCTCCGAAAGCCTTGCGCCGCTAGAGGGACGACGACGGCGGCGATGGCGTGGACGGCGATGGAGGTGCGGCAGGAGAGGGCGGCCACACGTGCGAGGTTGTTTTCCGCTATAGTTTAGGTTTTCTATAAGTTTTTAGTTAAACAGTCAAAATATCGACCTTTTATGTAAATTATGTCTAAATTTTAATAAAACCCGTCGTATTTGCATGAATTGCATTCGATTTGTTGAAAAAGTGTTTGCAATGTATGCGGTTACGGTTGGATGACGGCCTCCGCATCCGTGCCTACGGACTGGTCCTTCCTTATTCGCGGATGGATGCGGAAGGAAATTCGCGGGTCACCGTTCAAGATGCCCTCAGGGACGACTAAGCAAAGTGGTGATGGTTACTATTGTGTACTCGTGGTCTGAAAAATGTGGCAAGGAGTTTAGCTATGTTCTTATAATGGCTTGCGCGTAAGGTTGTTGCCATTTCTTAATCCATCCAAAACAGAACACGTTGTATTGCTTGCAGTGGATGCTCCGTAACAGTCTTTTATGCCTCTGTTCAATTAATTTCAAAGTGTTTGGCTCTTCGCATGGAAAGGCAGAGACGAGGGTGGGGAGAAATTTTTTTACTTTTAATTTTTGCCGATGATGGGAGAAATTTTTAGGTCACCCATGTATGCGCCTACGTAGCCCCTTTAATTATTGGGACAGGTCCATACATGCATGCTTTTGACAGAGTTGCATGCGACACCCATCACATCTCTCATATTTTCTCATTTCATATTTAAATTTGAATTTATTCTATCTTTTGAATCAAAAGTTCAAATCAAGTTTCGTTTGCATATTTATTCACGGCGGCGAGAACCTTCGAACAAGACCAATGTGAATACATTTTGACAGCTATTACTTTTTTTTACCAAGTTTCAAATATTAAAACTTGACAATTGTAATATTGAATTTTTACCAAGTTTCATTTGCTTTTAGGGGTTTAGGGTTTAGGATTTAGCTCTTAGGTCTTAGGGCAGTGCTTGGGGTTTGTGCTTAAGTTTTAGCCTTTTGAACTTGGTACATTTATCATTCATTCTTATCAAGTTTCAGTAGTTGAGGTTATTCTCCCCTGCAAAAAAAAGTTTCAGTAGTTGAAACTTGGTGAAGTTTTCAAAACGTCTTCAATAGTGGTCTTATTGCAAAGCCCTTGTCACAAGGAACATGAATGTGCAAACAAAATGTAAATTGGATTTTCCGCTCAAAATATACAATGGATTCAAATTTTGAAGTCCAAAAAAATGAGAGGTGGGGTGGTGGACTGCACAAAAGTTGTCCCATGAAAAAAATTCAAAGGGGGTTAAACACTAAACACATGCACAAGTGTCTGAATTTTGATGCAATCATGCAGTCCATAATCTGCGTACTCCTGCCCGTGTGTGCTACAAATACTCTCCCAAATTGATGGTGGAGTCTGAGTAGACTTGGTGATTGAATGACGAGGCCATTAGATGGACCCACAAAGCCTCCTTTGTTTTGAAGGAACTTTATAGCATAGGATTTGTATAGGAATTTTGTCTTTAGAGCTCTTCTGTTCATTGAAATGAATTTCTATTTCTACATAGAATTGGTTCATATCCTTCACATTTCAAAGAAAAATAAACATGAGCCTAGACTCAATGAAAAATTCTCATGATGAAACCAAATGACATCTCTTTTCCTATTCCTACTCATAGAACATGTCATTCATTTCCTATAAGTTTCTTATTCCTATGATAATCCTATCCTATAAACCACATGAGGCCTAAAAAGGGGAAAATACAATTGAACAAAACAAGGAAAAAGAACGACGTGCGCTACGGTGCAGGGGGCGGCCGTGGAGATGGCCGGAGGCCATACTCTGCCATCACGAGATGGCACGAAATTAGGCTCACCCCCATTACTCGCTAACCTCTTGCTCTAGGACTATCCCCTCCTCAATTCTTGGCACCGTCGGTGGCGACGACTCATATCTGCGCAAGAAATGATGGTGGTTGTGCCAGCATCACTCACGGGCAACAAGAGCTGCTTCTCTCCTTCTTCGTCTTCCAATAGCAGGAAAAAATGACGGATCACCTTCTCACTTGAGCTCGACACGGCTCCATCGCTGATATGCAACTTTGCGGACCTTCAAGGTTGCTCACCAAAGACGAAAACCATTACCGCTCAATGGATCAAACCGAGGCAACACCCCAGACACGCCATCAAACTCAAATCTGACACCCCCTCATGACTAAGACGTCGGAGGAGTAAACTATACCTACCATCCACAAACCACGAACCCAACACACGATGCATCGTCTTCCAGATGCCGTCGATACAGACCATAATCTACATCCCCGCTCCTGGGTGTAGCGATCCGACCTCAGACAGTTAAATCTCTGTGCATAAGTGTCATCCCTAGAAGGGTAATGCTGACACACACAATACTCGAGGATTTATAACAGAGTTCAATCACACACTTATTACATTGAATGTCTCAAAAGAGAACTTATTACAATAATATGGCTGAAGACCATCTAAAATAAGATAACAGTGGAAGGCTTTGAAGGTAAATGAGTCCATCAACTCCAACGACATAGCTGAGTGCACGACACTGACCTAGCGCACCTTACCACCACTAGGGAAAACCCTAGCAGTAGCGCGGGTATTTTGCCTATCAGTAGCACGGGACGACGCACTACTGATAAGGCGCTACACCTAACGTGTAGCAGTAGCACATGTCGTCCCACGCTACTGCTATACATGGCTAATAGTAGCGCGCTTTAGTGCAGAGCGCTGCTGCTAATATCTACAGGCCTTTTTTGCAGGAAGCGCTACTGGTAAGGGAGCGCTACTGCTGACTTTGTTCCCCTCGCTACTGCTAGTTTTATTAGTTTCTGTTTTTTCTGCATATTTGTTTTGTATTTGAATAGGCTTTATACAATAATCTTTAGCATATCATACACATACAAATGTAATCATATCATATACATACAAATAGTCTCATCAAATCATGTCATCATCATAATCATCATCCAACACAAAGTGGTCTCTCGTCGTCATCTCGAAAATAGCGATACAAGTCTCGATTACTTGCAACTACATCGTCATCCATCTAAACAATGATATATGCGAGAAGATCTATCACTTTGAGTGAGAGCGGAACTATGCAGTACATGAGTTAGTATCCCTGTCTCGCATTAGCGTGAACCTAAACTAACTACTGGTTGTCGCTCGGAAACCAAAAACTGATACACCTGGGCCTGACCTTCCGGCCACTCGTCGTATACACCTATCGTAGCACTTCTTCGCCATAGATGATCTATACACCTGCATCGTCACATGAGTCGATGATATGCAACATATATAGTTAAGCAACATAAAGAGACATACTTGGCAAAAATAGAAGCAACATATCATAAGCATAAATAACAAAGTTCATCGTACCCAAAATGCCCTAACTAGAGTGGTCTTCGCTAGTCGAGGAGGACGGTTTAATTACATCACAAATAAAGTTTCGTCGTGCATAACTCAAAGTTTCGCCATATAGATAGTATGGACTAAACGGACACATTGTCATATATCGACAATCACTCCATGTCGTGCCATCCATCCAATTCAGGGAGATAGTCCCCGAGCTTAGTGAAAGGCTTCAGGTCGAGACGCTGAGCGGCTACGCGTGTTCGGACGTCTTCCCGTGACATTTGTCCTTCTTTGTAGAACATCCCTGCTTTTCCGACAACCTCCTTCATGATGATTTGGGGAAGTTCACGTTGGATGTGATAGAACTCAGCTCGAAGTCGATGATCCTTGATATCTCCTAAGTTCTTTGCCCATTGCAGAATATGGGCATCGCCGGATCTAGGTGACATGCGAAGGTTCTGGTGATCCCGTCTATACTCCAGCATGTGGTGTAGGACATAGAATCCATCACTAAGAGAATCACTCGGTTGCTAGATGCAACAGAAGTCGGTCTTATGGCCGAAGGCGGGCCTGCTGTCCCTTTTCTTCTTGTCCTTGACCTCTCCACCCCGTGCGCCGTAGTAAAACATAGCACTGTCGAAAACAGACTTGATGTGGGTGTGATCCTTTTTGTTAATGTTCTTCGACGAGTCCAAGTAAAGAGCGTGGGAGTATCGAGGGTAGAGGATGATGAGGACGGCGCGCCCGTCGCTGTGCAAAATAAGTACACCTCAAATTAATTAGCCTCCACCGTGCAAATGAATGATTGAAATCAAAGTAAGGATATCTGCGCGAATGACTTAAAGGGGATGATAAGGCACGAGAATCGCTTCCTTGTCCTTATTGGCGAGCATGAAATTGGCGATGTACTCCCTCGCGTATTCACGGTGCTCTACGCAGACTCCCAAGAAGCCCTCGTGCATGAAGTACGGGTCAGCGACACGGATATGAGGTATCTGCTCAACCCCGATGAGGTAGTTCACGTGCAAGGCATAAAGGCGGACAAACGTAAAATCCAGCTTCTTCAAGTGAAACATGTTGAAGATGTAATCGAATCGAAGGAAGAACTTCTCTGCGGGGAATGTGTCGACGTACGAAAATTGTCATGGCACGTTAACCACGTAGAGTGGGTATCCTGAATTTTTTGAGGCGACGAGGCCTTTCTCTATCTGCAGCACATCGTCATGAAGTCTCCTTAAATCGCCGAATCTGGCCCCTAGCGCTGCTTTAGGTAGGATTGGTTGACCGGGGATATCTATACGGTCTTGAACCCGAGGATGCTGAGGCGGCTAGATCATAGAAGCGGCTTTTTTGCCTTTCCTCAGTCTCTTCCTAGACTTCTTTACTACCGGAAGGTTGTCCATAATACGTTCAGACTCCGGAGGCGACAATTCAGGCACCTACTCATGACGCTCAAACCCTAAGTAGACGCCAGTATTAACATACTGTTGAGTGTCATCGTCATCCTCATCCTCATCTATGGTGACGTCACCAGCGACTAATGGAGCCTCTTCCTCACCCCCTCCGCTATCACCCAGCACGACAGCCGACGCTAATTGGGTAGGTGAGGTGTTGATGTTCATACCTAACTGCGTGCTCGTGGGTGTGCTCCTGGCCGCCTCCAGACGAAGCAGACTCTTTGGCCACAACAGGACCCACCCATTGCAACAATCACCAAGCCGCCGCGGGGCCTCGTCGTCATCCCCCACCAGTACCAGAGGAGCCAAATTCTTGTGGCCCGGTTCGACACTGGCCACGGAAACCTTGAAGGCGTCCAGGGGGGTCGGTCGGTTGTGGAACAATGGTTCCCTCGGCTCCATTATCGTCGCCTTCCCCACGTCCACCTTCTGGTCGCCGATGGTGTACAATATGGGGCACGGGGTTTCGTCGGCCTGCAAAGAAAAGTCTGCGACGTGAGACATCTGAAAGGCAATGAAAATGGGAGATTATACATTTATTGAAGGGGGCCGGTGTGACAGATACCGTGAGGGCGTCGAGCTCAGCCAAAGATGAAGCACTGCCGAGCACATCCGATGCCAGAGCCGGTGCGCGAGCCGGTGCGAGAGCAGGTGCAGCTGCAGGTACTGGTGCAACGCTAGTTGAGCTGCTCCCGAGGAAGTCAGCAAGGGGAAAGTCTGCTGCATTTTTTCTGGATTTTGCCTGCTCCAATTGAAAATGGCCGGAACCAAGGTAGTAGACATATCAACAAGCACCTGTTTTGCGGCAGCTACAGCTGTTGCGACTGTCTCAGATGATTTCTTTTCAACCGCAATCTCAACCTTCTTGTTGATGTTTTCTTCAGTTAACCTCCGTCTTCCCTTTCTCTCCTTCGTGGTCTCACAGTAGTACTTCTTCCATGTAGCGCCATCTCCGACACCGTGCACACGTCGATACGACGGTCGAGTCTCCATCGGGAGTCTTTTCAATATGTTCAACGCCCGGTTGAATGGAATGTCCCACTTGGGCCTCGCCAACGCCTCAGACAGTGATACATCTCCAACGTATCTATAATTTTTTATTGTTCCATGCTATTATATTATCAACCTTGGATGTTTTATATGCATTTATATGCTATTTTATATGATTTTTGGGACTAACCTATTAACCTAGAGCCCAGTGCCAGTTTCTGTTTTTGCCTTGTTTTAGAGTATCGCAGAAAAGGAAAATCAAACGGAGTCCAATTGACCTGAAACTTCATGGAACTTGTTTTTGGAAGGAAAGCAACCCGGGAGACTTAGAGTGCACGTCAGGGGATCAACGAGGAAGCCACGAGGCAGGGGGCGCGCCCACCCCCCTAGGCGCGCCCTCCACCCTCGTGGGCCCCTCATGGCTCCCCTGATGTATTTCTTCTACCTATATATATCCATATATCCTAAAACGATCGGGGAGCACAATAGATCGGGAGTTCCGCCGCCAGAAGCCTCCGTAGCCACCAAAAGCCAATCTAGACCCGTTTCGGCACCCTGCTGGAGGGGGAATCCCTCTCCGGTGGCTATCTTCATCATCCCGGTGCTCTCCATGACGAGGAGGGGGTAGTTCTCCCTCGGGGCTGAGGGTATGTACCAGTAGCTATGTGTTTGATCTCTCTCTCTCTCTCATGTTCTTGATTTGGCATGATCTTGATGTATCACGAGCTTTGCTATTATATTTGGATCCTATGATGTTTCTTCCCCCCTCTACTCTCTTGTAATGGATTGAGTTTTCACTTTGAAGTTATCTTATCAGATTGAGTCTTTAAGGATTTGAGAACACTTGATGTATGTCTTGTCGTGTGTATTTGTGGTGACAATGGGATATCACGTGATTCCCTTGATGTATGTTTTGGTGATCAACTTGCGGTTTCCGTCCATGAACCTATGCATAGGGGTTGGCACTCGTTTTTGTCGTGATTCTCCTGTAGAAACTTTGGGGCACTCTTTGAGGTTCTATGTGTTGGTTGAATAGATGAATCTGAGATTGTGTGATGCATATCGTATAATCATACCCACGGATACTTGAGGTGACATTGGAGTATCTAGGTGACAGTAGGGTTTTGGTTGATTTGTGTCTTAAGGTGTTATTGTAGTACGAACTCTAGGGTTGTTTGTGACACTTATAGGAATAGCCCAACGGATTGATTGGAAAGAATAACTTTGAGGTGGTTTCGTACCATACCATAATCTCTTCGTTTGTTCTCCGCTATTAGTGACTTTGGAGTGACTCTTTGTTGCATGTTGAGGGATAGTTATGTGATCCAATTATGTTATTATTGTTGAAAGAACTTGCACTAGTGAAAGTATGAACCCTAGGCCTTGTTTCCTAGCATTGCAATACCGTTTGTGCTCACTTTTATCATTAGTTACCTTGCTGTTTTTATATTTTCAGATTACAAAAACCTTTATCTACTATCCATATACAAATTGTATCACCATCTCTTCGCCGAACTAGTGCACCTATACAATTTACCATTGTATTGGGTGTGTTGGGGACACAAGAGACTCTTTGTTATTTGGTTGCAGGGTTGCTTGAGAGAGACCATCTTCATCCTACGCCTCCTACGGATTGATAAACCTTAGGTCATCCACTTGAGGGAAATTTGCTACTGTCCTACAAACCTCTGCACTTGGAGGCCCAAGAACGTCTACAAGAAGAAGGTTGTGTAGTAGACATCAAGCTCTTTTCTGGCGCCATTGTCGGGGAGGTTAGCGCTTGAAGGTATTTCTTTAGATCTTGCAATCTAATCTTTTTGTTTCTTGTTTTAGCACTAGTTTAGTCTATAAAAGAAAATTAAAAATGGAATTAAGTTTGCCTCATACGCTTTATCTTTTTAATATCTATCATGAGAATAAGGATTCCGATAATTGTTCTCAAGTGCTAGAAGAAGAATGCATTAGAATGTTTGGCACTAAATATTTGAATGACGAGCATGATTGCAATGTTGTTAGTATGAATTCCTTGAATATCCATGATGCTAATGATATGCAAAGCCACAAGCTTGGGGAAGCTATGTTTGACGAAGATGATATTTTTTGTCCCCCAAGTTTTGATGAGCAAATTTATTATAATGAAAGCATGCCTCCTATTTATGATGATTATATTGATGAAAGTGGATTTGGAGAGGTCATGACTTTATTTAGTGATGAATCCACTATTTAGGAAGAGGTTCCAATTGATTATGAGAACAAAGTTGCTATCTATGATAATTATTGTGATGACTTGTATGCTATAAAGAATAATGATAACCATGAAACTTGTCATCATGATTTTAGTTTTCAATTGGATTACGCCTCACATGATAATTATTTTGTTGAGTTTGCTCCCACTATTATTCATGAGAAGAATTTTGCTTATGTGGAGAGTAGTAAATTTTGCATGCTTGTAGATCATGAAAAGAATGATTTATGTGCTAGTCATACTATTGAATTCATTCATGATGCTACTGAAAATTATTATGAGGGAGGAACTTATGCTTGTAAGAATTGCAATAATATCAAGTTTCCTCTCTATGTGCTTAAAGTTTTGAAGTTATGCTTGTTTTACTTTCCTATGCAAGTTGATTCTTGTTCCCACAAGTTATTTGCTCACAAAATCCCTATGCATAGGAAGTGGGTTAGACTTAAATGCGCTAGTCATATTCTTCATGATGCTCTCTTTATGTTATAATTCCTATCTTTTATGTGAGCATCATTGAAATCATTAAGCCTAACTAGGGGCGTTAAACGATAGCGCTTGTTGGGAGGCAACCCAATTTTATTCTTATTCCTTGATTTTTGCTCCTGTTTAGTAATTAATAATTCATCTACCTCTGTTTAGATGTTATTTTATCTTTTAATTAGTGTTTGTGCCAAGTGGAAACTTTGGGAAGACTTGGGGAAAGTCTTGTTGATCATGCTGTAAAAACAGAAACTTTAGTGCTCACGAGAATTGCTGCCATTTTTATTTGGAAAGTGCTATTTAGTTAATTATTTTTGAAGATGATTAATAGATAAATTCCTCACGTACATCAATTTATTTTATAAGTTTATGAGTTCCAGAAGTATACGTTTGATTCAGATTACTACAGACTGTTCTGTTTTTGACAGATTCTGTTTTCTATGTGTCGTTTGCTTATTTTTGATGAATCTATGAGTAGTATTAGAGGGTATGAACCATAGAGAAGTTGTAATACAGTAGATATTACACCAATATGAATTTATAATGAGCTCATTACAGTACCTTATGATGGTGATTTGCTTTCTTATACTAACGGAGCTTACGAGTTTTCTGTTAAGTTTTGTGTTGTGAAGTTTTCAAGTTTTGGGTAAAGATTCGATGACTATGGAATAAGGAGTGCCAAGAGCCTAAGCTTGGGGATGCCCAAGGCACCCCAAGGTAATATTCAAGGACAACCAAGAGCCTAAGCTTGGGTATGCCCCGGAAGGCATCCCCTCTTGCGTCTTCGTTCATCGGTAACTTTACTTGGAGCTATATTTTTATTCACCACATGATATGTGTTTTGCTTGGAGCGTCAATTTATTTTGTTGCGATTTGATTGCTGTTATTTAGAACAATGTTTTGCATCTTTTATTTCAATAAAGTGGCATTGATAGCCTTTACTATGCCTATTTTACAAGTCTTCATGTTGCTGTTTGAAAACAGAAAGTTTACCGCTGTTGCAATAATTCCCTAGAAAAGTAAGAATGTGATAAAATGTTGAAACCTTTTTCATATTAAGATCTGATAAATTTACTACAGTGGGAATTTTCTTTCATAATTTTTGGACTTAGGGAAGTATGGATCTTGCTGCACTATTTACAGACTGTCCTGTTTAGGCAGATTGCTGTTATGTTTGCATTGTTTGCATATGTTTGCTTCTTTAATGATTCTATTTGAGGTTATGACTATTAAATATGCAGAGGCATTTAGTATGCAATGTTTAATAATAATTTTAGTGATTTGCTACAGTATAGTATGATAAGGTTTTTGCAATGGTTTATACTAACTTATCTCACGAGTCCTTGTTGAGTTTTGTGTGGATGAAGCTTTTGAGATTTAGGGAGACCGTGATATGAGAGGAATTAAGGAGACACAAAAGCTCAAGCTTGGGGATGCCCAAGGCATCCCAAGATAATATTTCAAGAGGTCTCAAGCATCTAAGCTTGGGGATGCCCCGGTTGGCATCCCACCTTTCTTCTTCAACAACTATCGATTAGTTTCGGTTGATCCTAAGTTTTTGCTTCTTCACATGATGTTTGCTATTCTTAGATATCATTTTGTTTTCTTGCTGTTTGAATAAAGTATCAAGATCTGAAATTATTAAATGTTAGAGAATCTTCACATAGTTGCATAATTATTCGACTACTCATTGATCTTCACTTATATCTTTTGGAGTAGTTGGTCATTTGCTCTAGTGCTTCACTTATATATTTTTAGAGCACGGTGGTGGTTTTATTTTATAGAAATAGATGAACTCTCATGCTTCACTTATATTATTTTGAGAGTCCTAAACATCATGGTAATTTTCTTTGGTTATGAATTTAGTCCTAATATGATGGGCATCCAAGAGGGATATAATAAAAACTTTCATATAGAGTGCATTGAATACTATGAGAATTTTGATACTTGATAATTGTTTTGAGATATGAAGATGGTGATATTAGAGTCATGCTAGTTGAGTAGTTGTGAATTTGAGAAATACTTGTGTTGAAGTTTGTGATTCCCGTAGCATGCACGTATGGTGAACCGTTATGTGATGAAGTCGGAGCATGATTTATTTATTGATTGCCTTCCTTATGAGTGGCGGTCGGGGACGAGCGATGGTCTTTTCCTACCAATCTATCCCCCTAGGAGCATGCGTGTAGTACTTTGTTTCGATAAATAATAAATTTTTGCAATAAGTATGTGAGTTCTTTATGACTAATGTTGAGTCCATGGATTATACGCACTCTCACCCTTCCACCATTGCTAGCCTCTCTAGTACCGCGCAACTTTCGCCGGTACCATAAACCCATCATTTACCTTCCTCAAAACAGCCACCATACCTACCTATTATGGCATTTCCATAGCCATTCCGAGATATATTGCCATGCAACTTTCCACCGTTCCGTTATTATGACACGCTTCATCATTGTCATATTGCTTTGCACGATCATGTAGTTGACATCGTATTTGTGGCAAAGCCGCCATTCATAATTCTTTCATTCATGTCACTCATGCATCATTGCACATCCCGGTACACCGCCGGAGGCATTCATATAGAGTCATATCTTGTCCTAAGTATCGAGTTGTAATTCTTGAGTTGTAAGTAAATAAAAGTGTGATGATCATCATTATTAGAGCATTGTCCCTGTGAGGAAAGAATGATGGAGACTATGATTCTCCCACAAGTCGGGATGAGACTCCAGACGAAAATAAAAGAGGCCAAAGAAGCCCAAGTAAAAAAAGAGAAAAGAGGCCATAAAAAAGAGAAGGCCCAAATAAAAAAATGAGAGAAAAAGAGAGAAGGGGCAATGCTACTATCCTTTTACCACACTTGAGCTTCAAAGTAGCACCATGATCTTCATGATAGAGAGTCTCCTATGTTGTCACTTTCATATACTAGTGGGAATCTTTCATTATAGAACTTGGCTTGTATATTCCAATAATGGGCCTCCTCAAAATGCCCTAGGTCTTCGTGAGCAAGCAAGTTGGATGCACACCCATTAGTTTCTTTTGTTGAGCTTTCATATACATTTATAGCTCTAGTGCATCCGTTGCATGGCAATCCCTACTTACTCACATTGATATCTATTGATGGGCATCTCCATAGCCCGTTGATACGCCTAGTTGATGTGAGACTATCTTCTCCTTTTGTTCTTCTCCACAACCACCATTCTATTCCACCTATAGTGCTATGTCCATGGCTCACGCTCATGTATTGCGTGAAGATTGAAAAAGTTTGAGAACATCAAAAGTATGAAACAATTGCTTGGCTTGTCATCGGGGTTGTGCATGATTTAAATACTCTGTGTGGTGGAGATAGAGCATAGCCAGACCATATGATTTTGTAGGGATAGCTTTCTTTGGCCATGTTATTTTGAGAAGACATGATTACTTGGTTAGTATGCTTGAAGTATTATTATTTTTATCTCAATATTAAACTTTTGTCTTGAATCGTATGGATCTGAATATTCTTGCCACAATAAAGAGAACTACATGGATAAATATGTTAGGTAGCATTCCACATCAAAAATTCTGTTTTTATCATTTACCTACTCAAGGACAAGCAAGAATTGAGCTTGGGGATGCTGATACGTCTCCAACGTATCTATAATTTTTTATTGTTCCATGCTATTATATTATCAACCTTGGATGTTTTATATGCATTTATATGCTATTTTATATGATTTTTGGGACTAACCTATTAACCTAGAGCCCAGTGCCAGTTTCTGTTTTTTCCTTGTTTCAGAGTATCGCATAAAAGGAAAATCAAACGGAGTCCAATTGACCTGAAACTTCACGGAACTTATTTTTGAAAGGAAAGCAACCCGGGAGACTTAGAGTGCACGTCAGGGGATCAACGAGGAAGCCACGAGGCAGGGGGGTGCGCCCACCCCCCCTGGGCGCGCCCTCCACCCTCGTGGGCCCCTCGTGGCTCCCCTGATGTATTTCTTCTGCCTATATATATCCATATACCCTAAAACGATCGGGGAGCACAATATATCGGGAGTTCCGCCGCCAGAAGCCTCTATAGCCATCGAAAGCCAATCTAGACCCGTTCTGGCACCCTGCCGGAGGGGGAACCCCTCTCCGGTGGCTATCTTCATCATCCCGGTGCTCTCCATGACGAGGAGGGAGTAGTTCTCCCTCGGGGCTGAGGGTATGTACCAGTAGCTATGTGTTTGATCTCTCTCTCTCTCTCTCTCTCTCTCTCTCTCTATCTCGTGTTCTTGATTTGGCACGATCTTGATGTATCGCGAGCTTTGCTATTATATTTGGATCCTATGATGTTTCTTCCCCCCTCTACTCTCTTGTAATGGCTTGAGTTTTCCCTTTGAAGTTATCTTATCGGATTGAGTCTTTAAGGATTTGAGAACACTTGATGTATGTCTTGCCGTGCGTATCTGTGGTGACAATGGGATGTCGCGTGATTCACTTGATGTATGTTTTGGTGATCAACTTGTGGGTTCCGCCCATGAACCTATGCATAGGGGTTGGCACACGTTTTCGCCGTGATTCTCCGGTAGAAACTTTGGGGCACTCTTTGAGGTTCTATGTGTTGGTTGAATAGATGAATCTGAGATTGTGTGATGCATATCATATAATCATACCCACGGATACTTGAGGTGACATTGGAGTATCTAGGTGACATTAGGGTTTTGGTTGATTTGTGTCTTAAGGTGGTATTCTAGTACGAACTCTAGGGCTGTTTGTGACACTTATAGTAATAGCCCAACGGAATGATTGGAAAGAATAACTTTGAGGTGGTTTCATACCCTACCATAATATCTTTGTTTTTCTCCGCTATTAGTGACTTTGGAATGACTCTTTGTTGCATGTTGAGGGATAGTTATGTGATCCAATTATGTTATTATTGTTGAGAGAACTTGCACTAGTGAAAGTATGAACCCTAGGCCTTGTTTCCTAGCATTGCAATACCGTTTGTGCTCACTTTTATCATTAGTTACCTTGTTGTTTTTATATTTTCAGATTACAAAAACCTTTATCTGCTATCCATATACCACTTGTATCACCATCTCTTCACCAAACTAGTGCACCTATACAATTTACCATTGTATTGGGTGTGTTGGGGACACAAGAGACTCTTTGTTATTTGGTTGCAGGGTTACTTGAGAGAGACCATCTTCATCATACGCCTCCTACGGATTGATAAACCTTAGGTCATCCACTTGAGGGAAATTTGCTACTGTCCTACAAACCTCTGCACTTGGGGGCCCAACAACGTCTACAAGAAGAAGGTTGTGTAGTAGACATCAGTCAGCGAGTCGCTTTCGGCCGCAATCCTGTGCTTCTCTCTCTTCAAAAGGCACAAGGACCGTTTACAAATATGACTAACATGCAGTTGAATTGATCAGAAACTAAAATTACTAGCAGTCTCATGAACTCCGTCATGACCGCGTTCTTCTCGAAAACCTTCTTCACTGGGTCCCAACGGTGTCGGGCCCTGAGGACGTCACACTCCTGTGGGACGGTGAACTCCGCCAAGGGGTCTGGGATGCCCAGACTCGCGGCTTCCGCGTCCTCCTTGGCCCATATGGACCTCTTCCCACCGTAACCACAGCTTCCGAGGTGGTGGCACCCAATGTTCTTCTGTTGAAGCCCCTTCATGTACTTCAATTTTTTTGGCAGCTTCGGCCTCGCAAGCCGCCTTGAATATTTGAAAGTGCTCTGCCGTGATTGTCGGATTATCCTTTACAATCTCGGACCAGGGTTCCTTTTCATTGATGATCCGATATTTCACCCTTGATTTCCAGGCGGCCAACGCATCGCTAAACTTGCTTATGGTGTGTTTGTTTATCTTCTTCATTGCCGGGTTCTTATCTGGATCTTTATAATCCTTTTCATTCTGGCCTGGGAACAAGAATATTTGGTGCAACTTTTTTAGGAGGGAGGGCCTCATATTATCTATCTTGTTTAGTTTCTCATCATTGATGGTGGCGGTTGTCCGTATGATGCAGCCTATTTGATTGCCGTAGCACGCACGCGCTTCCTCGGGCGTGTTTCGCTCAAAATTGCCATCTTCCACCTCCGTGACCACCAGTCTAGTAGTCCTGAGCTTGTTAGGAAGCTGCCGCTTCTTTGCTTTCGGTTCTATACCGGCTCCGCTAGTCTAGGCGCCGGTCTCGATGCCGGTCTCAGTCTCAGCGCCAGTCTAGATGCCGGTCTTAGTTTCAGCGCCGGTCTCAGCCTCAGTGCCGGTCTCGATGTCGGTCTCAGTCTCCGATGTGCCAGGTGGACCCAGCAACATCAACTGTTGATCGTCGGCTTCCCTCAAAAATTCCTCTGCCGCCAGTTACACGTTGTCGCAGTCACCAGAACCATGTCCTTCATTGTTGCTAGCCATGTTTCCTACGATTAAATCTAGTCAATTAATTCTAGACCTAATAAAATGAATAATGACATAAAAAAGGCCTATGCTTTGCAGGAACATTGACTCCTTCCCGATGCGGCAAATCCCTGGCACTCGATATGTCCTAGTTTGTAGCACAAGTCATGCCGAAATTCACGGAAAATTTCGGCATGACTTTTGCTAAAAAGTGGACAAATCGAGAACCTGAAATTTGCCGGAACGGAAATGAATCAACATTCCGGCAAAACATAGGCCACTCGGCTTCATTCCCTAGAAACAACAAAGCCACTTCGGCACAATCAAAACATGTGTAAACACAATTGAGGAATTTGCATATATCCTGACCACTTCAAATTTGCATATCCTAGCGTTTGACACTTCAAGAAAATCCACACAAATCTCATGCTCTCTCAAACTAAATTCAAAAACCAAATATAGATTATATTTAGTTAACTAATGAACTAAACTTTACTCTAAACTAAACCCTACTGCCCTAATTAACATCTAGTTAAACAAAATCAATTCAAAAACTAAACCCTACTGAACTAATTAGCATCTACATTATCTACTACTTAACATCTATTATTACCCTAACTAAAAAACATTATCTATGAACCCTAGTACTAATTAACATCTACTACTACTGCTAATTAACATGGCAGAGGAAGAAAAAGCAGAGAGAGGTGATGTCTACTACACAACCTTCTTCTTGTAGATGTTGTTGGGCCTCCAAGTGCAGAGGTTTATAGGACAGCAGCAAATTTCCCTCAAGTGGATGACCTAAGGTTTATCAATTCGTGGGAGGCGTAGGATGAAGATGGTCTCTCTCAAACAACCCTGCAACCAAATAACAAAGAGTCTCTTGTGTCCCCAACACACCCAATACAATGGTAAATTGTATAGGTGCACTAGTTCGGCGAAGAGACGGTGATACAAGTGCAATATGAATAGTAGATAAAGGTTTTTTTAATCTGAAAATATAAAAACAGCAAGCTAACTACTAATAAAAGTGAGCACAAATGGTATTGCAATGCTAGGAAACAAGGCCTAGGGTTCATACTTTCACTAGTGCAAGTTATCTCAACAATAATAACATAATTGGATCATATAACTATCCCTCAACATGCAATAAAGAGTCACTCCAAAGTCACTAATAGCGGAGAACAAACGAAGAGATTATTGTAGGGTACGAAACTGATACGTCCATTTTGCATCATGCTTTTATATCGATATTTATAACATTCTGGACTGTTATTTCACTTTATGTCACAATACTTATGGCTATTCTCTCTTATTTTACAAGGTTTACACAAGGAGGGAGAATGCCGGCAGCTGGAATTCTGGTATGGAAAAGGAGCAAATATTAGAGACCTATTTTGCGCAACTCCAATAGTCCTAAAACTCCATGGAACGTCTTCAAAGAAATAAAGAAAAATCCATGCCAAAGATGAAGGCCAGGGGGCCCACACCCTGCTCACGAGGGTGGGGGGCGCCCCCCCCCAGGGCGCGCCCCCTACCTCGTGGGCCCCCTGGTGGTTCTCCGATGCCCATCTTCTCCTATATGAGGTCTTTTGATGAGAAAAAAACGAGAAGGAACTTTTCGGGACGAGACTCCGCCGCCACGAGGCGGAACCTTGGCGGATCCAATCTAGAGCTCCGGCAGAGCTGTTCTGCCGGGGAAACTTCCCTCCCGGAGGGGGAAATCATCACCATCGTCATCACCAACGCTCCTCTCATCGGGAGAGGGCAATCTCCATCAACATCTTCACCAGCACCATCTCATCTCCAAACCCTAGTTCATCTCTTGTATCCAATTCTTGTCTCAAAGTCCGGGATTGGTGCTAGTAGGTTGCTAGTAGTGTTGATTACTCCTTGTAGTTGATGCTAGTTGGTTTAATTGGTGGAAGATCATATGTTCAGATCCTATATGCATATTATTACCCCTCTGATTATGAACATGAATATGCTTTGTGAGTAATTACGTTCGTTCCTGAGGACAAGGGAGAAGTCTTGCTATGAGTAGTCATGTGAATTTGGTATTCGTTTGATATTTTGATAAGATGTATGTTGTCTAGCCTCTAGTGGTGTTATGTGAACGTCGACTACATAACACTTCACCATTATTTGGGCCTAGAGGAAGGCATTGGGAAGTAATAAGTAGATGATGGGTTGCTAGAGTGACAGAAGCTTAAACCCTAGTTTATGCGTTGCTTCGTAAGGGGCTGATTTGGATCCATATGTTTCATGCTATGGTTAGGTTTACCTTAATACTTTTGTTGTAGTTGCGGATGCTTGCAATAGAGGTTAATCATAAGTGGGATGCTTGTTCAAGTAAGAACAGCACCCAAGCACCGGTCCACCCACATATCAAATTATCAAAGTATCGAACGCGAATCATATGAACGTGATGAAAACTAGCTTGACGATATTCCCATGTGTCCTCGGGAGCGCTTTTCCTATTATAAGAGTTTGTTCCGGCTTGTCCTTTGCTACAAAAGGATTGGGCCACCTTGCTGCACTTTATTTACTTTTGTTACTTGTTGCTCGTTACAATCTATCTTATCACAAAACTATCTGTTACCACTTATTTCAGTACTTGCAGAGAATACCTTGCTGAAAACCGCTTATCATTTCCTTCTGCTCCTCGTTGGGTTCGACACTCTTACTTATCGAAAGGACTACGATAGATCCCCTATACTTGTGGGTCATCAAGACTCTTTTCTGGCGCCGTTGCCGGGGAGTGTAGCGCCTTTGGTAGGTGGAATTTGGTAAGGAAAAATTTATATAGTGTGCTGAAATTTACTGTCACTTGTTACTATGGAAAGTAATTCTCTGAGGGGCTTGTTCGGGGTATCTTCACCCCGTCCAGTAGAGCAAAGAGTTGCTCCTCAACCTACTGAACCTATTGAAAATGAAATTCCTTATGAGTATCCTTCGGGTATGATAGAAAAACTGCTAGCTAATCCTTTTACAGGAGATGGAACAAAGCATCCTGATGAGCACTTAATATATGTGGATGAAGTTTGTGGATTATTTAAGCTTGCAGGTATACCCGATGATGTTGCTAAGAAGAAGGTCTTCCCTTTATCTTTGAAGGGAGACGCATTGATATGGTATAGGCTATGTGATGATATGAGATCATGGGACTATAAAAGATTGAAGCTGGAATTTCATCAAAAGTATTACCCTATGCATCTTGTTCATCGTGATCGCAATTATATATATAATTTCTGGCCTCGCGAAGGAGAAAGCATCGCTCAAGCTTGGGGGAGGCTTAAATCAATGTTATATTCATGCCCCAATCATGAGCTCTCGAGAGAAATAATTATGCAAAGTTTTTATGCTCGGCTTTCTGAAAACAATCGCACCATGCTCGATACTTCTTGTGCTGGCTCTTTTATGATGAAGACTATTGAATTCAGATGGAATTTATTGGATAGAATTAAACGCAACTCTGAAGATTGGGACCTCGACGAAGGTAAGGAGTCAGGTATGACACCTAAGTTTGATTGTGTTAAATCTTTTATGGATACCGATATTTTCCGTAAGTTTAGCACTAAATATGGACTTGACTCTGAGATAGTAGCTTCTTTCTGTGAATCTTTTGCTACTTATGTTGATCTCCCTAAGGAGAAGTGGTTTAAATATCATCCTCCCATAGAAGTAAAAGTAGCTGCACCTATTAAAGTTGAAGAAAAGACTGTCACTTATAATGATCCTATTGTTCCTACTTCTTATATTGAGAAACCACCTTTCCCTGTTAGAATAAAGGATCATGCTAAAGCTTCAACTGTTGTTCGTAAAAGCAATATTAGAACTTATACACCTACTGAGCAAGTTAAAGTAGAACCTAATATTGCTATTGTTAAAGATCTCTTGTCTGATAATATTGATGGGCATGTTATTCAGTTCGAAGGTGAAACTGCTAGAATTGCTAAACCTTGTGCTAAAGATAAACATAGACCTGTGGTAGGCGTGCCTATTATTTCTGTTAAAATAGGATATCATTGTTATCATGGCTTATGTGATATGGGTGCTAGTGCTAGTGTTATACCGCATACTTTATACGAAGAAATTAAGAATGAAATTGCACCTGTTGAGTTAGAAGATATTGATATTACTATTAAACTTGCTAATAGAGATACTATTGCACCAATTGGAATTGTTAGAGATGTTGAAGTCTTGTGTGGGAAAACTAAATATCCTGCTGATTTTCTTGTTCTTACTTCACCACAAGATAGCTTTTGTCCCATTATATTTGGTAGACCCTTCTTAAATACTGTCAATGCTACCATAGATGCACTAAGAATATTGTTACTGTTGGCTTGGATGATATGGTTCATGAGTTTAATTTCTCTAAATTTAGTAAACAACATCGTGAGGAAGAATTACCTAGTAAGGATGAAATTATTGGTCTTGCTTCTATTGCCGTACCTCCTAGTGATCCTTTAGAACACTATTTGCTAGACCATGAAAATTATATGTTCATGAAAGAAAGAAGGAAAATAGATGAAGTATTCTTTAAACAGGAACCTATTCTGCATCACAATTTGCATGTTGAAATTTTAGGGGATCCTCCTCCACCCAAGGGAGATCCCGTGTTTGAGCTCGAACCTTTGCCTGATAATCTTAAATATGCTTATCTTGATGAAAAGAAGATATATCCTGTTATTATTAGTGCTAACCTTTCAGAGCATGAAGAAGAAAGATTATTGAAAACTCTGAAGAAGCATCGTGCTGCTATTGGATATACTCTTGATGATCTTAAGGGCATTAGTCCCACTTTATGCCAACATAAAATAAATTTGGAAGTAGATGCCAAACCAGTTCGTGATCCTCAACGACGTCTGAATCCTAGAATGAAAGAAGTGGTAAGAAAAGAAATACTAAAGCTTCTGGAGGCAGGTATAATCTATCCCGTTGCTGATAGTGAGTGGGTAAGTCCTGTCCATTGTGTCCCTAAGAAGGGAGGTATTACTGTTGTTCCTAATGATAAAGATGAATTGATTCCACAAAGAATTATCACAGGTTATAGGATGGTAATTGATTTCCGCAAATTAAATAAAGCTACTAAGAAAGATCATTACCCCTTACCTTTTATTGATCAAATGCTAGAAAGATTATGCAAACATACACACTATTGCTTTCTAGATGGTTATTCTGGTTTCTCTCAAATACCTGTGTCGGCTAGAGATCAATCAAAGACTACTTTTACATGCCCTTTTGGTACTTTTGCTTATAGACGTATGCCTTTTGGTTTATGTAATGCACCTGCTACCTTTCAAAGATGCATGATGGCTATATTCTCTGACTTTTGTGAAAAGATTTGTGAGGTTTTCATGGACGACTTTTCCGTCTATGGTTCCTCTTTTGATGATTGCTTGAGCAATCTTGATCGAGTTTTGCAGAGATGTGAAGAAACTAATCTTGTCTTGAATTGGGAAAAGTGCCACTTTATGGTTAATGAAGGTATTGTCTTGGGGCACAAAGTTTCTGAAAGAGGTATTGAAGTTGATAAAGCCAAGGTTGATGCTATTGAAAAGATGCCATGTCCCAAGGACATCAAAGGTATAAGAAGTTTCCTTGGTCACGCCGGATTTTATAGGAGGTTCATTAAGGACTTCTCAAAAATTTCTCGGCCTCTGACTAATTTATTGCAAAAAGATATACCATTTGTCTTTGATGATGATTGTGTAGAAGCATTTGAAATACTTAAGAAAGCATTAGTCTCTGCACCTGTTGTTCAGCCACCTGATTGGAACTTACCCTTTGAAATTATGTGTGATGCTAGTGATTATGCTGTAGGTGCTGTTCTAGGGCAAAGAGTTGATAAGAAATTAAATGTTATTCATTATGCTAGTAAGACTCTAGACAATGCTCAAAGAAATTATGCTACTACTGAAAAAGAGCTTTTAGCAGTTGTATTTGCTTGTGATAAGTTCAGATCTTATATTGTTGATTCTAAAGTAACTATTCAAACTGATCATGCTGCTATTAAATATCTTATGGAAAAGAAAGATGCTAAACCTAGACTTATTAGATGGGTTCTCTTGCTACAAGAATTTGATTTGCATATTGTTGATAGAAAGGGAGCTGAGAACCCCGTTGCAGACAACTTGTCTAGGTTAGAAAATATTCTTGATGACCCACTACCTATTAATGATGACTTTCCTGATGAACAATTAAATGTTATAAGTACTTCTCGTAGTACTCCATGGTATGCTGATTATGCTAATTATATTGTTGCTAATTTATACCACCTAGCTTCACATACCAACAAAAGAAAAAGTTCTTCTATGATTTAAGACATTACTTTTGGGATGACCCACATCTTTATAAAGAAGGAGTAGATGGTGTTATTAGACGTTGTGTACCTGAGCATGAACAGGAACAGATCCTACGCAAGTGTCATTCCGAGTCTTATGGAGGACACCACGCTGGAGATAGAACTGCACATAAGGTATTGCAATCTGGTTTTTATTGGCCTACTCTCTTCAAGGATGCCCGTAAGTTTGTCTTGTCTTGTGATGAATGTCAAAGAATTGGTAATATTAGTAGACGTCAAGAAATGCCTATGAATTATTCTCTTGTTATTGAACCGTTTGATGTTTGGGGCTTTGATTATATGGGACCTTTTCCTGCCTCTAATGGATACACACATATTTTAGTTGTTGTTGATTACGTTACTAAGTGGGTAGAAGCTATTCCAACTAGTAGTGCTGATCATAACACTTCTATTAAAATGCTTAAGGAAGTTATTTTCCCGAGGTTTGGAGTCCCTAGATATTTAATGACTGATGGTGGTTCACACTTTATTCATGGTGCTTTCCGTAAAATGCTTGCTAAATATGATGTTAATCATAGAATTGCATCTCCTTATCACCCACAGTCTAGTGGTCAAGTAGAGTTGAGCAATAGAGAGCTCAAATTAATTTTGCAAAAGACTGTTAATAGGTCTAGAAAGAATTGGTCTAAGAAACTTGATGATGCATTATGGGCTTATAGAACTGCATACAAAAATCCTATGGGTATGTCTCCGTATAAAATGGTCTATGGAAAAGCATGTCACTTACCTCTCGAACTAGAACATAAGGCATATTGGGCTATTAAAGAGCTCAACTATGATTTTAAACTTGCCGGTGAGAAGAGGTTATTTGATATTAGCTCACTTGATGAATGGAGAACCCAAGCTTATGAAAATGCCAAGTTGTTTAAAGAAAAAGTTAAAAGATGGCATGACAAAAGGATACAAAAGCGTGAGTTTAATGTAGGTGATTATGTAATTCTATACAACTCTCTTTAAGATTTTTTGCAGGAAAACTTCTCTCTAAATGGGAAGGCCCCTATGTTATCGAAGAGTTCTATCATTCCGGTGCCATCAAAATCAACAACTTCGAAGGCACAAATCCGAAGGTGGTAAACGGTCAAAGAATTAAACATTATATCTCAAGTAATCCCATAAATGTTGAAACCAATATTATTGAAACCGTAACCCCGGAGGAATACATAAGAGACACTTTCCGGAACGTTTCAGACTCCGAAAAGGAATAGGTATGTGGTACGGTAAGTAAACCAACTCCAAAACAATTTTTAAGGAAATATTTCTCTGTTTTGGAATATTTAGAAAAATAGAAAAATAAGTAGCAGTCCGGGAAGGACACGAGGGCCCCGCGAGGGGGGTGGGTGCGCCCTACCCCCCTGGGCACGCCCCCTACCTTGTGAGCACCTCGTGTGCTTTTCGGACTCCGTTTTCTTGCACATTACGTATTTTGGTCGGTAAAAATTCATTATATATTCTCCCGAAGGTTTTGATTCCCGTATCACGCAAACCTCCTCTGTTCTTGTTTCGAGCTGTTTTCTGTCAGGGTTTTCCAGGCTAGGCATCGTGTCATCTCCCTCCTCCAATAATGGTGACAACGATGCTTGGTTAATGAAGATAGATCTGAAGAGGGAAGAACCCACGAAGGTCAACAAGGATGAAAGGATCAAGAAGGCCACAGAGGATCAAGCTCCAGCAGCCGAAGACACCCTTCAAATTGATCATAACCTTCTTACCCCAACTGAGATCGAAGCTTTCAAGATGATTGAGTTGGCTCGTGTTCAAAACAAGTATCTCACACAAGAAAATATTTTGTTGAAGGAGCATATTGTCGCACTCAAGGGCATTATTCGCAAGCTGGAGGACCTCTTACGCTCGATGTGCGATTATCCATCACCTCCACCTTCTTCACCAACCAAGGAGATATAATCACATGGGTATGGGTACTCCCCTTGGCAACTGCCAAGCTTGGGGGAGGTGCCTCGGTATTGTATCACAATCACAACTCCTATCTTTACCACTTTTCTTAGTTCGATCCTTTTGATAATATCTTGATCTAGTAGAATAAAGTTTATGGCATGATCTAGTTTTGAGTTTTGCTTTATGATCTCTCTATGTAATCGAGTCTGTGAGCTATATATAATAAAGATTAGTGTTGAGTCATGGGCTTGATTATTTTGCCATGATCTTGGGTGAATAAAAGAAAGAGAAAAAGGAATAAAAAGAAACAAAAAGTTCATATTGATCTTATTGAGAGTAATGACTTCACATAGAAAGAGTATGATGATTAAAAGTTGTTGGGAGTTGGCAGACATAGCTTTGGTCATTGTTGCAATTAATAGGAAGTAATAAGGAAAGAGAGGTTTTCACATATAGATATATTATCATTGACATCTTTTATGATTGGGAGTACTCATTAAAATATGACATGCTAAAGAGTTGATGTTGGACAAGGAAGACAACGTAATGAGTTATGTCTTTCTTATATCTGAGATAAAGTATGTTGTCATGGATCCTCTAACTTGTTGAGCTTGCCTTTCCCCCTCATGCTAGCCAAATTCTTAGCACCAAGTAGAAATACTACTTGTGCTTCCAAATACCCTTAAACCAGTTTTGCCATGAGAGTCCACCATATCTACCTATGGATTGAGTAAGATCCTTCAAGTAAGTTGTCATCGGTGCAAAGCAATAAAAATTGCTCTAAATATGTATGATTGATTGGTGTGGGAGAAATAAGCTTTATACGATCTTGTGATATGAAAGTAATAAAAGCGACGGACTGCATAATAAAGGTTCATATCACAAGGGGCAATATAAAGTGATGTTCTTTCGCATTGAGATTTTATATATCCAACCATAAAAGCGCATGGCAACCTCTGCTTCCCTCTGCGAAGGGCCTATCCTTTATTATTATCTTCTACCTTATGCAAGAGTCATGGTGATCTTCACCTTTCCTTTTTCATTTTATCCTTTGGCAAGCTCAGCATGTTGGAAAGAACATGATATATATATATCTAATTGGATGTAGGGGAGCATGAACCATTATTGTTGACATTACCCTTGAGGTAAAAGGTTGTGGGGCAAAACTATAAGCCCCTATCTTTCATTGTGTCCGATTAAAACTCCGTAACCACAAGTATCGCGTGAGTGTTAGCAATTATGGAGGACTAAATGATAGTTGAGTATGTGGACTTGCTTTTTAGCTCTGACATAGACACTTTCCGATGTTATGATAAATTGCAATTGCTTCAATGACTGAGATTATAGTTTGTCGGAGCCCAATAAGGTTTACGATTTATACTTTTGCATCGTGAATAGATCATCACTTGAACATAAGTAATCATATGACAAAATCTATATATGTTGCTGTTATGAGAATAATCATCATGCATTCATGTCCATATCTTATTTTTTATCGACGCCTCTACCTCTAAACATGAGGGCATATTTATTGTTATCGGCTTTTCGCTTGAGGACAAGCGAGGTCTAAGCTTGGGGGAGTTGATACGTCCATTTTGCATCATGCTTTTATATCGATATTTATCGCATTATGGACTGTTATTTCACTTTATGTCACAATACTTATGGCTATTCTCTCTTATTTTACAAGGTTTACACAAGGAGGGAGAATGCCGGCAGCTGGAATTCTGGTCTGGAAAAGGAGCAAATATTAGAGACCTATTCTGTGCAACTCCAAAAGTCCTGAAACTCCACGGAACGTCTTAAAAGAAATAAAGAAAAATCCACGCCAAAGATGAAGGCCAGGGGGCCCACACCCTTCTCACGAGGGTGGGGGCGCGCCCCCTAGGGCACGCCCCCTACCTCGTGGGCCCCCTGGTGGCTCTCCGATGCCCATCTTCTCCTATATGAGGTCTTTCGATGAGAAAAAAAAGAGAAGGAACTTTTCGGGATGAGACTCCGCCGCCACGAGGCGGAACCTTGGCAGATCCAATCTAGAGCTCCGTCAGAGCTGTTCTGCTGGGGAAACTTCCCTCCCGGAGGGGGAAATCATCACCATCATCATCACCAATGCTCCTCTCATCGGGAGAGGGCAATTTCCATCAACATCTTCACCAGCACCATCTCATCTCCAAACCCTAGTTCATCTCTTGTATCCAATTCTTGTCTCAAAGTCCGGGATTGGTGCTAGTAGGTTGCTAGTAGTGTTGATTACTCCTTGTAGTTGATGCTAGTTGGTTTAATTGGTGGAAGATCATATGTTCAGATCCTATATGCATATTATTACCCCTCTGATTATGAACATGAATATGCTTTGTGAGTAATTACGCTCGTTCCTGAGGACAAAGGAGAAGTCTTGCTATGAGTAGTCATGTGAATTTGGTATTCGTTTGATATTTTGGTAAGATGTATGTTGTCTAGCCTCTAGTGGTGTTATGTGAATGTCAACTACATAACACTTCACCATTATTTGGGCCTAGAGGAAGGCATTGGGAAGTAATAAGTAGATGATGGGTTGCTAGAGTGAGAGAAGCTTAAACCCTAGTTTATGCGTTGCTTTGTAAGGGGCTGATTTCGATCCACATGTTTCATGCTATGGTTAGGTTTACCTTAATACTTTTGTTGTAGTTGCGGATGCTTGCAATAGAGGTTAATCATAAGTGGGATGCTTGTTCAAGTAAGAACATCACCCAAGCACCGGTCCACCCACATATCAAATTATCAAAGTATCAAACACGAATCATATGAACGTGATGAAAACTAGCTTGACGATATTCCCATGTGTCCTCGGGAGCATTTTTCCTATTATAAGAGTTTGTTCCGGCTTGTCCTTTGCTACAAAAGGATTGGGCCATCTTGCTGCACTTTATTTACTTTTGTTAGTTGTTGCTCGTTACAACCTATCTTATCACAAAACTATCTGTTACCACTTATTTCAGTACTTGCAGAGAATACCTTGCTGAAAATCGCTTATCATTTCCTTCTGCTCCTCGTTGGGTTCGACACTCTTACTTATCGAAAGGACTACGATAGATCCTGTATACTTGTGGGTCATCAGAAACCACCTCAAAGTTATCCTTTTTGATCGATCTATTAAAGAGTCCGTAGTTAAATAACATGAAGTTATTCTTTCCGTTCAATCTATCATAGAGTTCGTACTGGAATAACACCTTAAGACACAAATCAACCAAAAACCTAATGCCACCTAGATACTCCAATGTCACCTGAAGTACCCGTGGGTATGATTATACAACATGCATCACACAATCTCAGATTCATCTATTCAACCAACACAAAGAACTTCAAAGAGTGCCCCAAAGTTTCTACCGGAGAGTCAAGACAAAAACATGTGCAGACCCCTATGCATAAGTTCACGAGGTCACGAAACTCACAAGTTGATCACCAAAACATACATCAAGTGGATCATGTGATATCCCATTGTCACCATAGATAAGCACATGCAAGACATACATCAAGTGTTCTCAAATCCTTAAAGACTCAATCCGATAAGATAACTTCAAAGGGAAAACTCAATTCATCACAAGAGAGTATAGGGGAGAAACATCATAAGATCCAAATATAATAGCAAAGCTCGCGATACATCAAGATTGTGCTGACTCAAGAACACGAGAGAGAGAGAGAGAGAGAGAGAGAGAGAGAGAGAGATCAAACACATAGCTAGTGGTGCATACCCTCAGCCCCGAGGGAGAACTACTCCCTCCTCATCATGGAGAGCACCGGGATGATGAAGATGGCCACCAGAGAGGGATTCCCCCCTCCGGCAGGGTGCCGGAACGGGTCTAGATTGGTTTTTGGTGGCTACAAAGGCTTGCGGCGGCGGAACTCCCGATCTAGGTTTCTTTCTGGAAGTTTTGGGTTATATAAGAGGTGTTGGAGTCGGGAAAAAGGCAGGGGGTCTCCAAGCTGTCCACGAGGCAGGGGGCACGCCCAGGGGGGTGGGCGCGACCCCCACCCTCGTGGGCAGCCCGAGACTCTTTTGGCCCAGTTCTTTTACTTCCTGGCCTTTTTCTGGTCCAAAAATAAGTTCCGTGAAGTTTCAGGTCAATTGGACTCCGTTTGGTTTTCCTTTTCTATGATACTCAAAAACAACGAAAAACAGAAACTGACACTGGGCTCTAGGTTAATAGGTTAGTCCCAAAAATCATATAAAATAGCATATAAATGCATATAAAACATCCAAGGTTGATAATATAATAGCATGGAACAATAAAAAATTATAGATATGTTGGAGACGTATCAAGCATCCCCAAGCTTAATTCCTGCTCGTCCTCGAGTAGGTAAATGATAAAAACAGAATTTTTGATGTGGAATGCTTTCTAGCATGTGCTTCAATGTATTTTTCTCTATTGTGGCATGAATGTTCAGATTCGAAAGATTCAAGATAAAAGTTTATTGTTGACATAAAAATACTAATACTCCAAGTATGCTAATCAAGCAATTATGTCTTTATCAAAATAACATAGCCAAAGAAAACTTATCCCTACAAAATCATATAGTTTGGCCATGCTTCATTTTTGTCACGCAAAATGCTCTCATCATGCACAACCCCGATGACAAGCCAAGCAATTGTTTCATACTAGCCTTTTCAAACTCTTTCAACTTTTACGCCATTTATGAGCGCGAGTCATGGACATAGCACTATGGGTGGAATAGAATATGATGATTGAGGTTGTGTGAGAAGACAAAAAGGGAGAAAGTCTCACATTGACGCGGCTAATCAATGGGCTATGGAGATGCCCACCGATTGATGTCAATGCAAGGGGTAGGGATTGCCATGCAACAGATGCACTAGAGCTATAAATATATGAAAGCTCATCAAAGAAACTAAGTGAGTGTGCATCCAATTTGCTTGCTCACGAAGACATAGGGCATTTGAGGAAGCCCATCATTGGAATATACAAGCCAAGTTCTATAATGAAAATTCCCACTAGTATATGAAAGTGACAAAATAAGAGACTCTCTATTATGAAGATCATGGTGCTACTTTGAAGCACAAGTGTGGAAAAGGATAGTAACATTGTCCCTTCTCTCTTTTTCTCTCTTCTTTTTTTGTTTTTTGGGCCTTTTTTTATGGTCGCTTTTTTCTCTTTTTTTTATTTTGTGTCCAGAGTCTCATCCCGACTTGTGGGGGAATCATAGTCTCCATCATCCTTTCCTCACTGGGACAATGCTCTAATAATGATGATCATCACATTTTATTTACTTACAACTCAAGAATTACAACTCCATACTTAGAACAAGATATGACTCTATGTGAATGCCTCCGGCGGTGTACCGGGATTGCGATGAATCAAGAGTGGCATGTATGAAAAATTAAGCATGGTGGCTTAGCCACAAATTGTCAGGACCCCGATTCTAAGTCACATTGATCTAGCATGTAACACCTCATATCACTTTGCGGCCTCACGCACGGTATTCCCACGGGTGTCGCCTTACCATGGCCCGGGACCGTTTGCGCCTTTTGGCTCACGTATATGATAGTGTTGCTAGCATCCATATGACAGAGAACCCGGGCCGACATGACTAGTCGTGGACCCAAAGTGGCACTAACTTACGGGGATAGGCATACATGAATCGACATCGAGCATGTTGGTCAGCAGCGTGCGAATCCGGGCTGTAGCACTAGGCTAACAGGACTCCGGGAACCCGGGCTGTAGCAGGCTAGGCAGGACTCCAGATGTCACCGCGTGACATTTCCCTGAAGGGACAGACACAGGAACAAAGTGAATCACATGCCGGCCAGTCAAGTGTTCCGGAGCAGTAGTGCTGGGCTAGCAGGACTCCAGTGAACTGGGCTGTAGCGGACTACTATGGCTCATGGAAGCACAACACTACATTTCCCCATAAGAGAGGCTACCAAGAATAAACAACTAGGTTGTCGGATCCCACACATACCAAGCATTTCAATCATACACACAATATGCTCGATATGTGTAAATACAACATGGCATCACAACATAACTCTACGACTCAAGTATTTATTCATTAGGCTCCGAGGAGCCAAGTATTACAAACATGGGTCTCATGACCCCAACATACAGAGCATACAAACAACAAGCACATGCGGAAGCTTAACTTGTCTGAGTACAGACAACTACAAATGAAGAAGGCTGAGAAGCCTGACTATCTACAAGACCCTCCCAAGGGTACAAGATCGTAGCTGAGGTAATAAGCTAAACGTCGAAGTCCACATGGAACTACTAGCGAGACTGACGTCTCTCTGCAAAACATAAAATAGGCAAACGTGAGTACAAATTTACCCAGCAAGACTTACATCAGAAATAGCTACATATGCATCAATATCAACAAAGGGGGTGGTGGAGTTGGACTGCAGCAAGACAGCTTTGACTCAGTGGCTATCCTAACTATGACTGCAAGTAACTCTTTTGAGGTGGCGCACACAAGTCCACATATTCACCATATCAATACACCACTATGGATCCGCTCCCGTCTCCCTATGAGAACGCCATCCATAGCACTCACGCTTATCTTGCGCATTTTAGAGTATCCACTTTCACTTGTATATGAACTATGCAAGGGGTCCAAGTTTCCATATCCGAGGAATCCGGCTATTCAAATAGATAATGATAATGTAGGATCGAAAGTATAGCTAGAGGGGGGGTGATTAGACTACTTGACCAAATAAAAACTTAACCTTTTCCCAGTTTTAGTTCTTGGCAGATTTTAGCTATTGTAGGACAAGTCAAGCAATCATCACACAATTCAAGCAAGCATGCAAAGAGTATATTGGCAGCGGAAAGTAAAGCATGCAACTTGCAAGAATGTAAAGGGAAGGGTTTGGAGAATTCAAACGCAATTGGAGACACGAATGTTTTTCCCGTGGTTTGGATAGGTGGTGCTATCCTACATCCACGTTGATGGAGACTTCAACACACGAAGGGTAACGGTTGCACGAGTCCACGAAGGGCTCCACCCATGAAGGGTAATGGTTGCGCGAGTCCACGGAGGGCTCCACCCACGAAGGGTCCACGAAGAAGCAACCTTGTCTATCCCACCATGGCCATCGCCCACGAAGGACTTGCCTCACTAGCGGTAGATCTTCACGAAGTAGGCGATCTCCTTGCCCTTACAAACTCCTTGGTTTAACTCCACAATCTTGTAGGAGGCTCCCAAGTGACACCTAGCCAATCTAGGAGACACCACTCTCCAAGAAGTAACAAATGGTGTGTTGATGATGAACTCCTTGCTCTTGTGCTTCAAATGATAGTCTCCCCAACACTCAACTCTCACTCATAGGATTTGGATTTTGTGGAAAGAAGATTTGAGTGGAAAGCAACTTGGGGAAGGCTAGAGATCAAGATTCATATGGTAGGAATGGAATATCTTGGTCTCAACACATGAGTAGGTGGTTCTCTCTCAGAACATATGAGTTGGAATTGTGTATGTGTTCTGATGGCTCTCTCCATGAATGAAGAGGAGGTGGGGGGTATATATAGCCTCCACAAAAAATCCAACCGTTACACACAGTTTTCCAATCTCGGTGGGACCGAATCAACAAACTCGGTCGGATCGAAAAGGTAAACCTAGTGACCATTAGAGATTTTCGGTGGGACTGACATGCAACTCGGTAGGACCGATATGGTTAGGGTTTGGGCATAACGTAATCTCGGTGAGACCGATTACACAAACTCAGTGAGACCAAGTTTGGTAATAAGCTAACCAGAGAGTTGGTCAGGTAAACTCGGTGGGACCGATTTGCTCTTTCGGTGAGACCGAAAAGTTACAAAAAGGAAACAGAGAGTTTACATTGCAATCTCGGTGGGACCGATTCGCTCTTTCGGTGAGACCGAAAAGTTATGAAAGGGAAACAGAGAGTTTGCAATCCCATCTCGGTGAGACTGAGATCCCTATCGGTAGAACCGAATTGCTAGGGTTTGGCAGTGGCTTATGACAAGTGAAACTCGGTGGCGCTGGATAGAAAGAATCGGTAGGACCGAGTTTGGCTTAGGGTTTAGGTCATATGTGGGTATGGGAAAGTAGTTGAGGGTTTTGGACCATATCACTAAGCACATGAAGCAAGAGGCTCATTAAGCAACACCTCATCCCTCCTTGATAGTATTGGCTTTTCCTAAAGACTCAATGTGATCTTGGATCACTAAAAATATAAAATGAAGAGTCTTGAGCTTTTGAGCTTGAGCCAATCCTTTGTCCTTAGCATTTTGAGGGTTCCACTTTCACATCCATGCCATGCCAATCATTGAGCTTTCCTGAAATAGTCATCTTGGAATAGCATTAGCTCAATGAGCTATATGTTGTTATGAATTACCAAAACCACTTAGGGATAGTTGCACTTTCAATCTCCCCCTTTTTGGTAATTGATGACAACATATAGATCAAAGCTTCAACAAATGATAATAAGCATGAAATATATCGTCGCTTTGAGAAGTATGTGACAAGTAAGAGCTCCCCCTAAATTTGTGCATATTTAAAATTTGCTTTGGACTGCAAATGCACAAAGAGTTAGAGTCATGGGTTACTCTTCCATGTCACATACATCTTGGTGGAGCGCTTAAAATGATAAGAATGAAATACATGCACTCATCACCAAGAATAGTGAATGATCACATAAGATAGATAAGATGATAATATTAAGCAAACATTAAGTGTAGCTTATGATCAAACACACAAAGTTCGAAAAACCACCAAATAAAACAAGAGAGAATAAAAGCAACACTCTCTCTCGAAGCCTATGATCTATACATTTTCTCCCCCTTTGGCAACAAGTTACCAAAAAGTTCCTAGAAAATGCATAGTGCTAAGTCGACACTCAGGCTTGATCTTCAGGTGGTGGTGGAGTCCGGAGCACTCCAAGGACGAAGCCTTCTGTAGACGTGGTCGGAGTCGAGGCTGAAGTGGACGCTGGAGCTGGTGGTACTGAGGCTGTAGCTGGTGCAGACGTGGTGGCTCTGGGGTCAGCAACTGGCACTGCAGACACCTCGGACCTCGTGGCACTCTGGCAAAGGCATCAGTTGTAGTCTTGCCTCTCCTCTCCTGCATGTCATCCTGGAGCTGCTCCACTGCAGTTTGAATCTCTGTCACTTGGACATCCAAGTCATAGAACTTTTGTTCCATGATCCTCTCTAAGCTTGCCTGGTTCTGAGTTAGGGTGGCTAGTCCTTGCTCAATCCGCAGGGTGGATGCAATCAAGTAACCAAGCTGCTCTTGTTTGGTTTTCAGGAAATATTCAGATGCCTCCTCTTGAGTAGGCATCTTGGCAGCTTTCTCCTTCCTCGCCTTCTCCTTCTTGGCTTGTGCTTGGGCAGATGATGGCTCATTCTCAGTCATGACCACTTGATTATCTTCAAAGTCTGGACGGATGGGCAGGTGTTCCTTGTCCAATAAGTATATGCCCGTGCCCATCTTAGAGTTGATGAGCTCCTGAATCTGTGGGGCATATCCACAGCTCCTCTTCTGGTCTGCTGCTGTCCTCTTGATTGTTTCAATCATAAGGCTCATGACTTTGAATTTCTGTGGCACGTCAAAGATATGAAGCAAGTTGATCATGTGGCCCCTGATCATCTTGTGATCTCCAGACTTGGGCAATAGAGTGTGCCTAAGAATCCAGTTGATGGTTGGCAGCCCTGACAGAAGATAGTGTACTGAGCCAAACTTGAACGTATCAAGTGCTTCATTTGGAATCTCCTTGTACATGTTTGACATTGAGTTGTGGTCCATCTTCTTCTTGGCATAAATGTCCAAGTCATCGTCATGCTCTTCTGGGGCATTAATCAGCTGAGCCCATTCAGCAACTATAGACTGGTACCTCGTACCCTCTGACATCCATACAATCCTGCCATCTGGATAGAAATGGGCTGTGGAGTAGAACTGCATGATGAGTTCCTCGTTCCACTTTGTGAGCTTCTGCCCAACAAAGTCCTCTACTCCACATGCCTTGAAGCTGTCCTGCACTCCAGGGTAGTACTCTTCGTTTTCCTTGATGTATTGCCAATCAACCCATCTCATATCACAGACAATTGGCTTCTTGTCTAGCAGCACTGTCTCATAAAAGTCTTGCTGCTCCTTGGTGTGAAACCTGTAGTCAACTGCAGTCCTTCTCCTTGAAGCATACGGGTCTGCTTCTGTCCACTTCCAGAGCCCTGAATCTCTCCTGAGTTTCATATCCTCAGCCACATGATGAGCATCGTTGTGGTTTGGGATCTTGGGCTTGAGCTTTCTAAGAACATTCTCTTCTTCTTCTTCTTCTGCAGCTTCAGGCACTGGGGCCTTGTTCTTCTCAGTAGCTGGGATGCTTCTTGTGTTCCTCTTTGGCTTTGGCTTTGGAGCTAGCTTGGCCTTGGAAGCAGTTACCCCTAATCTTATGGCATCACCCATCAGCTTGGGTGCCTTAGGTGCTGGTGCAGCCACCTCTTCTTCTTCCTCCTCATCTTCCATGATGGAAGCCTTGCCAAGCACTCTGGCTACAGTTTTCTTCACCCTTTCTTTCCTCTTCTTGCCTTCAGCAGCAACTGGCTCAATGGGAGTGGGCTTCTCAGTTGAAGCTCTGGCCTTTGACATAGGCTGCCTTCCTGCTGGCCTTTTGATCTTCATCCCTGGTTTTATGCCCTGTGCTGGCTCAACTCTCTTGGAAGTTGCTTCCTCTTCTGCCACATAATCCTCATCTTCCGAGTCTGAGGTTCTCTTCTTTCTCTGTCTTGTGGCAGCTTTAGGCAGATTGCTATGGGTGCTCCTGCTGCCATCATCTGAGGAACTTGAGGGACTAGTGCCCTCACTCATCTACACTTGCTGCTCTGACAAGTTCTCGCTATCACTTTGGTCTGACATGATGCAAACTCTGACTGCTGACCCTGTGAATAGGTTATAGATGAGATAGAGTGGATAAGCATCACAAAATGCAGAGATTTTTGCAAAAGAATAATTCAAAAACTTAGTTTTAGTTTCCCACTGAAAGCATCTCGGATCTACCGATTTCTAAACTCGGTGATACCGAAGCAGTTTTTGGCACCTAAACTAGTGAACTCGGTCAGACGGAGTCACAGTTCGGTGGCACCGAGACTGCTAGGGTTTCACAGAGTTCCAAAATCGGTCACACCGATAAGTAATTCTCGGTCAGACCGAGTCTCACTTGTGCAATGGCATAAGCCAAATCGGTGGGACCGAGTTTTTCAACTCGGTGGGTCCGAGATGGTTTCGGCAGAAACCTAACCCTAAAATTTTCGAATTAAACCTAATCTACAAGTTCATTGACTGGATAGAAGTTTAACAAACGTGGCAAGAATCATGATGATCACAATGTGCTAAGAATCGGATTGGGGAATAACACAAAGATCGAGTCCATACCCTAGTTCGGCGGAGACTCGCTACGGCGGCAACGGCGGGGTTGAATTTCCGTTGACGGCGACGGAGACCAGTGACTGGAGGCAGCTGGCAGCGAGGAGACGATCCTGAGACCAAGTTGGCAGAGCAGGCTATCGTGCGGGCGAAGGGGTTTGGAGAAATTTCCAAATTTTTGCCCGTGACTATATATAGCCCGACCCTGTCGGTGTGACCGAGTGGAACAACTCGGTGGCACCGAGATGCAAAACCGTATACAGTTGTTGTAACTCGTTGTGACCGAATGGTTCAAATCGGTTGCACCGAGATCGAAAACCTAGATCGACTTAATGATCTCGGTAGGACCGAAAGTAGGGTATCAGTTAGACCGAGAATCATAAAGAGGTTTTGGAAGTTTAAGTCTATGACGAATCGGGGACTCCGAGCGCTCCTCACACAGAGTGGTTCGAATCTGACTTGATCAAATTTTGTGATGTAGCATGAATAGAGTTTGAGACGAGAAAAGCATAGATAGCTAGAGGAGGTTCTTAGGCATTCTTGTCCATCCACTTGGCAAAAGGAAATAAAACCAAACAATCAAAACAACAAGTGGATGTCCTCGAATGAGTAAAATATGCAACCAACATGCTCACACAGTAAGATGGCAAATGAAATATGTGACAAGGCATGCACAACCAATTCTAGCATCTATCAAGCAATTTGCGATGACAAGGTCATCTATATATGAGTATATTGAATTAGGAGTCAAGTGAGAACACTTGATCATAGGTCATACTCATCGTTTAAGCTCAAGTGGGGTTACCACTTTTACATAAAGCATTGTTGTGTTCACATCTTTAGAGTTGCTTTAGCTCAAGTCTTAGAGTAAAGCTCCCCCTAGATGTGATATCCCCCCTTAGAGGGATGAACTAACCTCGGGTTTTGTCGATGATGAATTCATGTAGATGTTGAAGATGTGGATGCTCAATGTTGATGTAGATCACTTGGAGCTATCCATTTGAGTGAATTGCACTTTCAATACCTACATGGGTTAGTCCCACAAGGAACAAACAAGGATATCCATAGACATAGAGTGATGCACACACAAGATGATGTCCATGAAAACTTTTAGGTTACCTTGTCCCTTGTCTTACCAACAAGAGGGTTTGTGACTCCTTGAACTAGTGCAAGATGTGGAAGTTGATTGCACTTGTTCTTGCCAAAATGATAAGAGTGAAGTATGTTGGCGGAGTCACCCTCAAGAACTCTCTAGTTCTTCTTCTTTTGGATCCACACCATCTTGATGGGAATTCTTGGAGTTGTAGTCGTACTTGATGAAGTGGAACTTGAAGTTGTCTTGGGAATCCACTTGACTAAGGTCTTAGGAGCTTCTTCAAATGCATCAATTTCCTCTTGAAGCTTGTCCTTGCCTTTTTGCTTGTAGTCTTGTGGTGGAAGATCATCTTGAGCTTGTGTCCCCTTGAAAGAAGTATCATACTTCTCTTGTTGAGGAACAAACTTTGTCTTGGGGTATTGATCTTCTTCCCACTCAACTCCTTTGGCATTGAACTTTCGTTCAAAACCAACACCTTGATTCTTCCGGTGCATTCCTTGCTTGCGCACAATTTCCTTGAATTGCTTACTCCCGGCAAGGCTTTTGTACACTGCTTTCTCTATAATTCCCTTCAATAAGCTATTTTCTTGCTCAAGTGTAACTTGGCAAAGAGAATCATTAGTGGAATCAAGAGAACTACTACAAGCAACAATATTGGATTTCGCATGATCATTGTTACTGCTAGAGGAAGAATCTTTCTTGTTCTTGTTACTAGACTTGACTTGAGGCATGTAAGTGGATAAGAGTAAACGCTTGGCAATGTAAGAAGAACTTTTCTTGCGGAGATCATCATTGATTGCTTTTAAGAACTCATGCTCTTGCTCAAGATTGAGCTTTTCAAAGCGTAATTTCTCATGAGCTCTTAAAAGTTCTCGATGATCTTCGAAGATAGTTTCATGAGCTAACTTAAGAGTGTTTAGTTCTTTAGTTAGAGCCTCAATCTTCTCCTTATCATTGTCATTCGTTTTATCTTGATTAGCATGATTAATTGACGTTTCATCATAGTATTCATCACTAGAGTTGTCAACAAGCAAATCATCACCTAACAAGTCATCTTCATCACTATTGAAATCAACATACTCGGGGTGTGTTACCTTAGGACCTTTGGCCATGAAGCATCTTCCAATTCCTTCAATTGGTGAGTCAAATATGTCGTAGGAGTTGGTTGACACAAGTGCTAGACCGGCAACACCTTCATCTTGAGTATCTTCGGAGTCGGAGTGATAACTTCTCTCGGAGTGGCTGTCGGAGTCGGAGCCGGATACCCATTCACCAACATGAGCTAGATGTCTTCGTTTTGTGTAGCTCCTTGATGATTTTTCCTTCCTTTCCGAATCCTTGCTTCTCCGTGAGTATCTTCGTTCATAACGATCATCTCTACTCCTTCTCTCTCTTGGTGGTGATTCTTTGCTTCTTCTTTTTGGATAATCTTCTCTTCTCTTGTAGGGAGCCGTACACTCATTGGAATAGTGTTCGGGTCTTCCACAACTGTAGCAGTTTCGCTCTCGACTAGAAGATCTTTTGTCATTGTAGGACCTTGACTTGAAGCTTCTATCTTTGCTTCTACTCTTGTAGAACTTGTTGAAGTTCTTCACCATTAAGCTCAATTCTTCATTGAAGTTTTGTTTCTCACTTGATGATGTAGGGGCTTCACATGAGGCTTTTTAGGCACCACTTGATTTGTTGTGAAGTTCCTCTTTATCCTTAAGTGACATCTCATGAGCAACAATTCTTCCAATCACCTCCGTTGGCTTGAGATCTTTGTAATTGGGCATCATTTGGATCAATGTGCACACGGTATCATATTTTCCATCCAAGGCTCTTAGAATCTTCTTGATGATGAATCTATCGGTCATCTCTTCACTTCCTAAGCCGGCAATCTCATTTGTGATGAGAGCAAGCCTAGAGTACATTTCAACGACACCTTCACCATCCTTCATTTTGAACTTGTCAAGTTGACTTTGAAGCACATCCAACTTGGATTCCTTGACGGAGTCGGTACCTTCATGCATATCAATCAAAGTGTCCCAAATTTCCTTTGCATTCTCAAGACGGCTGATTTTGTTGAATTCTTCGGGGCACAATCAGTTGAAGAGAATATCACAAGCTTGAGCATTGTATTGCAACATCTTCAACTCATCCGCGGTAGCTTCACGGTTTGGTTCTTTCCCATCAAAGAAGTCACCTTGCAAACCAACACACACAATAGCCCAAACGGCGGGGTTATGTCCAAGAATATGCATTTTCATTTTATGCTTCCAACTAGCAAAATTAGTACCATCAAAGTAAGGACCTCTACGGTGATAATTTCCCTCGCTAGACGCCATACTCTCCTAGGTTGTGAAACCAAGGCTATGACCACCAAAAGCTATGGAGATCAAAGCAAATGGAGACCAAAGCTCTGATACCACTTGTAGGATCGAGAGTATGTCTAGAGGGGGGTGATTAGACTACTTGACCAAATAAAAATTAACCTTTTCCCAATTTTAGTTCTTGGCAGATTTTAGCTATTGTAGGACAAGTCAAGCAATCATCACACAATTCAAGCAAGCATGCAAAGAGTATATTGGCAGCGGAAAGTAAAGCATGAAACTTGCAAGAATGTAAAGGGAAGGGTTTGGAGAATTCAAACGCAATTGGAGACACGGATGTTTTTCCCGTGGTTCGGATAGGTGGTGCTATCCTACGTCCATGTTGATGGAGACTTCAACCCACGAAGGGTAAAGGTTGCGCGAGTCCACGGAGGGCTCCACCCACGAAGGGTAATGGTTGCGTGAGTCCACGGAGGGCTCCACCCACGAAGGGTCCATGAAGAAGCAACCACCCACGAAGGGTCCACGAAGAAGCAACCTTGTCTATCCCACCATGGCCATCGCCCACGAAGGACTTGCCTCACTAGCGGTAGATCTTCACGAAGTAGGCGATCTCCTTGCCCTTACAAACTCCTTGGTTCAACTCCACAATCTTGTCGGAGGCTCCCAAGTGACACCTAGCCAATCTAGGAGACACCACTCTCCAAGAAGTAACAAATGGTGTGTTGATGATGAACTCCTTGCTCTTGTGCTTCAAATGATAGTCTCCCCAACACTCAACTCTCTCTCATAGGATTTGGATTTTGTGGAAAGAAGATTTGAGTGGAAAGCAACTTGGGGAAGGCTAGAGATCAAGATTCATATGGTAGGAATGGAATATCTTGGTCTCAACACATGAGTAGGTGGTTCTCTCTCAGAACATATGAGTTGGAATTGTGTATGTGTTCTGATGGCTCTCTCCACGAATGAAGAGGAGGTGGAGGGGTATATATAGCCTCCACACAAAATCCAACCGTTACACACAGTTTTCAATCTCGGTGGGACCAAATCAACAAACTCGATCGGACCGAAAAGGTAAACCTAGTGACCGTTAGAGATTTTCGGTGGGACTGACATGCAACTCGGTAGGACCGATATGGTTAGGGTTTGGGCATAACGTAATCTCGGTGAGACCGATTACACAAACTCGGTGAGACCAAGTTTGGTAATAAGCTAACCAGAGAGTTGGTCAGGTAAACTCGGTGGGACAGATTTGCTCTTTTGGTGAGACCGAAAAGTTACAAAAAGGAAACAGAGAGTTTACATTGCAATCTCGGTGAGACCGAAAAGTTACGAAAGGGAAACAGAGAGTTTGCAATCCCATCTCGGTGAGACCGAGATCCCTATCGGTAGAACCGAATTGCTAGGGTTTGGCAGTGGCTTATGACAAGTGAAACTCGGTGGCGCCGGATAGAAAGAATCGGTAGGACCGAGTTTGGCTTAGGGTTTAGGTCATATGTGGATATGGGAAAGTAGTTGAGGGTTTTGGAGCATATCACTAAGCACATGAAGCAAGAGGCTCATTAAGCAACACCTCATCCCTCCTTGATAGTATTGGCTTTTCCTAAAGACTCAATGTGATCTTGGATCACTAAAATATAAAATGAAGAGTCTTGAGCTTTTGAGCTTGAGCCAATCCTTTGTCCTTAGCATTTTGAGGGTTCCACTTTCACATCCATGCCATGCCAATCATTGAGCTTTCCTGAAATAGTCATCTTGGAATAGCATTAGCTCAATGAGCTATATGTTGTTATGAATTACCAAAACCACTCAGGGATAGTTGCACTTTCAGATAACCCTGCAGGGGTGTACTTCTTCACACACGCTCTCGCCACTTACCACCATGTACACGTCGTGTATCTCGGCAACCTTCAAGCGGAAGCCTGGTGAGGGAGTCGACCACGACCTGACTAATCACACAAGTCTCTCGTCCAGGTTTATCGCCTATTCGGGTTCCATCCGCAAGGAGATCCGGCCGGGGTGTCGCTCACGGCCCCAAACGATGTGAGCAGGGTTCCCAAGCCCACCATCCAGGTGCCACTTGGTACACCGTGCCACTGTGCCTAGTCTGTCCCAAGCCCACCTGTACCGGGTGCCACTTGGTAGACTACTAACACTACCTACAAACACCAGAAACTAGTTGCAACTCCTGGACAGAGATCAGGCTGATTAATAAGTCGACAGAGCTTGGAGCGCCCGGAGCCCAATGTGTGGTAGTAACTGTTCATGGATCACAAACATAGAACTCAATTCCTGAGGAAGGCCGCAATGATACAACCCACCATGTACTCCTACATGGCCTCTCACCGATACCTTTATCAAATCGTGTTCACACACTTAGCTCACAACAGTAGGACATGTTCACCACGTTCCAATTCATTCCCGATGAATCAGACCTGACTCAACTCTAAGCAGTAGCAGGCATGACAACAGGCATGAATGAGTAGGAACATCAGGGCTCAAACAATTCCTAGTCATGCTAGTGGGTTTCATCTATTTACTGTGGGAATGACAGGTCATGCAGAGGAAAGGGGTTCAACTACCGCAGCATGTAACAGTTGAATCGTTGTTGTCCTAATGCAGTAAAAGAGAGCAGGAGCGAGAGAGTGGGATTGTATCGGAATGAACAAGGGGGTTTTGCTTTCCTGGCACTTCTAAAGATAGTATAGCTCTTCATCGGTGTCATCGAACTCATCGTCGGAATACGCCTACCGAGAGGGGACAAGCACCAGCAATAGAGAAGAACACAATCAATGCAAATGCGACAATATGACGCATGATCATGTCATGTATATGTGATGTTGTTTGTGCTAATGCAAACAACAACAAGTTCAATGGAGCTCATTTGAATCAAGGATTCAAATGCAACTCCAAACTTAAGCATTTTAAATGCCCTTTATGTGTTTTCATCTATACAGCAGGTTTAGGTTGGTTTGTCATGCATGAAACTAGTACAGATGGATATATTGAATTTTTTTGATAATTTTTCATATATAAATTATTTCAATCTGAGCTGCGGTTGAATTTCTATGATTTTTCAAAGTTTTGGAGTATTTTCTGAAATTTATAAATCATTTCTGATTTATTTTAATTCCAGAAAAAGATTTATGACGTCGGAGTGACATCAGCACCACGTCAGCAAGTCAACTGGTCGGTCCAGGTCAAACCTGACCAGCGGGGCCCGCTGGTCAGTGACCCGGTGCTAGTTTGTCTCACTAACAGGTGGGCCCAGGTCAACGGTGATGTCAGCGGGTCAACTGATGTGTGGGGTCCACTCTGTTTAGGTTAAAACTTAACAGGGGGTTACCCCGTGGTTAAAATAGGTGGTGGGGCCCACATGTCATCGACACATGACACTAACTAAACACGATTAATACCTAAACTAATGGCGCCACATCAGCGTCACCGGAGTTAGGCGCCGGCGACCTCAAGTCACGGCGGAAGGTCGCCGGAGCGGCGCTACGGGCGGCAGTGGGTCAAGCCAAGGGCACCAGTGGGTTGCCCTCGCTCGCCCGCATCCAGGGGTGGCACCTGCTAATCACGGGGTGATCTGTAGCAGCGGCGGCGGCAAGTTGGGCGGCGGCCGGAGTTCGGCCAAGGCGGGGCTATGGCCTAGAGGTCAAACGCGACCAGGCAAGAAGGGGGAAACGACTCGGGGGCTCACCGCGAGTTCGTAGGGAGGGTAATTGGGCTCGGGGACGTCCTGCCAGCAGCGAATTCGGCGACGGTGTTCGGTGGCCGAGGCGGTGAGGAAGATGGCGATGGCGGCGACGCTGCAGGGCATCCGGGGCGTGTTCTTCGGCTTGGAGATTCACGGTGTCGAGGCGGAGCTAGTGGACGCAGCCACGGGGCATGGGGGCAGCGGTGTACGTGGTGCTACACATTCACGGGACGGCGGTGGGCAGCTGCGCTTGGAGACGAACAAGGAGAGAGCAGAGGGGGGAGCCAGAGAGCGAGGGGGAGTGAGGGGAGGCGTCGGGCATGGATCAGGTCGAGGGAGGCAAGCAGGAGGTGGCCGGGAACGCACACACGCGCGCCACGCTTCCCCTCTGCCTACTGGCAGGAGGAAGAAGACGGCTCTGCCCTCGGTGCGCTAGGCCGCTATAGTGCCAGAACAGGTAGGCCGGCCCAGGTAACTCTCTCTGTTTTCTAATTTAGATTGTTTCTATTTTCTATTTATTCTGTTTTGTTTTGATTTAGTAAAATACTAAACCATTTTATAAAATCCTAGAAATAATTAGGGGTGTTGTCTGAACTATTCCAGTGACCCATAACAATTTCCAACATTTTTGGAGCACCTAAAATATATATAGCATTTAAATAGCTCCAATTCAAATATGTTTGAATTAATTCAAAGCCCAAATATGTCCTGCAAAAATGTAAACCATTTTTGGTAGATGCTTCCACCTCAATCCAGAAATGTTGAACATTTTTAAAGGGCATTTTGAGTTCAATGAAAAAAAATTATTTTAACCCTAGTCAAATTCATTTGGTGCTAGGGTTTGAGAATCCCCATTTCATATTTAAATGAAATTTAGACATGATGACATGATGATCATGCAAGGGCAAGCAAAGGCTAAGCTAGGGCTATGACAACTCATCCCCACTAAACAACAATCTCGTCCTGAGATTCAAGACGTGAGGTAAGAAGACAGAGGGGACACAAAGCTAACTTGATCTTCATGATCCAACTTGCACTTCATAAGAACGTTGATTCGATCATCATCTTTGGTCATGACATCCTTTCCTTCGATAACTTCATCCAACATTGCGACAAGAGAGCAAGACAACCTCACAAGAATGGATCACCGATCTTAATGAACACAAGATCAACTCACGGAATGAGACGTAGAAACATCCCTTGAGCTAAGACGCAAAACACACATCAGAGATGATGGATGAGAAACCTATGACAAAGGTTCAAATTGGTAGGCGATAATTCCATGCTGGAGTAGGATGGTGCATGGTTTTCAAGGTAGTGAGGAGATAATTGCCATGATTCCATAACAGGGCATCTTAGAGGAGGTGACTCGTAGAATTATTCTCTTAAGTGGCAAAAAGAATTACTTTTGATACGGAGATCATTGCAACTCTTCTTACCAGCCTAAGGCAATTTACAAACGTTCGTTTGAACGAATTCGAAATAATGGCATACTCATACCAGAATGGATGATGTGGACTACCTTGTTGAAGACAACGTAATGGATGATTTGCTTATCATCGGAGATGGATGGGACCCATGGTAAGCCCACTTTTGAAGATGATCCTGAACAACAACTACTGAGGTGCAATTTGGGAACAAAATGCAAATGTTGGGAATGATTCTGGTAACTGGGGAAGAACTCAACAGTCGAGAGTGTTTCCAACGTTCCAATGGTTATAGAATCATCGAAGAAACTGAGAGTACAAGGATCCCTAAGGAACAACTTCAAGAATAAGTCATGTGAAATCCTCATGGGAGGTGAACAAACGGCTTAATCAAGATACTATAACAACAATGCTTCCGGCTAGGTGTGTCCACTCCACTGGAACCTATATCATAGTTCTCGGAAGAAGTTCCAACCATCATATCTGCCTGAGATTCAAATCTGGTTGGTAACAGGATAATTCAGACAATGTGTCTGGAAAGAAAGTTTGCAACACAAATCAACAAGATGGCGTTGCGAGATTCTCGGGAAATGGACTATGGTAGTAAGCTCCAAAACATGAGCTGGTTCTGCTACACACATGTGAACATGTTGTCCAAGACAAGCATGACCATAGAGTAGTCTTACAATAAAACACTACCAAAGTTCAGGTGAGGAACCATCACCGAGGACAACAGAATCTTGTGCATGACCTAGGATAGCACAACAACTCCTTTTCCTTGAACAAGTCAATCAGTGGCTTAGTGTGCTACGGAATTCATATGGAATGAAGATGATCAGTCTAACAGACCATGGAATACTTTGCACGTGCATGGCTGACTCGGAATGATTCCAGAGGAGGTAAAACAAGTCTTCTCAAATTCATGGCGGCAACTTGCATCAATTGCACAAGAATTAGATAAAGTCACTTCTTTCATCCAAGCATATGCTTCATGAACAGGGCACGAAGATAATGCTTATAGAAGTTTCCAATACTAGCTGGATGTTCAACACGAATCATGGACAAGATGAAATGTTTTCAATGGGCTCAACAGCTATTCATCGGAATTTCCATATCACTGGACTTCCACCATTATGTGAACAATGTGATAGCATTGGTCAGACCCAAAAGATATAATGGTGTATGCTCGAGGGATCAACCACGAGTAAGACAACATTACGAATATCATTGGTTCTTATTTGATTTGACGATGGCCCACACTCAAATCAAAGTTTGGGGCAAGACGATAGGTCCAACAACTGATCACAGGGACCAATCAATGAAGATATCATCTTTCTTCAACAACCACACAAACACAAGGATATCCCTTTGAAAATGAACTAAGTTGGACAAGCTTTCATCTTCCAACTCTCCAAGTTATTGTTTAGCTTATTGAACTAGTTCACGGGTATCCAACACAGAATCTTGGAGAATGGGTGGTTTAGAGGAAAACCAACATGATCACAAGCTCAACATAACAATCAGAGGAAAACCTGGTAATACTTCCGAGAAGATATCCGGAAAATCACGAACCATTGATATGTCTCTAAGCTCGGGAACAATCTTGCTTTTCAAGGCAAGACGACATGATCAGAAAAGCAAGGGATTCAATCCTAGCTCAAAGATCGAAGGGTACACCAGGAAAATGGTCTAGGTAGCACAATCTATCTTAGAATCATGATTCCATAACCAACACGCTAAGTATGAGGTTATTGTCCATTAACTACCAAGCAACACAGTTGCTAGGAGTATTGATTTCACACATCACAATTCACTTGTCGGTATTCCAGTTGCGACAACACGACACCGAGGAATGAATAATGATGGCGAGAAGTATCACTACGTCAAGAATTCATAAGGGAAGGTGCAATTCTCATGACATTCCTGACATAAAGTGGATAATACTTCAGGGTAGAACAGACCAATAGCTTGATTGCATTTGATCTACGAAATACAACTGCTTTGACCCAATCCTAGAAATGGATGAGGTACTGGAGTTTGTTTCTCCTAGTCATTCTGAACTATAATGGCTTGACGGACCACAAGAACGATAGGCACCGATGAACGAATGCTCACATACTCCTGACTATCAATTGATAGATGAAGGTCGGAATATAACTGAAGGGGGACAACTCAAAGGAACATATAACTTTCTGAGTTGTGGATGCATAGATTAGTATGTCGAACGAGTTCAACATATTTCTTCCGGATAACCCATGCAGAAAGGTAGAACTGGCAGAATCACAATTATGAATTTAGAACTCCTCAGGAGTACTCTAATGGTGATCTTTTGGTTCAAAGGACCTCGAGGACTATCACAAGGTTACTAATATCTTAAGGGAACTAGCAAATACTAACAACATGAAGTAGGGTGAATCTCGGGTTCAAAACCCAGGAGTAGAATATCTACTACTAAATGGCATCACGGGATGCTTTCAAGAATGATGGCCAGAATCATCACACTCGGGATAAGGAAGCATTGCTAAATTCTCGAGGACACCTAGGGTCATAATACTAACTCCAACATACACGTCAAGGCAACGGAGTACCTCAACACACCGATTAGTGTGCTTAATCTGGCCCAAAAATACAACGGGAACATGGAGGAAAGATTTGCAAGTGCATTAGACTATTTAGAAACCTGGGATGACTCGGACAGCATAACGGTTGTAAATGCTCAAAATGATTTGAGACATCCTGCAAAATGGTGGCATAACCACTCAACATCACAATATCAAAGTTCTGGGATCAACGGTCAACATACGGAAGTAGTAGGAACTGAACTGAGGCTTAAACTCAACAATCCTAGGCAACTACGGTTTAGTAACACGTCATCCTGAGAGATAGAAGAGAAGCCTAGTTCTTAACCCCCGTAGAAAAGAAGAGGTTGACTCGGAGCAGAAGGGCATAAGGTAAAGGAGTAAAAAGAGCCTTACGTTCCCATCCACAATCAATTCCCTTATATAACTAAAGCATTTCTAGACACGACTTCGACCAGCTTGGCTTGGTAATCCTACAGGCAGTCAGGCTCTGATACCAAAGCTGTCAGGACCCCGATTCTAAGTCACGCCGATCTGGCATGTAACACCTCATATCACTTTACGGCCTCACGCACGGTATTCCCATGGGTATCGCCTTACCATGGCCCGGGACCGTTTGCGCCTTTTGGCTCACGTATATGATAGTGTCGCTAGCATCCATATGACAAAGAACCCGGGCCGACATGACTAGTCGTGGACCCAAAGTGGCACTAACTTACGGGGACAGGCATACATGAATCAACATCGAGCATGTCGGTCAGCAGCGTGCGAATCTGGGCTGTAGCACTGGGCTAACAGGACTCCGGGAACCCGGGCTGTAGCAGGCTAGGCAGGACTCCGGATGTCACCGCGTGACATTTCCCCAAAGGGACAGACACAGGAACGAAGTGAATCACATGCCGGCCAGTCGAGTGTTCCAGAGCAGTAGTGCTGGGCTAGCAGGACTCCGGTGAACCGGGCTGTAGCGGACTACTATGGCTCATGGAAGCACAAGACAACATTTCCCCATAAGAGAGGCTACCAAGGATAAACAACTAGGTTGTCGGATCCCACACATACCAAGCATTTCAATCATACACACAATATGCTCGATATGTGTAAATACAACATGGCATCACAACATAACTCTATGACTCAAGTATTTATTCATTAGGCTCCGAGGAGCCAAGTATTACAAACATGGGTCTCATGACCCCAACATACAAAGCATACAAACAACAAGCACATGCGGAAGCTTAACTTGTCTGAGTACAGACAACTACAAATGAAGAAGGCTGAGAAGCCTGACTATCTACAAGACCCTCCTAAGGGTACAAGATCGTAGCTGAGGTAACAAGCTAAACGTCGAAGTCCACGCGAAACTACTAGCGAGACTAACGTCTCTCTACAAAACATAAAATAGGCAAACGTGAGTACAAATGTACCCAGCAAGACTTACATCAGAACTAGCTACATATGCATCAGTATCAACAAAGGGGGTGGTGGAGTTGGACTGCAGCAAGCCAGCTTTGACTCAGTGGCTATCCTAACTATGACTGCAAGTAACTCTTTTGAGGTGGCGCACACGAGTCCACATATTCACCATATCAATACACCACTATGGATCCGCTCCCGTCTCCCTACGAGAACGCCATCCATAGCACTCACGCTTATCTTGCGCATTTTAGAGTATCCATTTTCACTTGTCTATGAACTATGCAAGGGGTCCAAATTTCCATATCCGAGGAATCCGGCTATTCGAATAGATAATGATAACCCTGCAGGGGTGTACTTCTTCACACACGCTCTCGCCACTTACCACCATGGACACGTCGTGTATCTCGGCAACCTTCAAGCGGAAGCCTACTGAGGGAGTCGGCCACGACCTGACTAATCACACAAGTCTCTCGTCCAGGTTTATCGCCTATTCAGGTTCCATCCGCAAGGAGATCCGGCCGGGGTGTCGCTCACGGCCCCAAACGATGTGAGCAGGGTTCCCAAGCCCACCATCCGGGTGCCACTTGGTACACCGTGCCACTGTGCCTAGTCTGTCCCAAGCCCACCTGTACCGGGTGCCACTTGGTAGACTACTAACACTACCTACAAACACCAGAAACTAGTTGCAACTCCTGGACAGAGATCAGGCTGATTAATAAGTCGACAGAGCTTGGAGCGCCCGGAGCCCAATGTGTGGTACTAACTGTTCATGGATCACAAACATAGAACTCAGTTCCTGAGGAAGGCCGCAATGATACAACCCACCATGTACTCCTACATGGCCTCTCACCGATACCTTTATCAAATCGTGTTCACACACTTAGCTCACAACAGTAGGACATGTTCACCACGTTCCAATTCATTCCCGATGAATCAGACCTGACTCAACTCTAAGCAGTAGCAGGCATGACAACAGGCATGAATGAGTAGGAACATCAGGGCTCAAACAATTCCTAGTCATGCTAGTGGGTTTCATCTATTTACTATGGGAATGACAGGTCATGCAGAGGAAAGGGGTTCAACTACCGCAGCATGTAACAGTTGAATCGTTGTTGTCCTAATGCAGTAAAAGAGAGCAGGAGCGAGAGAGTGGGATTGTATCGGAATGAACAAGGGGGTTTTGCTTTCCTGGCACTTCTGAAGATAGTATAGCTCTTCATCGGTGTCATCGAACTCATCGTCGGAATACGCCTACCGAGAGGGGACAAGCACCAGCAATAGAGAAGAACACAATCAATGCAAATGCGACAATATGACGCATGATCATGGCATGTATATGTGATGTTGTTTGTGCTAATGCAAACAACAACAAGTTCAATGGAGCTCATTTGAATCAAGGATTCAAATGCAACTCCAAACTTAAGCATTTTAAATGCCCTTTATGTGTTTTCATCTATACAGCAGGTTTAGGTTGGTTTGTCATGCATGAAACTAGTATAGATGGATAGACTGAATTTTTCTGATAATTTTTCATATATAAATTATTTCAATCTGAGTTGCGGTTGAATTTCTATGATTTTTCAAAGTTTTGGAGTATTTTCTGAAATTTATAAATCATTTTTGATTTATTTTAATTCTAGAAAAAGATTTATGACGTCAGAGTGACATCAGCACCGCGTCAGCAAGTCAACTGGTCGGTCCAGGTCAAACCTGACCAGTGGGGCCCACTGGTAAGTGACCCGGTGCCAGTTTGTCTCACTAACAGGTGGGCCCAGGTCAACGGTGACATCAGCGGGTCAACTGACGTGTGGGGTCCACTGTGTTTAGGTTCAAACTTAACAGGGGTTTACCCCATGGTTAAAATAGGCGGTAGGGCCCACATGTCATCAACACGTGACATTAACTAAACACGATTAACACCTAAACTAATGGCGCCACATGAGCATCACCGGAGTTAGGCGTCGGCGACCTCAAGTCGCGGCGGAAGGTCGTCGGAGCGGCGCTACGGGCGGCAGTGGGTCAAGCCAAGGGCACCAGTGGGTTGCCCTCGCTCGCCCGCATCCAGGGGTGATCTGTAGCCACGGCGACAGCAAGTTGGGCGGCGGCCGGAGTTCGGCCAAGGTGGGGCTATGGCCTAGAGGTCAAACGCGACCAGGGAAGAAGGGGGAAACGACTCGGGGGCTCACCGCGAGTTCGTAGGGAGGGTAATTGGGCTCGGGGATGTCCTGCCAGCAGCGAATTTGGCGACGGCGTTCGGTGGCCGAGGCGGTGAGGAAGATGGCAATGGCGGCGGCGCTGCAGGGCATCCGGGGTGCATTCTTCGGCTTGGAGATTCACGGCGTCGAGGCGAAGCTAGTGGACACAGCCACGGGGCATGGGGGCAGCGGTGTACGCGGTGCTACATGTTCACGGGACGGCGGTGGGCAGCTACGCTCGAACATGAAGAGGAGAGAGTAGAGGGGGGGAGCCAGAGAGCGAGGGGGAAGTGAGGGGAGGCGTCGGGCGTCTCCGGGCGCGGATCAGGTCGAGGGAGGCAAGCAGGAGGTGGCCGGGAACGCACACGCGCGCGCCACGCTTCCCCTCTGCCTACTGGCAGGAGGAAGAAGACAGCTCTGCCCTCGGTGTGCTGGGCCGCTACAGTGCCAGAACAGGTAGGCCGGCCCAGGTAACTCTCTCTCTGTGTTTTCTAATTTAGATTGTTTCTATTTTCTATTTATTCTGTTTTGTTTTGATTTAGTAAAATACTAAACCATTTTATAAAATCCTGGAAATAATTAGGGGTGCTGTCTGAACTATTCCAGTGATCCATAACAATTTCCAACATTTTTGGAGCACCTAAAATATATATAGAATTTAAATAGCTCCAATTCAAATATGTTTGAATTAATTCGAAGCCCAAATATGTCCTGCAAAAATGTAAACCATTTTGGTAGATGCTTCCACCTCAATCCAGAAATGTTGAACATTTTTAAAGGGCATTTTGAGTTCAATGAAAAAGATTTTATTTTAACCCTAGTCGAATTCATTTGGTGCTAGGGTTTGAGAATCCCCATTTCATATTTAAATGAAATTTAGACATGATGACATGATGATCATGCAAGGGCAAGCAAAGGCTAAGCTAGGGCTGTGACACAAATACAATGTCAACTACATGATCATGCAAAGCAATATGACAATGATGATGCGTGTCATAATAAATGGAACGGTGGAAAGTTGCATGCCAATATATCTTGGAATGGCTATGGAAATGCCATAGTAGGTAGGTATGGTGGCTGTTTGAGGAAGATATAAGGAGGCTTATGTGTGGTAGAGCGTATCATATCACGGGGTTTGGATGCACCAGCGAAGTTTGCACCAACTCTCAAGGTGAGAAAGGGCAATGCATGGTACCGAAGAGGCTAGAAATGATGGAAGGGTGAGAGTGTGTATAATCCATGGACTCAACATTAGTCATAAAGAACTCACATACTTATTGCAAAAATCTAAAATTCATCAAAACCAAGCACTACGCGCATGCTCCTAGGGGATAGATTGGTAGGAAAAGACCATCGCTCGTCCCCGACCGCCACTCATAAGGAAAGCAATCAAAGAACATCCCATGCTTCAAATTTGTCACACAACGTTTACCATATGTGCATGCTACGGGACTTGCCAACTTCAACACAAGTATTCATCAATTTCACAATTACTCAACTAGCACACCTCTAATATTACCACCTTTATATCTCAAAACAACCATGATGTTTAGGACTCTCAAAATAATATAAGTGAAGCATGAGAGACCATCTATTTCTTCAAAATAAAACCACCAATGTGCTCTAAAAAGATATAAGTGAAGAACTAGAGCAAATGACAAACTACTCCAAAAGATATAAGTGAAGATCAATGAGTAGTCGAATAATTATGCAACTACGTGAAGACTCTCTAACATTTAATAATTTCATATCTTGGTATTTTATTCAAACAGCAAGCAAAAGAAAATAAAATAAAATGATGCTCCAAGCAAAACACATATCATCTGGTGAATAAAAATATAGGTCCAAGTAAAGTTACTGATGAACGAAGACGAAAGAGGGGATGCCTTCCGGGGCATCCCCAAGCTTAGGCTCTTAGTTGTCATTGAATATTACCTTGGGGTGCCTTGGGCATCCACAAGCTTAGGATCTTGGTTGTCCTTGAATATTACCTTGGATGCCTTGGGCATCCCCAAGCTTAGGCTCTTGCCACTCCTTATTCCATAGTCCATCGAATCTTTACCCAAAACTTGAAAACTTCACAACACAAACTTAACAGAAAACTCGTAAGCTCCGTTAGTATAAGAAAACAAACCACCACTTCAAGGTACTGTAATGAACTAATTCTTTATTTATATTGGTGTTAAACCTACTGTGTTTCAACTTTTCTATGGTTCATAAACTCTATTACTAGCCATAGATTCATCAAAATAAGCAAACAACACACGAAAAACAGAATCTGTCAAAAACAGAACAGTCTGTAGTAATCTGTAGGTTTTGAATACTTCTGGAACCCCAAAAATTCTAAAATAAATTGCTGGACGTGAGGAATTTAGCTATTAATAATCTGCAAAACAATTAACTAAATATCACTCTCCAATAAAAAATGGCAGCAAATCTAGTGATCGCTAAAGTTTCTGTTTGTTTTACAGCATGATCGCAAAGACTTTCCCCAAGTCTTCCCAAAGGTTCTACTTGGCACAAACACTAATTAAAACATAAAACCACATCTAAACAGAGGCTAGATAAATTATTTATTACTAAACAGGAACAAAAAGCAAGGAACAAAAATAAAAATTGGGTTGCCTCCCAACAAGCGCTATCGTTTAACGCCCCTAGCTAGGCATGATGATTTCAATGATGCTCACATAAAAGATAATAATTGTAACATAAAGAGAGCATCATGAAGAATATGACTAGCACATTTAAGTCTAACCCACTTCCTATGCATAGGGATTTTGTGAGCAAACAACTTGTGGGAACAATAATCAACTTGCATAGGAAAGCAAAACAAAGCATAACTTCAAGATTTTAAGCACATAGAGAGGAAACTTGATATTATTGCAATTCCTGCGAGCATATATTCCTCCCTTATAATAATTTTCAGTAGCATCATGAATGAATTCGACAATATAACCATCACACAAAGCATTCTTTTCATGATCTACAAGTATGCAAAGTTGACACTCTTCCAAAATAGTGGGATTAACATTAACTAAAGTCATGAACTCTCCAAACCCACTTTCATAATTATCACAATAAGATTCAACACCCTCCAAAATAGTGGGATCATTACTTCCTAAAGTTGACACTCTTACAAACCCACTTTCATCAATATAATCATCATAAATAGGAGGCATGCTATCATCAAAATAAATTTGCATATCAAAACTTGGGAGACTACAAATATCATATTCATTAAACATAGCATCCCCAAGCTTGGGACAAACATTAATGCAGTAAATATATTTTCAAACTTTTCATTCTCATCAAACATAGCATCCCCAAGCTTGGGCCTTTTCATATCATAAGCATAATCACTCTCTTCATTAATAGTATGCATAGCACCAATAGTATAACAATTATCATCATCACAATGAGTAATAGGAGCAACATCATTTGGGAGGGATACATTTTTACCTTTGCTTCTCCGTCTTTTCTTTTTCTTCTTCACATCATGTGTGGGGTTAATCCTCTTTTCGGAGCTCCTTATTAATGAGATTGGTTGAATAGGAGGCTCCTCCTCGTTACCTGAGTCATCATAAGAAATAATAGGAGAATATTGGGAAGTCTCTTCCCTTTCATTAGTATTCTCTTCATCTTCTATTTGTTTTCTTGTCTTTATGTAATTGGCAATATAAGGATTTTCAATGCAATTCACCGCACAATACATAAAAATTTCTTCTAGATCAAAATCAAGAAATCTATCAAGATTAAATTTTGGAATACCCTCAGTTATACGTTTCATTTCTTCATACCCGAAAAGAAGACTAAGATCTTTATGGTGCTCAAGGGTAATCAATTTATCACAATTTTTGGACATGATTTGATCATGAAACAAATAGCATTGGAGCTTTAAATGACCATGTTCATTGCAAAGTTCAAAAGGATGGCGATAAATATTGAATCTTTCAGCACAATCATCTAGCCTTTCTTGCAACCATTTAGTTTCCAAATACTTATGCCTCTTGCAAAATCTGTCTTCCCTATTTGGTGTGTGCTTGCGAGCTCTATGTATTCCACAAAAGTTGACATTCTTATAAGAGATATTTTCATCATGACTAGTGCAATCATAATTAGTACCATGGATATTCAAGAAACTCCTACTAACAACATTGCAATCATGCTCATCATTCAAAGATTTAGTGCCAAACATTCTAATGCATTCTTCTTCTAACACTTTGGCACAATTATCGGAATCCTTATTTTTCATGAAAGACATTAAAAAGATGAAGCATATGAGGTACCTCAATTCCATTTTTTAGTTTTCTTTTATAGAATAAACTAGTGATAAAACAAGAAACAAAAAGATTCGATTGCAAGATCTAAAGATATACCTTCAAGCGCTAACCTCCCTGGCAACGGCGCCAGAAAAGAGCTTGATGTCTACTACACAACCTTATTCTTGTACACGTTGTTGGGCCTCCAAGTGCAGAGGTTTGTAGGACAGCAGCAAATTTCCCTCAAGTGGATGACCTAAGGTTTATCAATCCGTGGGAGGCGTAGGATGAAGATGGTCTCTCTCAAACAACCATGAAACCAAATAACAAAGAGTCTCTTGTGTCCCCAACACACCCAATACAATGGTAAATTGTATAGGTGCACTAGTTCGGCGAAGAGATGGTGATACAAGTGCAATATGGATAGTAGATAAAGGTTTTTGTAATCTGAAAATATAAAAAAATCAAGGTAACTAATAATAAAAGTGAGCACAAATGGTATTGCAATGCTAGGAAACAAGGCCTAGGGTTCATACTTTCACTAGTGCAAGTTCTCTCAACAATAATAACATAATTGGATCATATAACTATGCCTCAACATGCAACAAAGAGTCACTCCAAAGTCACTAATAGCGAGAACAAACGAAGAGATTATTGTAGGGTACGAAACCACCTCAAAGTTATCCTTTCTGATCGATCTATTCAAGAGTCCGTAGTAAAATAACATGAAGCTATTCTTTCTGTTCAATCTATCATAGAGTTCGTACTGGAATAACACCTTAAGACACAAATCAACCAAAACCCTAATGTCACCTAGATACTCCAATGTCACCTCAAGTATCCATGGGTATGATTATACGATATGCATCACACAATCTCAGATTCATCTATTCAACCAACACAAAGAACTTCAAAGATTGCCCCAAAGTTTCTACCAGGGAGTCAAGACGAAAACATGTGCCAACCCCAATGCATAAGTTCACGAGGTCACGGAACTGGCAAGTTGATCACCAAAACATACATCAAGTGGATCACGTGATATCCCATTGTCACCACAGATAAGCACATGCAAGACATACATCAAGTGTTCTCAAATCCTTAAAGACTCAAACCGATAAGATAACTTCAAAGGGAAAACTCAATTCATCACAAGAGAGTAGAGGGGGAGGAACATCATAAGATCCAAATATAATAGCAAAGCTCGCGATACATCAAGATCGTGCCGACTCAAGAACACAAGAGAGAGAGAGAGATCAAACACATAGCTACTGGTACATACCCTCAGCCCCGAGGGAGAACTACTCCCTCCTCGTCATGGAGAGCACCAGGATGATGAAGATGGCCACCAGAGAGGGATTCCCCCCTTCGGCAGGGTGCCGAAACGGGTCTAGATTGGTTTTTGGTGGCTGCAGAGGCTTGCGGCGGCGGAACTCCCGGTCTAGGTTTCTTTCTGGAAGTGTTGGGTTATATAAGAGGTGTTGGAGTCGGGAACAAGGCAGGTGGGTCTCCGGGCTGTCCACGAGGCAAGGGGCGCGCCCCCACCCTCGTGGGCAGCCCGAGACTCTTCTGTCCCAGTTCTTTTACTTCCTGGCATTTTTCTGGTCCAAAAATAAGTTCCGTGAAGTTTCAGGTCAATTGGACTCCGTTTGGTTTTCCTTTTATGTGATACTCAAAAACAACGAAAAAACACAAACTGGCACTGGGCTCTAGGTTAATAGGTTAGTCCCAAAAATCATATAAAATAGCATATAAATGCATATAAAACATCCAAGGTTGATAATATAATAGCATGGAACAATCAAAAATTATAGATACGTTGGAGACGTATCAAGAGGGGGTGGGGGAGGGGTGGGGGGCTTACAGAGAGGGGAGAGACGGTGGCGGGGAGGTGCTCGGCGATGGAGGTAGGGGCGGCGAGGGCGGGCTCTGATACGTCTCCAACGTATCTATAATTTTTTATTGTTCCATGCTATTATATATTCTGTTTTGGGTGTTTAATGGGCTTATTTATACACTTCTATATTATTTTTGGGACTAACATATTAACCGGAGGCCCAGTCCAAATTGTTGTTTTTTTGCCTACACACATTGTTTCGTAGAAAAAGAATATCAAACAGAGTCCAAACGGAATGAAACCTTCGGGAGCGTGATTTTTGGAACAAACGTGATCCAGAGGACTTGGAGTGGACGTCAAGCAACCAACAAGTAAGCCACGAGGTAGGGGGCGCGCCTACCCCCTGGGCACGCCCTCCACCCTCGTGGGCCCCTCGTGGCTCCACCGACCTACTTCTTCCTCCTATATATACCTACGTACCCTGAAAACATCAGAGAGCACCACGAAAACCTAATTCCACCGCCACAACCTGTTGTACCCGTGAGATCCCATCTTGGGGCCTTTTCCGGTGCTCCGTCGGAGGGGGCATTGATCATGGAGGGCTTCTACATCAACACCATAGCCTATCTGATGATGTGTGAGTAGTTTACCTCAGACCTTCGGGTCCATAGTTATTAGCTAGATGGCTTCTTCTCTCTCTTTGGATCTCAATACAAAGTTCTCCTCGATTCTCTTGGAGATCTATTCGATGTAATCTTCTTTTGCGGTGTGTTTGTCGAGATCCGATGAATTGTGGGTTTATGATCAAGATTATCTATGAACAATATTTGAATCTTCTCTCAATTCTTTTATGTATGATTGGTTATCTTTGCAAGTCTCTTCAAATTATCAGTTTGGTTTGGCCTACTAGATTGATCTTTCTTGCAATGGGAGAAGTGCTTAGCTTTGGGTTCAATCTTGCGGTGCTCGATCCCAGTGACAGTAGGGGAAATGACACGTATTGTATTGTTGCCATAGAGGATAAAAAGATGGGGTTTATATCATATTGCATGAGTTTATCCCTCTACATCATGTCATCTTGCTTAAAGCGTTACTCCGTTCTTATGAACTTAATACTCTAGATGCATGCTGGACAGCGGTCGATGTGTGGAGTAATAGTAGTAGATGCAGGCAGGAGTCGGTCTACTTGTCACAGACGTGATGCCTATATACATGATCATACCTAGATATTCTCATAACTATACTCAATTCTATCAATTGCTTGACAGTAATTTGTTCACCCACCGTAATACTTATGCTATCTTGAGAGAAGCCACTAGTGAAACCTATGGCCCCCGGGTCTATTTTCCATCATACAAGTTTCCAGTCTATTTTATTTTGCAATCTTTACTTTCAATTTATATCATAAAAATACCAAAAATATTTATTTATTATTATTATCTCTATCAGATCTCACTCTTGCAAGTGGTCGTGAAGGGATTGACAACCCCTTTATCGCGTTGGTTGCGAGGTTCTTATTTGTTTGTGTAGGTACGAGGTGACTCGCGAGTGGTCTCCTACTGGATTGATACCATGGTTCTCAAAAACTGAGGGACATACTTATGCTGCTTTGTTGCATCACCCTTTTCTCTTCAAGGGAAAACCGACACATGCTCAAGAGGTAGCAAGCTCGGGATCGGGAGGCGGCGGTCCTGGGCGGGCTCGGGCGGCTGCGGTGAGGTCGAGGGTGGCAGCAGTGAGGTCAAGAGCGGCGGCGATGAGGGCAGGCTCGGGCTCGGGCGGCGGCGATGAGGGCAGGCTCGGGCTCGGGCGGCGGCGACAGAGGAGGTAGGGGAACAGGGGGAGAGGGGAAAGGAGGACTTAGCAAAATTTTGAGCCTGCGGGTGGTTAAGTAGAACTAGCAGTAGCGCTTTTTCAGAAATGCGCTATAGCTAAGTTAGCTATAGCGCGTTTTAGCAAAACACGCTACTGCTATAGGAAGCAGTTATTTCTTTTTTTATCCTAATATTTTCTTTTTTCATTTCTCTGTTTCCTACTTCTTTCATTTTCATTTACTTTTCTATTTTTTATTTTTCTTTTCTTTCTTAGCAGTAGCGCTCTACGCAGGAAACGCGCTGCAACAACGACCATAGTGGTAGCGCGCTTTGCGCGGAACCGCTACTACTATTCCTAGCCTACCGCCAACACGGTGGGATTTATAATGGTAGCACTTTTTGCTGCACACGCGCTACTGCTATAGTTGTAGCTATAGTGCGCTTTCCTGGAACGCGCTACTACAAAGTAGCAGCAGTGCCCTATTTTAACCAGCGCTACTGCTATACCTCTGTGTATAGGATTTTCCCTACTAGTGTACTCTTCATCTGAAAGGTCCGCAACATAATACGTTGCAGCCCGAAACGGGTCAGCACATGGAATATGCTGGTAATATAACACCGTAGTGCAATTAACATGTAATAGCTATAACTATATGCATATTTGGCCGATGGAGGCTCTACGGTTATTTTTGCAGAAAGCTAGTTTTTCCCTACAACAAAGAAATATATTTTATTTAACTACAAAGTTTGTTGAAAACATTGAGAATAGTAACCCCATCTCAATCCCAAATTAATAATCATTAACCCAACAAGTTAATTAAGTAAAGTGATGAGATCAACATAATAATTCAAGCACTAGATACTCAAGATGTCCATAACCGGGGACACAGCTAATCATGATCAGTTTGTACACTCTGCAGAGGTTTGCGCACATTTCCCCACAAGACTCGATCTCCTCCATTGAATTTCTTGCACTGCATGATGTTTGAGAAACGGATGACCGAGACACAGTCTTTCCGAAGAGGTCCCCTTAACCGATAGATAGGCCTGTACGCCTACAATCCCCTACATCTGCTAGCCCATCATGGAAAGGATTCCCACAACTTACTCAACTATGCCAGAGCCCATAATGGCATGTGGCTGCACACGGAAATTTCTAGCTTGAATAATCTTATGATCCCTTTGAGCCTGGGTGACAAACCATAGGAAAAATCACACAGATACCCCGGGATTCTCCTTTGGACAGCACTGGATTACTCCAGGTGTCCACAAACCAATCCACCCGGATGTGTGTTAAAGTAGCCACCTTAAATAAACCCTTAGTTCATAATAATACTCACAACTATCATGAATCACTCGAACCAAACCACGTCTACGAGCATAGCATAGCAGTATAAGCATAACGTAGAAGTAACTCCCGTGGTTTGAATGAAAAGGGCAATAGGTACTACCTCAACAACTACTTCCCAATACCCACATGTTAAGAAGATCCTACTCATGCAATGTTTGAGGGTTGAGACTAATGCATAAAAACTAGGTAATAAGGGATATGATCAAAGTGTTACTTGCCTTGCTGACAATCTGAAAACCCTAGTGACTCGTAGTAGCACGCTTCGCTCTCCGGAAACTCTATCATAAACAAACAATAACATACATAAGCACTCAAGCAATATATGCAAGGGTAAAACTCGAATGAAAAGATCCAACCTGAAAGTACAAGTGAAGAGCTTCGATTTGCAAAAAGATACAATCGAATCGGAGCTACGAAACACAAACTACGATCAAAGAAGTTCAAAAATAAAATCTGCTTGCAACCAAATTTTAAATTGTCAAAACCATGTTCAAGTTGGTTAACTGGAAAGAGGGGTTCGAGACTAAGAATTTGGCGTTGGTTTCACTGGATTTGGACAAGCGAGCAAAAAGTTGCGGAGGTTTGAAAATCAGGGGCTAATCTGTGATAAAAATAATTGTGAATAGGTCCCTGGCCGAAAATAAAATAAAAAGAAAAAACTAAGGAATGAAGGTTCGTTACCAGAGGCTAACGAATGAAAACGTTCATCGAAACGATCTAACCAGCAAGCGTTCGCAAAATAGCAAGCCTAAAAAAACCGACCTAATTCGAAAAATCGAAAAAAAGCGAAAAGCGAACTGGATGGTTTTATACCGAGCCAACGCGGCGGCGAGGTCAACAGCGGCGGCGGCGACTCCGACAGAGTGGGCGAGGCGGGGCTCCGACAAGTGGTGGTGCGGCGGCTTGCGGCGATGGCGCGCGGCGGGCGGCGGCAACAACGGCTGCGGCGGCGTGGCTCGGGAGGCGGCAGCTAGTGGGGTGAGGAGAGTGGGCGGCGGCGGCGAGTACTTATAGGAGGGGGCTACTTGGGGAAGGGGGCGTCGGGTCGGGGTCGACCTCGGGAGGCGTGCCCCGGCCGGATTCAAACGGCGGCGGCGGCGCGGACTCCTCGCGCGGGAGGGAGGCAGCGGCGTCAGGCAGGCCGGCCTGCTCGGCTGGGCTTCGGCCCAGTCGGGCGGGAAAGGATTTAAAAAAATCGTCGGAAGAAAAAAAATCCTAATAAAATCTAAAAATGCCAAACCAATTTTCACCATCTAAACCTATTATTTAGAATAAAGTGAACATTTTTCTAGCCTTAAAATGCAATTTCCAAAAAAAATGCATATTTTTTCTAATTCAAATAAAATCCAAATAAGATATAATTTGATTTTAAAAAATTTCCTCCAATATTCCTCTCTTTCTAAAGAAGTCATATTATCTTCTCTCTTTTAATTTAAATATTGGAAATAATTGGAGAGGAAAATATTAAAATCAAAATGATCCTCTTTTCAAATTTGAGAAAAATTCAAATATGAAAATTTGTGAAATCCCCAACTCTCTCCTTGGGTCCTTGAGTTGCTTAAGATTTCTAGGATCACAAACAAAAATGCAAGTAAAATATGATATGCATATGATGACCTATGTATAACATCCAAATTGAGAATTGGCATGTTACAAACCTACCCCCTTAAGATGAATCTCGCCCTCGAGATTCAGGTTGGCTAGAAAATAGGTGTGCGTGGTCTTTCCGTAGGTCTACTTCTCGCTCCCAGGTGACTTCATCCTCGGTATGGTGGCTCCACTGAACTTCGCAAAACTTGATAACCTTGTTGCGTGTAACTGGGTTGGCAAACTCAAGAATCTTCACAGGTTTCTCCTTGTAGGTCAGATCACTATCCAACTGAATTGCTTCTAGGGGCATTGTATCTCTTAGAGGAATATCAGCCATCTTTGCATGCCACTTCTTCAACTGGGAAACGTGAAACACAACGTGAACTCCTGATAATCCTTCGGGTAACTCCAATTTGTAGGAACTTCTCCCATACGTTTCAGAACTCGGTATGGTCCTAAAAATCTCGAGGCTAACTTTCCCTTAACTCTAAATCGTTTAACTCCTCGGAGTGGTGACACACGAAGATATGCTCGATCTCCAATTTCATAGACTACCTCCTTTCGTTTAGTGTCGGCATAACTCTTTTGCCTGGACTGAGCTACCTTCAGCCTATCTTGAATCAACTTGACCTTCTCTTCAGACTCCTTGATCAAATTTGGTCCAAACAAATGACAGTCTCCAAATTCATCCCACATTAACGGTGTCCTGCATCCCCTTCCATACAAGGCTTCAAAAGGGGCCATCTTCAAACTAGCCCGGTAACTGTTGTTGTAGGAGAACTCTGCGTAAGGCAAACTGTCATCCCAACTAGATCCATAATCTAACGCATAAGCTCTCAACATGTCCTCCAGAATCTGATTGACTCTCTCTGTCTGTCCATTGGTCTGCGGATGAAAGGTTGTACTGAACTCTAGCCTAGTACCCAAAGTCTGGTGCAGCTAATTCCAAAACTTCAAGGTAAACTGTGTTCCTCTATCTGATAAGATGGTCCTCGAAACTCCATGCAGACATACGATCCTGGTCATATATATCTTGGCCAACTTCGTGCTTGTATAAGTGGTTTTCACTGGGATAAAGTGAGGTACGTTTGTCAAACGATCAACTACTACCCAGAATGAATCATATCCCGATCGGGTCCTGGGTAATCCGGTGATGAAATCCATGCCAAGTTTGTCCCACTTCCATTCTGGTATTGGCATAGGTTGTAACAATCCTGCTGGCTTCTGATGTTCTGCCTTCACTCTTTGACATACATCACATACTGCTACATACTTGCTACCTCTTGAGCATGTGTTGGTTTTCCCTTGAACAGGAAAGGGTGATGCAGCAAAGTAGCGTAAGTATTTCCCTTAGTTTTTGAGAACCAAGGTATCAATCCAGTAGGAGATTATATGCAAGTCGCCTAATACCTACACAAACGAACAAGAACCTCGCAACCAATGCGATAAAGGGGTTGTCAATCCCTTCACGGTCACTTACGAAAGTGGGATCTGATAGAGATAATAAGATAAATATTTTTGGTATTTTTATGATATAGATTGGAAAATAAAAATTGCAAAATAAACGGCGCCAGAAATAGCTAGTTGACAGGAGATTAATATAATGGAGAATAGACCCGGGAGCCATAGGTTTCACTAGTGGCTTCTCTCAAGATAGCAAATTATACGGTGGGTGAACAAATTACTGTCGGGCAATTGATAGAAAAGCGAATAATTATGAGAATATCTAGGCATGATCATGTATATAGGCACCACGTCCACGACAAGTAGACCGAAACGATTCTGCATCTGCTACTATTACTCCACACATTGACCGCTATCCAGCATGCATCTAGAGTATTAAGTTCATAAGAATAGAGTAACGCATTAGGCAAGATGACATGATGTAGAGGGATAAACTCAAGCAATATGATATAAACCCCATCTTTTTATCCTCGATGGCAACAATACAATACGTGCCTTGCTGCCCCTGTTGTCACTAGGAAAGGACACCGCAAGATTGAACCCAAAGCTAAGCACTTCTCCCATTGCAAGAAAGATCAATCTAGTAGGCCAATCCAAACTGATAATTCGAAGAGACTTGCAAAGATATTAAATCATGCATAAAATATTTTAGAGAAGAATCAAATATTGTTCATAGATAATCTTGATCATAAACTCACAATTCATCGAATCTCGACAAACACACCACAAAAAGAATTACATCGAATAGATCTCCAAGAGAATCGAGGAGAACTTTGTATTGAGATCCAAAGAGAGAGAAGAAGCCATCTAGCTAATAACTATGGACCCAAAGGTCTGTTGGTAAACTACTCACACATCATTGGAGAGGCTATGGTGTTGATGTAGAAGCCCTCTGTGGTCGATTCCCCCTCCGGCGGAGCACCGGAAAAGGCGCCAAGATGGGATCTCACGGGTACAAAAGGTTGCGGTGGTGGAAATAGGGTTTCATGGTGCTCCTGGATGTTTTCGGGGTATATGGGTATATATAGGAGGAAGAAGTACGTCGGTGGAGCTAGGAGGGGCCCACGAGGGTGGGGGCGCGCCTAGCCCCCCTGGGCGCGCCCTCCTGCCTCGTGGCCTCCTCGCTTCTTTCTTGACGTCTACTCCAAGTCTCCTAGATCACGTTTGTTCCAAAAATAACTCTCCCAAAGGTTTCATTCCATTTGGATTACGTTTGATATTCCTTTTCTGCGAAACACTGAAATAGGCAAAAAAACAATTTGCACTGGGCCTTTGGTTAGTAGGTTAGTCCCAAAAATAATATAAAAAGGTAAATTAAAGCCCATTAAACATCCAAAACAGATAATATAATAGCATGGAGCAATCAAAAATTATAGATACGTTAGAGACGTATCAAGCATCCCCAAGCTTAATTCTTGCTCGTCCTCGAGTAGGTAAATGATAAAAACAGAATTTTTGATGTGGAATGCTACCTAGCATAATTCTCAATGTAATTTTCTTTATTGTGGCATGAATGTTCAGATCCGAAAGATTCAAGACAAAAGTTTAATATTGACATAAAAACAATAATACTTCGAGCATACTAACAAAGCAATTATGTAGTCTTCTCAAAATAACATGGCCAAAGAAAGTTTTCTCTACAAAATCATATAGTCTAGCTATGCTCTATCTTCACCACACAAAGTATTTAAATCATGCATAACCCCAATGACAAGCCAAGCAATTGTTTCATACTTTTGATGTTCTCAAACTTTTTCAATCTTCACGCAATATATGAGCGTGAGCCATGGACATAGCACTATAGGTGGAATAGAATCGTGGTTGTGGAGAAGACAAAAAGGAGAAGATAGTCTCACATCAACTAGGCATATCAACGGGCTATGGAGATGCCCATCCATACATATCAATGTGAGTGAGTAGGGATTGCCATGCAACGGATGCACTAGAGCTATAAGTGTATGAAAGCTCAACAAGAAAAACTAAGTGCGTGTGCATCCAACTCGCTTGCTCACGAAGACGTAGGGCATTTTGAGGAAGCCCATCATTGGAATATACAAGCCAAGTTCTATAATGTAAAATTCCCACTAGTATATGAAAGTGAAATCATAGGAGACTCTCTATCATAAAGATCATGGTGCTACTTTGAAGCACAAGTGTGGTAAAAGGATAGTAGCATTGTCCCTTCTCTCTTTTCTCTTTTTTTTATTTTTCTCTTTTTTTAGTTTTTCGTCCAGAGTCTCATCCCGACTTGTGGGGAAATCATAGTCTCCATCATCCTTTCCTCACTTGGGACAATGCTCTAATGATGATGATCATCACACTTTTATTTACTTATAACTCAAAAAATTACAACTCAATACTAGAACAAAATATGACTATGTGAATGCGTACAGCGGTGTACCGGGATGTGCAATGAATCAAGAGTGACATGTATGAAAAAATTATGAACGGTGGCTTTGCCACAAATACGATGTCAACTGCATGATCATGCAAAGCAATATGCCAATGATGTAACGTGTCATAACAAACGGAACGGTGGTAAGTTGCATGGAAATATATCTCGGAATGGCTATGGAAATGCCATAATAGGTAGGTATGGTGGCTGTTTTGAGGAAGATATAAGGTGGGTGTATGGTACCGGCGAAAGTTGCGTGGTACTTGAGAGGCTAGCAATGCTGGAAGGGTGAGAGTGCGTATAATCCATGGACTCAACATTAGTCATAAAGAACTCACATACTTATTGCAAAAATCTATTAATTATCGAAACAAAGTACTAAGAACATGCTCCTAGGGGATAGATTGGTAGGAAAAGACCATCGCTCGTCCCCGACCGCCACTCATAAGGAAGATAATCAATAAATAAATCATGCTCCGACTTCATTACATAACGGTTCACCATATGTGCATGCTACGGGAATCACAAACTTTAGAACAAGTATTTCTCAAATTCACAACTACTCAACTAGCATGACTCTAATATCACCATCTTCATATCTCAAAACAATTATCAAGTATCAAACTTCTCATAGTATTCAATGCACTTTTTATGATAGTTTTTATTATACCCATCATGGATGCCTGTCATATTAGGACTAATTTTATAGCCAAAGCAAATTACCATGCTGTTCTGAAAGACTCTCAACATAATATAAGTGAGGCATGAGAGATCAATGATTTCTATAAAATAAAACCACCACCGTGCTCTAAAAATATATAAGTGAAGCACTAGAGCAAAATTATCTAGCTCAACGGATATAAGTGAAGCACATAGAGTATTTTAATAAATTCCAATTCATGTGTGTCTCTCCAAAAGGTGTGTACAGAAAGGATGATTGTGGTAAACTAAAAATCAAAGACTCAAATCATACAAGACGCTCCAAGCAAAACACATATCATGTGGTGAATAAAAATATAGCCTTAAGTAAAGTTACCGATAGACGAAGACGAAAGAGCGGATGCCTTTCGGGGCATCCCCAAGCTTAGGCTTTTGGTTGTCCTTGATTTTTACCTTGGGTACCTTGGGCCTCCCCAAGCTTAGGCTATTGCCATTCCTTATTCCAAAATCCATCAAATCTTTACCCAAAACTTGAAAACTTCACAACACAAAACTCAATAGAAAATCTCATGAGCTCCGTTAGTATAAGAAAACAAACCACCACTTCAAGGTACTGTAATGAACTCATTATTTATTTATATTGGTGTTAAACCTACTGTATTCTAACTTCTCTATGGTTCATACCCCCCCTGATACTAGCCATATATTCATCAAAATAAGCAAACAACACATGAAAATAGAATCTGTCAAAAACAGAACAATCTGTAGTAATATGTAGGTTTCAAATACTTCTGTAACCCCAAAAATTCTGAAATAAATTGGTGGACGTGAGGAATTTGTCTATTAATCATCTGGAAAAATAATCAACCTAATCACACTCTCCAGTAAAAAATGTCATCAAAGCTCGTGAGCGCTAAAGTTTCTCTTTTTTACAGCAAGATCGCAAAGACTTCCCCCAAGTCCTCCCAAAGGTTCTTCTTGGCACAAACACTAATGAAAATCATAAAACCACATCTAAACAGAAGCTAGATGAATTATTTATTACTAAACAGGAACAAAAAACAAGAACCAAAAATAAAATTGGGTTGTCTCCCAACAAGCGCTATTGTTTGACGAGGCATAAAAACAAGAATAGATCTAGGTGTTGCCATGCTAATGATAAGGTAAATCGCGAAAACTCATCTCATACTCCCTACGTTCAGCAGCAAGCTTTCTTTCTGGCAAGCAAAAGTAATCAAAAGGGCTAAATTTAATGGGACAAAAGTCCCCAAGATCAAGCTCGGGAGGTATTGGTTCCTCCTTTGGCCCCTCATATTGCACAACCAATTCATCATTATAAGCATTTTTTGGCAAAAAGTCATGAGCCTTTGTTCAAGGGAAAAACCTACCCATTGTTCTGGATAGAAAAATTATCATTAAGTTCAGAGATCCTGTCAACAAGAGCATCGGTAGGAACCTTCTTTCTAAGGTTTTTGTTAAAAGCAACATGATCTAAAGATCGTAAGTGCATTATGTCTTCTTGATAAAAAAAAGGATTGCTTCTATGGGAGGACGGCCGGCATCCACCCTATAATGCGCAAAAATTTCATTGGCCTCTTTTATTATAAATCTGAACTCATGAGCTAAAAAGATGGTAGCTGCTCGCTTAACAGAAGAATGCTCAATATTAGAAAATTCTAGAAAGATCCTCTCTATGCAAGGATGCATATGGATAAATTGTCTTTCAAGTTCAACCACAAGCAAAGATATAGCATCCGCAATACTACTAGTTTTATGAAGAATAGACCCGCTCATGGTGGGCAAAGCACCGACACAAGTAAAGAAATCTTGAATAACTCCTTTTCCAATAATATTACCACTACCAATCCGAAATTTTTTAGTGTGTAAAATGGTAAGTTCTTTATGAGGATTGTCAAAAGCATCAAAGTTTTCCATGTTATTACCACTATCCTTATCAATGATAACCTCCCCAATTTCAGACATGATGGTAGCAAATTGCACAAAGAACGGGCACACAAAAGGCAAGAAAAAGAGCAAACGAAGACGAGGCGAGCGAAGAAGAGGGCGAATAAAACGGCAAGGGTGAAGTGGGGAGATGAAAATGAGAGGCAAATGGCAAATAATGTAATGCGAGGGATAAGAGTTTGTGATGGGTACTTGGTATGTCTTGACTTGTGCGTAGATCTCCCCAGCAACGGCGCCAGAAATGGCCTGTAGCTGGGAGATCAAATCTTGACTTGACTTGGTGCAACCTCCCTGACAACGGCGCCAAAAATCCTTCTTGCTACCTCTTGAGCATGCATTGGTTTTACCTTGAAGAGGAAAGGGTGATGCAGCAAAGTAGCGTTAGTATTCCCTCAGTTTTTGGGAACCAAGGTATCAATCCAGTAGAAGATTACACGCAAGTCGCCTAATACCTGCACAAACAAACAAGAACCTCACAACCAACGCGATAAAGGGGTTGTCAATCCCTTCAAGGTCACTTATGAAAGTGAGATCTGATGGAGATAATAAGATAAATATTTTTGGTATTTTTATGATATAGATTGGAAAATAAAAATTGCAAAATAAACGGCGCTAGAAATAGCTAGTTGACGGGAGATTAATATAATGGAGAATAGACCCGGGGGCCATAGGTTTCACTAGTGGCTTCTCTCAAGATAGCGAATTCTACGGTGTGTGAACAAATTACTATCGAGCAATTGATAGAAAAGCGAATAATCATGAGAATATCTAGGCATGATCATGTATATAAGCATCACGTCCATGACAAGTAGACCAAAACGATTCTGCATCTACTACTATTACTTCACACATCGACCGTTATCCAACATGCATCTAGAGTATTAAGTTCATAAGAACAGAGTAATGCATTAGGCAAGATGACATGATGTAGAGGGACAAACTCAAGCAATATGATATAAACCCCATCTTTTTATCCTCGATGGCAACAATACAATATGTGCCTTGCTGCCCCTCCTATCACTAGGAAAGGACACCGCAAGATTGAACCCAAAGCTAAGCACTTCTCCCAATGCAGAAAGATCAATCTAGTAGGCCAAACCAAACTGATAATTCTAAGAGACTTGCAAAGATATTAAATCATGCATAAAAGATTTCAGAGAAGAATCAAATATTGTTCATAGATAATCTTGATCATAAACCCACAATTCATCGGATCTCGACAAACACACCACAAAAAGAATTACATCGAATAGATCTCCAAGAGAATCGATGAGAACTTTGTATTGAGATCCAAAGAGAGAGAAGAAGCCATCTAGCTAACAACTATGGACCCGAAGGTCTGTGGTAAACTACTCACACATCATCGGAGAGGCTATGGTGTTGATGTAGAAGCCCTCCGTGATCGATTCCTCCTCCGGCGGAGCACCGGAAAAGGCCCCAAGATGGGATCTCACGGGTACGGAAGGTTGCGGTGGTGGAAATAGGGTTTCGTGGTGCTCTTGGATGCTTTCGGGGTATATGGGTATATATAGGAGGAAGAAGTACGTCGGTGGAGCAGTGAGGGGCCCACGAGGGTGGGGGCGCACCCTTCTGCCTTGTGGCCTCCTCGCTTCTTTCTTGGCGTCCACTCCAAGTCTCCTGGATCACGTTTGTTCCAAAAATAACTCTCCCGAAGGTTTTATTCCGTTTGGATTCCGTTTGATATTCCTTTTCTGCGAAACACTGAAATAGGCAAAAAATAGCAATTTGCACTAGGCCTTTGGTTAGTAGGTTAGTCCCAAAAATAATATAAAAAGGTAAATTAAATCCCATTAAACATCCAAAACAGATAATATAATAGCATGGAATAATCAAAATTATAGATACGTTGGAGACGTATCAATACACGACAATATCCTTCTTCGTACCTATCCACCAGAAATGTTCTTTCAAATCCAAATACATCTTGGTGTTTCCTGGGTGAATCGAGTATGGCGAGTCATGAGCTTCCTCAAGTATTAACTTCCTGATCTCCGCATTATTGGGCACATATACACGATCCTCAAACCATAAAGTCTCGTGCTCATCCTCATGAAAACACTTGGCTTTTCCTTTGCTCATCTTCTCCTTTATCTCAGCAATTTCCTTATCAACCTTCTGAGCTTTTCGAATCTTCCCCAATAATGTAGACTTTACCTCCATTGCTGCAACAAACCTCTTGGAACTATCTCCAAACGAAGTTCCTTGAGATCGTCTACTAACTGAAGGAAATATGCCCTAGAGGCAATAATAAAGTTATTATTTATTTCCTTATATCATGATAAATGTTTATTATTCATGCTAGAATTGTATTAACCGGAAACGTAATACTTGTGTGAATACATAGACAAACAAAGTGTCACTAGTATGCCTCTACTTGACTAGCTCGTTAATCGAAGATGGTTATGTTTCCTAACCATAGACATGAGTTGTCATTTGATTAGCGGGATCACATCATTAGGATAATGATGTGATTGACTTGACCCACTCCATTAGCTTAGCACCCGATCGTTTAGTATGTTGCTATTGCTTTCTTCATGACTTATACATGTTCCTATGACTATGAGATTATGCAACTCCCGTTTACCGGAGGAACACTTTGTGTGCCACCAAACATCACAACGTAACTGGGTGATTATAAAGGTGCTCTACAGTTGTCTCCGAAGGTACTTGTTAGGTTGGCGTATTTCAAGATTAGGATTTGTCACTCCGATTGTCAGAGAGGTATCTTTGGGCCCTCTCGGTAATGCACATCACTTAAGCCTTGCAAGCACTGCAACTAGTGAGTTAGTTGCAGGATGATGTATTACGGAACGAGTAAAGAGACTTGCCGGTAACGAGATTGAACTAGGTATTGAGATACCGACGATCGAATCTCGCGCAAGTAACATACCGATGACAAAGGGAACAACATATGTTGTTATGCGGTCTGACCGATAAATATCTTCGTAGAATATGTAGGAGCCAATATGAGCATCCAGGTTCCGCTATTGGTTATTGACCGGAGACGTGTCTCGGTCATGTCTACATTGTTCCCAAACCCGTAGAGTCCGCACGCTTAACTTACGATGATAGTTTCATTATGAGTTTATATATTTTGATGTACCGAAGGTTGTTCAGAGTCCCGGATGTGATCACGGACTTGACGAGGAGTCTCGAAATGGTCGAGACATAAAGATCGATATATTGGACGACTATATTTGGACACCGGAAAGGTTCCGAGTGAGATTGGGACAATACCAGATCACCGGGAGGTTATCAGAACCCCCCCCCCCCGGGAGGTATATGGGCCTTATTGGGACTTAGTGGAAAGGAGTGGAAAGGAGCAAGGGAGGGGCGCCCCCCCAAGCCCAATCCGAATTGGGAGGGGGGCCGCCCCCCCCCCCCTTTCCTTCCCTCCTCCTTCCTCTTCCTTCCCTCTCCTACTCCTAATAGGAAAAGGGGGAGTCCTACTCCCGGCGGGAGTTGGACTCGCCCCCTTGGGCGCGCCACCCTCCTTGGCCGACCCCCTCCTCCACTCCTTTATATACGGGGGCAGGGGGGCACCCCAGACACACAACAATTGATCATTGATCTCTTAGCGGTGTGCGGTGCCCCCCTCCACCATAATCCTCGATAATATTGTAGCGGTGCTTAGGCGAAGCCCTGCGACGGTAGAACATCAAGATCGTCACCACGCCGTCGTGCTGACGGAACTCATCCCCGACACTTTGCTGGATCGGAGTCCAGGGATCGTCATCGAGCTGAACGTGTGCAAAAACTTGGAGGTGCCGTAGTTTCAGTGCTTGATCGGTCGGGCCGTGAAGACGTACGACTACATCAACCGCGTTGTTATAACGCTTCCGCTTCCGGTCTACGAGGGTACATAGACAACACTCTCCCCTCTCGTTGTTGTGCATCACCATGATCTTGCGTGTGCATAGGAATTTTTTTGAAATTACTACGTTCCCCAACAGTGGCATCCGAGCCTAGGTTTTATGTGTGATGTTATATGCACGAGTAGAACACAAGTGAGTTGTGGGCGATATAAGTCATACTGCTTACCAGCATGTCATACTTTGGTTCGGCGGTATTGTTGGATGAAGCGGCCCGGACCGACATTATGCGTACGCTTACACAAGAGTGGTTCTACCGACGTGCTTTGCACACAGGTGGCTGGCGGGTGTCACTTTCTCCAACTTTAGTTGAACCGAGTGTGGCTACGCCCGGTCCTTGCGAAGGTTAAAACAGCACCAACTTGACAAACTATCGTTGTGGTTTTGATGCGTAGGTAAGAACAGTTCTTGCTAAGCCCGTAGCAGCCACGTAAAACTTGCAACAACAAAGTAGAGAACGTCTAACTTGTTTTTGCAGGGCATGTTGTGATGTGATATGGTCAAGACATGATATAAGTTGTTGTATGAGATGATCATGTTTTGTTGAAGTTATCAGCAACTAGCAAAAGCCTTATGGTTGTCTCTCTATTGCATAAGATGCAAGCGCCAAATACTTGCTTTACTTTATCGCTATGCGATAACAATAGTTGCAAGAGCAATAGTTGGCGAGACGACCATGTGACGACACATTGATATAGATCAAGATGATGGAGATCATGGTGTCATGCCGGTGACGAAGGAAATCATGACGATGCTTTGGAGATGGAGATCAAAGGCACAAGATGATGATGGCCATATCATGTCACATATTTTGATTGCATGTGATGTTTATCTTTTATGCATCTTATTTTGCTTAGTTCGACGGTAGCTTTATGAGATGATTTCTCACTAAATTTCAAGATAAAAGTGTTCTCCCTAAGTATGCACCATTGCCAAAGTTCGTCATGCCTAGACACCACGTGATGATCGGGTGTGATAAGCTCTACGTCCATCTACAATGGGTGCAAGCCGGTTTTTGCACACGTAGAATACTTAGGTTAAACTTGACGAGCCTAGCATATGCAGATATGGCCTCGGAACACTGAGACCGAAAGGTCAAGCATGAATCATATAGTAGATATGATCAACATATTGATGTTCACCATTGAAAGCTACTCCATTTCACGTGATGATCGGTTATGGTTTAGTTGATTTGGATCACGTGATCACTTAGAAGATTAGAGGGATGTCTTTCTAAGTGGGAGTTCTTAAGTAATATGGTTAAATTGAACTTAAATTTATCATGAACTTAGTCCTGATAGTATTTTGCAAATTATGTTGTAGATCAATAGCTCGCGTTGTTGCTTCCCTGTTTTATTTTGATATGTTCCTAGAGAAAACTAAGTTGAAAGATGTTAGTAGCAATGATGCGGATTGGATCCGTGATCTGAGGTTTATCCTCATTATTGCACAGAAGAATTATGTCCTTGATGCACCGCTAGGTGACAAACCTATTGCAGGAGCAGATGGAGATGTTATGAACGTTTGGCTAGCTCAATATAATGACTACTTGATAGTTTAGTGCACCATGCTTAAACGGCTTAGAATCGGGACTTCAAAGACGTTTTGAACGTCATGGACCATATGAGATGTTCCAGGAGTTGAAGTTAATATTTCAAGCAAATACCCGAGTTGAGAGATATGAAGTCTCCAACAAGTTCTATAGCTAAAAGATGGAGGAGAATAGCTCAATCAGTGAGCATGTGCTCAGATTGTCTGGGTACTACAATCGCTTGAATCAAGTGGGAGTTAATCTTCTAGATAAAATAGTGATTGACAGAATTCTCTAGTCACCATCACCAAGTTAGTAGAACTTTGTGATGAACTATAATATGCAAGGGATAACGGAAATGATTCCCAAGCTCTTCATGATGCTGAAATCGACGAAGGTAGAAATCAAGAAAAGTATCAAGTATTGATGGTAAACAAAACCACTAGTTTCAAGTAAAGGGGCAAAGGGAAGAAAGGGGAACTTCAAGAAGAACGGCAAACAAGTTGCTGCTCAAGTGAAAAAAACCCAAGTCTGGACCTAAGCCTGAAACTGAGTGCTTCTACTGCAAAGGGACTGGTCATTGGAAGCGGAACTACCCCAAGTAATTGGCGGATAAGAAGGATGGCAAAGTGAACATAGGTATATTTGATATACATGTTATTGATGTGTACTTTACTAGTGTTTATAGCAACCCCTCGGTATTTGATACTAGTTCAGTTGCTAAGAATAGTAACTCGAAACGGGAGTTGCAGAATGAACATAGACTAGTTAAGGGTGAAGTGACGATGTGTATTGGAAATGGTTCCAAGATTGATATGATCATCATCGCACACTCCCTATACTTTCGGGATTAGTGTTAAACCTGAAATAAATGTTATTTAGTGTTTGCATTGAGCATGAATATGACTGGATCATGTTTATTGCAATACGGTTATTCATGTAAGTTAATAATTGTTGTTCTGTTTACATGAATAAAACCTTCTATGGTCATACACCCAATAAAAATGGTTTGTTGGATCTCGATCGTGGTAATACACATTTTCATAATATTGAAGCCAAAAGATGCAAAGTTAATAATGATAGTGCAACTTATTTGTGGCACTGCCGTTTAGGTCATATCGGTGTAAACCGCATGAAGAAAATCCATGCTGATGGGCTTTTGGAATCACTTGATTATGAATCAGTTGATGCTTGCGAACCATGCCTCATGGGCAAGATGACTAAGACTCTGTTCTCCGGAACATTGGAGCGAGCAACAGATTTGTTGGAAATCATACATACTGATGTATGTGGTCCGATGAATATTGAGGCTCACGGCAGGTATCATTATTTTTTGATCTTCACAAATGATTTGAGCAGATATGAGTATATCTACTTGATGAAACACAAGTCTAAAACATTTGAAAAGTTCAAAGAATTTCAGAGTGAAGTGGAGAATCATCGTAATAAAAATAAAAGTTTCTACGATATGATCGCAGAAGTAAAATATTTGAGTTACGAGTTTGGCCTTCAGTTAAAACAATGTGAAATAGTTTCACTACTCACGCCACCCGGAACACCACAGCGTAATGGTGTGTCCGAACGTCGTAATCATACTTTACTTGATATGGTGCGATCTATGATGTCTCTTACAAATTTATCGCTATCGTTTTGGGGTTATGCATTAGAGACGGCTACATTCACATTAAATAGGGCACCATCTAAATCCGTGGAGATGACACCATATGAACTATGGTTTGGCGAGAAACCTCAGCTGTCGTTTCTTAAAGTTTGGGACTGCGATGCTTATGTGAAAAAGTTTTCAACATATAAGCTCGAACCCAAATCGAAGAAGTAAATCTTCATAGGATACCCAAAAGAAACTGTTGGGTACACCTTCTATCACAGATCCGAAGGCAAGATATTCGTTGCTGAGAATGGATCCTTTCTAGAGAAGGAGTTTCTCTCAAAAGAAATGAGTGGGAGGAAAATGGAACTTGATAATGTAATTGTACCTTCTCCCGAATTGGAAAATAGTTCATCACATAAATTAGTTCCAGTGATGTCTGCACCAACAAGAGAGGAAGTTAATGATGATGATCATGAAACTTCAGATCAAGTTACTACAGAACTTCGTAGATCAACCAGAGTGAGATCCGCACCAGAGTGGTACAATAATCCTGTTCTGGAGGTCATGTTACTTGACCATGACGAACTTGCGAACTATGAGGAAGCGATGATGAGCCCAGATTCCGTGAAATGGCTTGAGGCCATAAAATCTGAGATGAGATCCATGTATGAGAACAAAGTATGGACTTTGATTGACTTGCCCAATGATCGGCGAGCCATTGAGATTAAATGGATCTTCAAGATGAAGACGGACGCTAATAGTAGTGCTACTATCTACAAAGCTAGAATTGTCGCAAAAAGGTTTTCGAGAAGTTCAAGGTGTTGACTATGATGAGAGTTTCTCACTCGTAGCTATGCTTAAGTCTGTCTGAATCATGTTAGCAATTGCCGCATTTTATGAAATCTGGCAAATAGATAAACAAAACTGCATTCCTTAATGGATTTATTAAAGAAGAGTTGTATATGATGCAACCAGAAGGTTTTGTCAATCCTAAAGGTACTAACGAAATATGCAAGCTCCAGCGATCCATTTATGGACTGGTGCAAGCATCTCGGAGTTGTAATATACGCTTTGATAAGTTGATCAAAGCATATAGTTTTATACAGACTTGCGGTGAAGCCTGTATTTACAAGAAAGTGAGCGGGAGCACTACAGCATTTCTGATAAGTATATGTGTATGACATATTGTTGATCGGAAATAATGTAGAATTATTCTGCAAGGCATAAAGGAATATTTGAAAGGAGTTTTTCAAAGAAAGACCTCAGTGAAGCTGCTTACATATTGAGCATCAAGATCTATAGAGATAGATCAAGATGCTTGATAAGTTTTTCAGTGAGTACATACCTTGACAAGATTTTGAAGTAGTTCAAAATGGAATAGTCAAAGAAGAAGTTCTTGCCTGTGTTACAAGGTGTGAAGTTGAGTAAGACTCAAAACCCGACCACGACAGAAGATAGAGAGAGAATGAAAGTCATTCCCTATGCCTTAGCCATAGGTTCTATAAAGTATGCCATGCTGTGTACCAGACCTATTATATACCCTGCCCTGAGTTTGGCGAGGGAGTACAATAGTGATCTAGGAGTAGATCACTGGACATTGGTCAAAATTATCCTTAGTGGAATAAGGTATGTTTCTCGATTATGGAAGTGATAAAAGGTTCGTCGTAAAGGGTTACGTCGATGCAAATTTGACACTGATCCAGATGACTCTAAATCTCAATCTGGATACATATTGAAAGTGGGAGCAATTAGCTAGAGTAGCTGTTGGAAATATGCCCTAGAGGCAATAATAAATTGGTTATTATTATATTTCCTTGTTCATGATAATCGTTTATTATCCATGCTAGAATTGTATTGATAGGAAACTCAGATACATGTGTGGATACATAGACGACACCATGTCCCTAGTAAGCCTCTAGTTGACTAGCTCGTTGATCAATAGATGGTTACGGTTTCCTGACCGTGGACATTGGATGTCGTGATAACGGGATCACATCATTAGGAGAATGATGTGATGGACAAGACCCAATCCTAAGCCTAGCACAAGATCATGTAGTTCGTATGCTAAAGCTTTTCTAATGTCAAGTATCATTTCCTTAGACCATGAGATTGTGCAACTCTCGGATACCGTAGGAGTGCTTTGGGTGTGCCAAACGTCACAACGTAATTGGGTGGCTATAAAGTTACACTACAGGTATCTCCAAAAGTGTCTGTTGGGTTGGCACGAATCGAGACTGGGATTTGTCACTCCGTGTAAATGGAGAGGTATCTCTGGGCCCACTCGCTAGGACATCATCATAATGTGCACAATGTGATCAAGGAGTTGATCACGGGATGATGTGTTACGGAACGAGTAAAGAGACTTGCCGGTAACGAGATTGAACAAGGTATCGGGATACCGACGATCGAATCTCGGGCAAGTATCATACCGCTAGACAAAGGGAATTGTATACGGGATTGATTAAGTCCTTGACATCGTGGTTCATCCGATGAGATCATCGTGGAACATGTGGGAGCCAACATGGGTATCCAGATCCCGCTGTTGGTTATTGACTAGAGAGTCATCTCGTCATGTTTGCATGTCTCCCGAACCCGTAGGGTCTACACACTTAAGGTTCGATGACGCTAGGGTTATAGGGAAAGTATGTACACGGTTACCGAATGTTGTTCGGAGTCCCGGATGAGATCCCGGACGTCACGAGGAGTTCCGGAATGGTCCGGAGGTAAAGATTTATATATGGGAAGTCATGTTTTGGTCACCGGAAAAGTTTCAGGTTTTATCGGTAACGTATCGGGACCACCGGGAGGGTCCCGGGGGTCCACCAAGTGGGGCCACAAGCCCCGGAGGGCTGCATGGGCCAAGTGTGGGAGGGGACCAGCCCCAGGTGGGCTGGTGCGCCCCCCCACACACACACAAGGGCCCAAGGCGCCTAAAGGGGAGGAGGGGGCAAACCCTAAGGGCAGATGGGCCTTAGGGCCCATGCCTGGTGCGCCTCCCTCTCCCCCTCCCCTTGGCCGCCCCCTAGATGGGATCTAGGGGCTGCCGCCACCCCTAGGGAGGGAACCCTCGGTGGGGGCGCAGCCCCTCCCCTCCTCCTATATATACTTGAGGTTTGGGGCTGCCCAACACATGTGAATTCTCTCCCTGTTGGTGCAGCCCTACTCCTCTCCCTCCTCGTCTCTCGTAGTGCTTGGCGAAGCCCTGCTGGAGTCCCGTGCTCCTCCACCACCACCACGCCATCGTGCTACTGCTGGATGGAGTCTTCCCCAACCTCTCCTTCTCCCCTTGCTGGATCAAGGCGTAGGAGACGTCACCGGGCTGTACGTGTGTTGAACGCGGAGGTGCCGTCCGTTCGGCACTAGGATCATCGGTGATTTGGATCACGACGAGTACGACTCCATCAACACCGTTCACTTGAACGCTTCCGCTTAGCGATCTACAAGGGTATGTAGATGCACTCTTCTTCCCCTCGTTGCTAGATTACTCCATAGATTGATCTTGGTGATCCGTAGAAAATTTTGAATTTCTGCTACGTTCTCCAGCAGTGGCATCATGATCTAGGTCTATGCGTAGTTACTATGCATGAGTAGAACACAAAGTAGTTGTGGGCGTCGATATTGTCAATTTACTTGCCGTTACTAGTCTCATCTTGATTTGGCGGCATCGTGGGATGAAGCAGCCCAGACCGACCTTACACGTACTCTTACGTGAGACTGGTTCCACCGACTGACATGCACTAGTTGCATAAGGTGGCTAGCGGGTGTCTGTCTCTCCCACTTTAGTCGGATCGGAATCGATGAAAAGGGTCCTTATGAAGGGTAAATAGCAATTGGCATATCACGTTGTGGTTTTTTGCGTAGGTAAGAAACGTTCTTGCTAGAAACCCATAGCAGCCACGTAAAACATGCAAACAACAATTAGAGGACGTCTAACTTGTTTTTGCAGGGTATGCTATGTGATGTGATATGGCCAAGAAGAATGTGATGAATGATATGTGATGTATGAGATTGATCATGTTCTTGTAATAGGAATCATGACTTGCATGTCGATGAGTATGACAACTGGCAGGAGCCATAGGAGTTGTCTTTATTTATTGTATGACCTGCGTGTCATTGAACAACGCCATGTAATTACTTTACTTTATTGCTAACCGGTAGCCATAGTAGTAGAAGTAATAGTTGGCGAGCAACTTCATGGAGACACGATGATGGAGATCATGATGATGGAGATCATGGTGTCATGCCGGTGACAAGATGATCATGGAGCCCCAAGATGGAGATCAAAGGAGCTATATGATATTATCCATATCATGTCACTATTATTTGATTGCATGTGATGTTTATCATGTTTTTGCATCTTGTTTACTTAGAACGACGGTAGTAAATAAGATGATCCCTCATAATAATTTCAAGAAAGTGTTCCCCTAACTGTGCACCATTGCGACAGTTCGTTGTTTCGAAGCACCACGTGATGATTGGGTGTGATAGATTCCAACGTTCACATACAACGGGTGTAAGACAGATTTACACATGCAAACACTTAGGTTGACTTGACGAGCCTAGCATGTACAGACATGGCCTCGGAACACAGAAGACCGAAAGGTCGAACATGAGTCGTATAGAAGATACGATCAACATGAAGATGTTCACCGATGTTGACTAGTCCGTCTCACGTGATGATCGGACACGGCCTAGTTGACTCGGATCATGTAATCACTTATATGACTAGAGGGATGTCTATCTGAGTGGGAGTTCATAAGATGAACTTAATTATCCTGAACATAGTCAAAAGGTCTTCGCAAATTATGTCGTAGCTCGCGCTTCAGTTCTACTGTTTAGATATGTTCCTAGAGAAAATTTAGTTGAAAGTTGATAGTAGCAATTATGCGGACTAGGTCCGTAAACTGAGGATTGTCCTCATTGCTTCATAGAAGGCTTATGTCCTTAATGCACCACTCAGTGTGCTGAACCTCGAACGTTGTCTATGGATGTTGCGAACATCTGACATACACATTTTGATAACTACATGATAGTTCAGTTAAACGGTTTAGATTTGAGGCACCGAAGACGGTTTTGAAATGTCGCGAAACATATGAGATGTTTCGAGGGCTGAAATTGGGATTTCAGGCTCGTGCCCACGTCAAGAGGTATAAGACCTCCGACGATTTTCTTAGCCTGCAAACTAAGGGAGAAAAGCTCAATTGTTGAGCTTGTGCTCAGATTGTCTGGGTACAACAATCATTTGAATCGAGTGGGAGTTGATCTTCCAGATGAGATAGTGATGTTTCTCCGAAGTCATTACCACCAAGCTGCTAGAGCTTCATGATGAACTATAATATATCGGGGACATATATGATGATCCTTGAGATATTCACGATGTTTGACACCACAAAAGTAGAAATCAAGAAGGAGCATCAATTGTTGATGGTTGGTGAAACCACTAGTTTCAAGAAGGGCAAGAAGGGATACTTCATGAAATGGCAAATCAGCTGCTGCTCTAGTGAAGAAACCCAAGGTTGAACCCAAACCCGAGACTAAGTGCTTCTATAATAAGGGGAACAGCCACTGGAGCAGAATTACCCTAGATACTTGGTAGATAAGAAGGCTGGCAAGGTCGATAGAAGTATATTGGATATACATTGTGTTAATGTGTACTTTACTAGTACTCCTAGTAGCACCATGGTATTAGATACCGGTTCGGTTGCTAAGTGTTAGTAAACTCGAAATAAAAGGCTACGGAGTAAACGGAGACTAGCTAAAGGTGAGCTAGCGATATGTGTTGGAAGTTTTTCCCAAGCTTGATGTGATCAAGCATTGCACGCTCCCTCTACCATCGAGATTGGTGTTTGCGTTGAGCATAGACATGATTGGATTATGTCTATCGCAATACGGTTATTCATTTAAGGAGAATAATGGTTACTCTGTTTATTTGAATAATACCTTCAATGGTCTTGCACCGAATGGTTTATTGAATCTCGATCGTAGTGATACACATGTTCATGCCAAAAGATATAAGATAGTAATGATAGTACCACCTACTTGTGGCACTACCACGTAAGTCATATCGGTATAAAACGCATGAAGAAGCTCCATGTTGATGGATCTTTGGGCTCACTCATTTTTGAAAAGTTTGAGACATGCGAACCATGTCTATTGGTGTATATGCATGAAGAAACTCCATGCAAATGGACCGTTTGGACTCACTTGATTTTGAATCACTTGATACATGCAAATCATACCACATGGGCAAGATGACTGAAAGCCTCGTTTTCAGTAAAATGGAACTAGAAAGCAACATGTTGGAAGTAATACATTTTGATGTGTGCAGTCCAATGAGTGCTGAGGCGTGTAGTGGATATCGTTATGTTATTACTTCACAGATGATTTGAGTAGATGTTGAGTATATTTACTTGATGAATCACGAGTCTGGATTATTGAAAGGTTCAAGTAATTTCAGGGTGAAGGTGAGAGATCGTCGTGACAAGAGGATAAAATGTCTATGATATGATCATAGAGATGAATATCTGAATTACGAGTTTGGCACAGAATTAAGACATTGTGGAAATTGTTTCACAACTAATACAGCCTGGAACACCATAGTGTGATGGTGTGTCCGAACATCATAACTGCACCCTATTGGATATGATGCATACCATGATGTCTCTTATCGAATTACCACAATAGTTTATGGGTTAGGCATTAGAGACAACCACATTCACTTTAAATAGGGCACCACGTAATTCCGATGAGATGACACCGTATGAACTATGGTTTAGAGAAACCTAAGCTGTCATTTCTTAAAAGTTTGGGGCTGCAACGCTTATGTGAAAAAAGTTTCAAGCTGATAAGCTCGAACCCAAAGCGGATAAATGCATCTTCATAGGACACCCAAAAACAGTTGGGTATACCTCCTATCTCATATCCGAAAGCAATAAGGGATTGTTTCTAGAATCAGGTCCTTTCTCGAGGAAAAGTTTCTCTTGAAAGAATTGAGTGGGAGGATGGTGGAGACTTGATGAGGTTATTGAACCGTCTCTTCAACTAGTGTGTGGCAGGGCACAGGGAGTTGTTCCTATGGCACCTACACCAATTGAAGTAGAAGCTTATGATAGTGATCATGAAACTTCAGATCAAGTCACTACCAAACCTCGTGGGATGACAAGGATGCGTACTACTTTAGAGTGGTACGTAATCCTGTCTTGGAAGTCATGTTGCTAGACAACAATGAACCTACGAGCTATGGAGAAGCGATGGTGGGCCTAGATTCCAAAATGGCTCGAGGCCATATAATCCGAGAGAGGATCCATATATGAAAACAAAGTGTAGACTTTGGAAGAACTACTTGATGGTCATAAGGCTGTTAGGTACATATGGATTTTAAAAGGAAGACGGACAATGATGGTAAGTATCACCATTAAGAAAGTTTGACTTGTCGTTAAGATGTTTCCCGACAAGTTTAAGGAGTTGACTATGATGAGACTTTCTCACTCGTAGCGATGCTAAGAGTCTGTTGGAATTGTATTAGCGATTACTGCATTATTTATGAAATCTTGCAGATAGGATGTCAAAACATTGTTTCCTCAACGTTTTCTTGAGGAAAGGTTGTATGTGATACAACCGGAAGGTTTTGTCAATCCTGAAAGATGCTAACAAGTATGCAAAGCTCCAGCAATCCTTCTAAGGACTGGAGTAAGCATCTCGGAGTTGGAATGTATGCTTTGATGAGATGATCAAAGTTTTTGGGTGTATACAAAGTTTATGAGAAACTTGTATTTCCAAAGAAGTGAGTGGGAGCACTATAGAATTTCTGATGAGTATATGTTGTTGATCAGAAATGACGTAGAATTTCTGGAAAGCATATAGGGTTATTTGGAAAGTGTTTTTCAATGGAAAGCCTGGATTAAGCTACTTGAACATTGAGCATCAAGATCTATAAGGATAGATCAAAACGATTAATGGTACTTTCAAATGAGCACATACCTTGACATGATCTTGAAGGTGTTCAGGATGGATCGGTCAAAGAAGGAGTCCTTGCCTGAGTTGTAAGGTATGAAGTTAAGAATTAAAGCTCGGCCACGGCAGAAGAAAGAGGAAGGACGAAGGTCGTCCCCTATGCTTTTGTCATAGGCTCTATACGGTATGCCATGTTGAGTACCGCACCTGATGTGTGCCTTGCCACATATCTGGCAAGAGGGTACAAAGGTAATCTAGGAGTATATCACCAGATAGCGGTCTAAATTATCCTTAGAGGAATAAGGATATGGTTCTCGGTTATGGAGGTGATAAAGAGTTCGACGTAAAGAGTTACGTCGATGCAAGCTTAACACCTATCCGGATAGCTCTGAGTAGAGATACCGGATACGTATAATGGAGCAACAATTTAGAATAGCTCCAAGTAGAACAGTTATTTGAAATGGCTCCAAATGTAGCGTAGTAGTTGCATCTACAAGATGACATAGAAATTTGTGAAGTACATACGGATCTGAATGCTGCAGATCCGTTGACTGAAACCTCTCTCACAAGCATAACATGATCAAACCCAGAACTCTTGGGTGTTAGTCACATGGGGATGTGACCTTGAGTGTTAATCACATATCGATGTGAACTGGATTATTGACTCTAGTGCAAGTGGGAGACTGTTGGAAATATGCCCTAGAGGCAATAATAAATTGGTTATTATTATATTTCCTTGTTCATGATAATCGTTTATTATCCATGCTAGAATTGTATTGATAGGAAACTCAGATACATGTGTGGATACATAGACGACACCATGTCCCTAGTAAGCCTCTAGTTGACTAGCTTGTTGATCAATAGATGGTTACGGTTTCCTGACCATGGACATTGGATGTCGTTGATAACGGGATCACATCATTAGGAGAATGATGTGATGGACAAGACCCAATCCTAAGCCTAGCACAAGATCATGTAGTTCGTATGCTAAAGCTTTTCTAATGTCAAGTATCATTTCCTTAGACCATGAGATTGTGCAACTCCCGGATACTGTAGGAGTGCTTTGGGTGTGCCAAACGTCACAACGTAACTGGGTGGCTATAAAGGTACACTACAGGTATCTCCGAAAGTGTCTGTTGGGTTGGCACAAATCGAGACTGGGATTTGTCACTCTGTGTAAACGGAGAGGTATCTCTGGGCCCACTCGGTAGGACATCATCATAATGTGCACAATGTGATCAAGGAGTTGATCACGGGATGATGTGTTACGGAACGAGTAAAGAGACTTGCCGGTAACGAGATTGAACAAGGTATCAGGATACCGACGATCGAATCTCGGGCAAGTATCGTACCGCTAGACAAAGGGAATTGTATGCGGGATTGATTAAGTCCTTGACATCGTGGTTCATCCGATGAGATCATCGTGGAACATGTGGGAGCCAACATGGGTATCCAGATCCCGCTGTTGGTTATTGACCGGAGAGTCATCTCGGTCATGTCTGCATGTCTCCCGAACCCGTAGGGTCTACACACTTAAGGTTTGATGACGCTAGGGTTATAGGGAAAGTATGTACACGGTTACCGAATGTTGTTCGGAGTCCCGGATGAGATCCCAGACATCACGAGGAGTTCCGGAATGGTCCGGAGGTAAAGATTTATATATGGGAAGTCCTGTTTTGGTCACCGAAAAAATTCGGGTTTTATTGGTAACGTATCGGGACCACCGGGAGGGTCCCGGGGGTCCACCAAGTGGGGCCACAAGCCCCGGAGGGCTGCATGGGCCAAGTGTGGGAGGGGACCAGCCCCAGGTGGGCTGGTGCGCCCCCCCCACAAGGGCCCAAGGCGCCTAAAGGGGAGGAGGGGGGCAAACCCTAAGGGTAGATGGGCCTTAGGGCCCATGCCTGGTGCGCCTCCCTCTCCCCCTCCCCTTGGCCGCCCCCTAGATGGGATCTAGGGGCTGCCGCCACCCTAGGTGGGGGCGCAGCCCCTCCCCTCCCCCTATATATACTTGAGGTTTGGGGCTGCCCAACACATGTGAATTCTCTCCCTGTTGGTGCAGCCCTACCCCTCTCCCTCCTCGTCTCTCATAGTGCTTGGCGAAGCCCTGCTGGAGTCCCGCGCTCCTCCATCACCACCACGCCGTCGTGCTGCTGCTGGATGGAGTCTTCCCCAACCTCTCCTTCTCCCCTTGCTGGATCAAGGCGTAGGAGACGTCACCGGGCTGTACGTGTGTTGAATGCGGAGGTGCCGTCCATTCGGCACTAGGATCATCGGTGATTTGGATCACGACGAGTACGACTCCATCAACCCCGTTCACTTGAACGCTTCCGCTTAGCGATCTACAAGGGTATGTAGATGCACTCTTCTTCCCCTCGTTGCTAGATTACTCCATAGATTGATCTTGGTGATCCGTAGAAAATTTTGAATTTCTGCTACGTTCTCCAACAGTAGCTCTGTGCAGAGCATGTTGACATAGAAATTTGCAAAATACTTACGAATCTGAATGTGGCAGACCCATTGACTAAACTTCTCTCACAAGCAAAACATGATCACACCTCAGTACTCTTTGGGTGTTAATCACATAGCGATGTGAACTAGATTATTGACTCTAGTAAACCCTTTGGGTGTTGGTCACATGTCGATGTGAACTATAGGTGTTAATTACATGGTGATGTGAACTATTGGTGTTAAATCACATGGAGATGTGAACTAGATTATTGACTCTAGTGCAAGTGGGAGACTGAAGGAAATATGCCCTAGAGGCAATAATAAAGTTATTATTTATTTCCTTATATCATGATAAATGTTTATTATTCATGCTAGAATTGTATTAACCAGAAACGTAATACTTGTGTGAATACATAGACAAACAAAGTGTCACTAGTATGCCTCTACTTGACTAGCTCGTTAATCGAAGATGGTTATGTTTCCTAACCATAGACATGAGTTGTCATTTGATTAACGGGATCACATCATTAGGAGAATGATGTGATTGACTTGACCCATTCCATTAGCTTAGCACCCGATCGTTTAGTATGTTGTTATTGCTTTCTTCATGACTTATACATGTTCCTATGACTATGAGATTATGCAACTCCCGTTTACCGGAGGAACACTTTGTGTGCTACCAAACGTCACAACGTAACTGGGTGATTATAAAGGTGCTCTACAGGTGTCTCCGAAGGTACTTGTTGGGTTGGCGTATTTCGAGATTAGGATTTGTCACTCCGATTGTCGGAGAGGTATCTCTGGGCCCTCTCGGTAATGCACATCACTTAAGCCTTGCAAGCATTGCAACTAATGAGTTAGTTGCAGGATGATGTATTACGGAACGAGTAAAGAGACTTGCCGGTAACGAGATTGAACTAGGTATTGAGATACCGACGATCGAATCTCGGGCAAGTAACATATCGATGACAAAGGGAACAACGTATGTTGTTATGCGGTCTGACCGATAAAGATCTTCGTAGAATATGTAGGAGCCAATATGAGCATCCAGGTTCCGCTATTGGTTATTGACCGGAGACGTGTCTCGGTCATGTCTACATTGTTCTCGAACCCGTAGGGTCCGCACGCTTAACGTTACGATGACAGTTTCATTATGAGTTTATATATTTTGATGTACCGAAGGTTGTTCGGAGTCCCGAATGTGATCACAGACTTGACGAGGAGTCTCGAAATGGTCGAGACATAAAGATCGATATATTGGACGACTATATTTGGACACCGAAAAGGTTCCGGGTGAGATTGGGACAATACCGGATCAGCCGGAGGTTATCGGAACCCCCCGGGAGGTATATGGGCCTTATTGGGCCTTAGTGGAAAGGAGGGGAAAGGAGCAAGGGAGGGGGCGCCCCCCAAGCCCAATCCGAATTGGGAGGGGGCCGGCCCCCCCTTTCCTCCCTCCCTCCTTCCTCTTCCTTCCCTCTCGTGCTCCTAATAGGCAAAGGGGGAGTCCTACTCCCGGTGGGAGTTGGACTCCCCCCCTTGGGCGCGCCACCCTCCTTGGCCGGCCCCCTCCTCCACTCCTTTATATACGGGCGCAGGGGGCACCCCAGACACACAACAATTGATCATTGATCTCTTAGCCGTGTGCAGTGCCCCCCTCCACCATAATCCTCGATAATATTGTAGCGGTGCTTAGGCGAAGCCCTGCGATGGTAGAACATCAAGATCGTCACCACGCCGTCGTGCTAACGGAACTCATCCTCGACACTTTGTTGGATCGGAGTCCAGGGATCGTCATCGAGCTGAACATGTGCAAAAACTCGGAGGTGTCGTAGTTTCGGTGCTTGATCGGTCGGGCCGTGAAGACGTACGACTACATCAACCGCGTTGTTATAACGCTTCCGCTTCCGGTCTACGAGGGTACGTAGACAACACTCTCCCCTCTCGTTGCTGTGCATCACCATGATCTTGCGTGTGCGTAGAATTTTTTTGAAATTACTACGTTCCCCAACACTAACTCTTGCGGTAATCCTCCGCGTACGAGTGTATTTACTTAACTCCTGCGGCTCAAAGCGTCTGCTACGACATTGGCCTTTCCTGGGTGATAGTGTAGCTTCATATCATAATCCTTTATGAGCTCCAACCATCTCCTCTGCCTGAGATTCAACTCCTTCCGCGTGAAAATGTACTTCAAACTCTTGTGATCTGTGTATACATCACAATAGTTTCCAATAAGAAAATGTCTCCAGGTCTTGAGCGCATGTACTACGGCTGCTAACTCTAAATCATGCGTGACATAATTCAACTCATGAGGTCGAAGCTGACGTGAGGCATATGAAACAACTCTTTCGTCCTGCATCAGTACACCTCCAAGTCCTAAGCGAGAAGCGTCGCAATACACTTGGAAATACTTGCGTATATCCGGAAGAATCAGCACTGGGGCTGTAACCAAACATTTCTTCAACTCCTGAAAACTGGCCTCATAATCCTTGGTCCATTTGAACTTGGTGTCCTTCTTCAACAACTCCGTCATGGGTTTCGCAATCTTGGAAAAATTCTCAATGAACCTCCTGTAATATCCTGCGAGTCCCAGAAAACTGCGGATCTCTCCAACTGAGGTGAGTGCCAACCACTCAGTGACAGACTGAACCTTGGTAAGGTCTACGGCTATACCTTCTCCTGATATAACATGTCCAAGAAATCCAACTTCCTTCAACCAAAACTCACACTTGCTGAACTTGGCATACAACTGGTGTTCCCTGAGCTTCTCGAGAACTAAGCGCAAGTGTTTCTTGTGTTCCTCTTCATTCTTCGAATACACCAAAATATCATCAATGAACACCACAACAAACTTATCCAAAAACTCCACGAACACCTTGTTCATCATGCTCATAAAAATAGGCAGGGGCATTAGTCAATCCAAAAGACATGACAGTGTAGTCATATAGCCTGTACCTTGTGGTAAAAGTTGTCTTAGGTCTATCATGTTCCCGAATCTTTAACTGGTGGTAACCTGATCTAAGATCGATCTTGGAGAATACTTTAGCTCCTTGCAACTGGTCAAACAAATCATTGATCATCGGTAGTGGGTACTTATTCTTGATTGTTACTTCATTCAACGTCCGATAATCAACAACCATTCTCAAAGATCCATCCCTCTTCTCAACTAAGAGCACTGGGGCTTCCCACGATGATGAACTTGGTCAGATGTAACCTTTCTCCAATAACTCCTTAATCTGCTTCTTAATTTCCTCTAGATCATTTGCGGGTACCCGATACGGTCTCTTCGATATTGGTCTGGTGCCTGGCAACAGCTCAATCAAAAGCTCTATGTCTTGATCTGGCGGCATGCCTGGTAGTTCCTCTGGAAATACGTCTGGGTAATCCTCACAACAGACACTTCTTCCTGAACAACTCTCGAGAGGGAATTTACTTGGGTCCTCCTTGGCGCATGCCTAGACACATACTTGATCCTTTTTCCCTCCGGGGTGGTGAGTAAAATTAACTTACTAGCACAATCGATATTTCCTCCATACATGGATATCCAATCCATGCCTAATATCACATTCAATCCGTGTGACTCCAAAATTATCAGGTCTGAGGGGAAAACATGCCTACCTATGGTCAATGGCATCTGAAAACATCCACTGCTTGACATATATTCCGCTCCAGGTGAGCTTACTAACATAGGTGTCTTAAGAACTTTGGTGGGCAACTTATATTTATCCATAAATCCCCTTGATATGTATGACTTAATCAAAAACTTACCTATAACTGCATCAGGTTGTTCTTCAACCTCCTCCACGTTAACGTGGTTCACTTGTCCTCTGATGAAAGGGTTGGGCTTCTTCCCAGAGTTTCCATTTCCGTTGCCATTCTTCAACTCTAAGCAATCATTAGCGTAATGTCCAGTCTTTCCGCACTTGTAACAGGTAACATGGCTTAGGTCCTTCTTGGCGGGCATTGTTGGAGTGGAACGGTTCTAGCTGTTACTTCCCCCATTCCCGTTTCCATTCTTAGGCCCACTGTGGTTATGTGAGCTTCCTCCATTATGAGTATGGCCTCCATGATTATGGGTGTAACCTTCAGAGTTAGGGGTAAAGCGAGGCTTCTGCTGAGCTCCAAAATTGTACTTCCCCTATCCATACTTCTGTGTGCGTCTCTCTATCTGCTGCTGTTTGCTTTCAATCATAAGGGCCTTATCTACCAACTCCTGGTAGTTAGTAAATGTTGCCACCATCAACTGCATACTCATTTCATCATTCAGCCCTTCCATAAACTTCTCCTGCTTCGCGGCATCTGTGGCCACATCATCTGGGGCATAGCGAGCTAACTTGCTAAACTCATCCACATACTGCCCCACAGTACGATTTCCCTAGCGTAAGTTGCAAAACTCACACTTCTTCATATTCATTGCTCTTGTAGAGACATGGGTTGTGCGGAAAGCTTGCTGAAATTGATCCCATGTGACATTGGCTATGGGAAAAGTGGCTGTGTAATTCTCTCACCAAGAGGTTGCGGGTCCATCCAATTGGTGTGCGACAAAACGCACCTTCTCAGCATATGTGCAACCCATGGTGGTCAGCTCCCTTCCAATCCTGCGGAGCCATTCATCGGCAACAATCAGCTCAGTGCTACTGGAAAACACCGGCGGATTCAACCTCAAAAAACAGGCTAAGTTGTCAATTGGAGGTGGTGGTGGTGGGTTGTTATTGTTGTTGTTGTTGCCTTAGTTCTGGACTAGCAACTGCATCAAGGCATTCTGCTACTGGATCAACTAAGTAAGCTTCGGTGGGAAGACAAATCCGGGGTCACGTCTCAGAGGCATCTGAATAGGTTTAGAGGGGAGAGATTAGGATAGAGTGAGGTCTAAGGAGAAAATTGAAGGAAATATACCCTAGAGGCAATAATAATGTTATTATTTTATTTCCTTATATCATGATAAATGTTTATTATTCATGCTAGAATTGTATTATCCGGAAACATAATACTTGTGTGAATACATAGACAAACTAAACGTCACTAGTATGCCTCTACTTGACTAGCTCATTAATCAAAGATGGTTATGTTTCCTAACCATAGACATGTGTTGTCATTTGATTAACGAGATCACATTATTAGGAGAATGATGTGATTGACATGACCCATTCCATTAGCTTAGCACCCGATCGTTTAGTATGTTGCTATTGCTTTCTTCATGACTTATACATGTTCCTATGACTATGAGATTATGCAACTCCCGTTTGCCGGAGGAACACTTTGTGTGCTACCAAACGTCACAACGTAATTGGGTGATTATAAAGGAGCTCTGCAGGTGTCTCCAAAGGTAAATGTTGGGTTGGCGTATTTCGAGATTAGGATTTGTCACTCCGATTGTCGGAGAGGTATCTCTGGGCCCTCTCGGTAATGCACATGACATAAGCCTTGCAAGCATTGCAGCTAATGAGTTGGTTGCGAGATGATGTATTACGAAACGAGTAAAGAGACTTGCCGGTAACAAGATTGAACTAGGTATTGAGATACCGACGATCGAATCTCGGGCAAGTAACATACCGATGACAAAGGTAACAATGTATGTTGTTATGCGGTCTGACCGATAAAGATATTCGTAGAATATGTGGGAGCCAATATGAGCATCCAGGTTCCGCTATTGGTTATTGACCGGAGACATGTCTCGGTCATGTCTACATTGTTCTCGAACCCGTAGGGTCCGCACGCTTAAGGTTTCGATGACAGATATATTATGAGTTTATGAGTTTTGATGTACCGAAGTTAGTTTGGAGTCCCGGATGTGATCACGGACATAACGAGGAGTCTCGAAATGGTTGAGACATAAAGATTGATATATTGGACGACTATATTCGGACACCAGAAGTGTTACGGGTGATTTCGGAGAAAACCGGAGAGCCGGAGGGTTACCGAAACCCTACCGGGAGAAGTAATGGGCCATATGGGCCTTAGTGGAGAGAGAGAAGGGCGCCAGGGTGGGCCGCGTGCCTCCTCCCCCCCTTAGTCCGAATTGGACTAGGAGAACAGGGGCGGCGCCCCCCTTTCCTTCTCCCTCCCCACCTCTTTCCCCCTCCTAGTAGGAGTCCTACTCCTACTAGGAGGAGGACTCCTCGTGGCACGCCTATAGGGGTCGGCCGGCCTCCTCCCCTTGCTCCTTTATATACGGGGGCAGGGGGCACCCCTAGACACACAAGTTGATCCTCGTGATCGTTACGATTACATCAACCGCGTTGTGCTAACGCTTCCGCCGTCGGTCTACAAGGGTACGTAGATCACACTCTCCTCTCGTTGCTATGCATCACCATGATCTTGCGTGTGCGTAGGATTTATTTTGAAATTACTATGTTCCCCAACAAAAATCACTACCCATATGCACATGAGACAAACACACAATCATAATCACACCACTCAATGCAAACAAGGGCATACAATCGATCTAGCTACCGTTACAAAATACTCGGACTATTCTATATATGTGGAGGAATACTACTGATAATATGGTGGTCGACTAGAAATTTTGATTGGAAGAAGACTCCATGATATCTGCTCCAGCTTCGTATTCATAGTCATCATTACTATCGGGGTTGGAGTCGGTGTCGTCGATGATGATGTAGTCTTTGGGATGGTCTTCACCTCCTGGCGCAGGGTCTCCCAGGAATATTCCTAGTTTTTCCTTCAGGTCTTCATTCTTCTCCAGTAGTACTGCAATTTCCTCTTCATATCCATCGCGCGTAGACTTGAATTCTTCTTCTAGCTCCATGTTCCTGGTCATTAATTTCTTCAGGTCTATCATGCTGGCGCACATCTGGTTCTCCTGATGACGGATGTGTTGGTTTAACTCCTGGATGTAGGCTGCAATGGACTTGTCCCTCCTGGTGTAGATAATCTCCCATTGCTCATCTTGGCGTCCACATATCTGGTATATGGTGTCCTTAAGATCCTTGTGGTAAACTTCGCCGATGCATCCCATGGCGATGTGAGCTGCCATGCTCTTTCCTAGACACCAGGTTGGTGCATCAAAGGAAAACTCTATGGGCTCCGTAACTAGAGTGAAAGTCCTTCCTGGAACATGTACTCGAACTGTCCAATGCTCTTCTTTCGGTAGAGTGGCAGTGTAGGTCCCGGTGAAGCTCGGTATTACGATGTTCAGGTATCTAGTGGCCTCCTTCAAGTGTCGTCCAAAAGGTGTATCTTCATTCGGTTGAGCAAACTTGTTCATTGGGTCCGCCATCTATAGAGTAAAAGGTGGAGAAGAGTCAGAGATGGGTAGAGAAGAGGGTCCTATGGCTTATCTTAGTGGTTACGTCCTACTGTCAGCGTGTACTCTGATACCATCTTGTAGCGATCCGACCTCAAACGGTCAAATCTCTGTGCATAAGTGTCATCCCTGGATCAGTAATGCTGACACACACAGTACTCGAGGATTTATAATAGAGTTCAATCGCAGACTTATTACATCGAATGTCTCAAAAGAGAACTTATTACAATAATATGGCTGAAGGCGTCTAAAATAACATAACAACGGAAGGCTTCGAAGGTAAATGAGTCCATCAACTCCAACATCATAGCTGAGTGCACGACAACGACCTAGTGCACCTTACTCTTCGTCTGAAAAGTTTGCAACATAAGACGTTGCAGCCCGAAACGGGTCAGCACATGGAATATGTTGGTAATATAACACCGTAGAGCAATTAACATGTAACAACTATAACTATATGCATATTTGGCTGGTGGAGGCTCTATGGTTATTTTTGCAGAAAGCTAGTTTTTCCCTACAACAAAGGAATATATTTTATTTAACTACAAAGTTTGTTGAAAACATTGAGAATGGTAACCCCATCTCAATCCCAAATTAATAATTATTAACCCAACAAGTTAATCAAGTACAGTGATGAGATCAACATAATAATTCAAGCACCAGATACTCAAGATGTCCATAACCGGGGACACGGCTAATCATGATCAGTTTGTACACTCTGCAGAGGTTTGCACACTTTTCCCCACAAGACTCGATCTCCTCCGTTGAATTTGTCGCACTGCATGATGTTTGAGAAACGGATGACCGAGACACAGTCTTTCCGAAGAGGTCCCCTTAACCGATAGATAGGCCTGTACACCTACAATCCCCTACATCTGCTAGCCCATCATGGAAAGGATTCCCACAACTTACTCAACTATGCCAGAGCCCATAATGGCATGTTGCTGCACATGGAAGTTTCTAGCTTGAATAATCTTATGATCCCTTTGAGCCTGGGTGACAAACCATAGGAAAAATCACACGGATACCCCGGGATTCTCCTTTGGACAACACTGGATTACTCCAGGTGTCCACAAACCAATCCACCCGGATGTGTGTTAAAGTAGCCACCTTAAATAAACCCTTAGTTCATAATAATACTCACAACTGTCATGAATCACTCGAACCAAACCACGTCTACGAGCATAGCATAGCAGTATAAGCATAACGTAGAAGTAACTCCCGTGGTTTGAATGAAAAGGGCAATAGGTACTACCTCAACAACTACTTCCCAATACCCATATGTTAAGCAGATCCTACTCATGCAATGTTTGAGGGTTGAGACTAATGCATAAAAACTGGGTAATAAGGGATATGATCAAAGTGTTACTTGCCTTGCTGACGATCTGAAAACCCTAGTGACTCGTAGTAGCACACTTCGTTCTCCAGAAACTCTATCGTAAACAAACAGTAACATAGATAAGCACTCAAGCAATAGATGCAAGGCTAAAACTCGAATGAAAAGATCCAACCTGAAAGTACAAGTGAAGAACTTCGATTTGCAAAAAGATACAATCGAATCGGAGCTACGAAACACAAACTACGATCAAAGAAGTTCAAAAATCAAATCTGCTTGCAACCAAATTTTAAATTGTCAAAACCATGTTCAAGTTGGTTAACTGGAAAGAGGGGTTCGAGACGAAGAATTTGGCGTTGGTTTCACTGGATATGGACGGGCGAGCAAAAAGTTGTGGAGGTTTGAAAATCAGGGGCTAATCTGCGATGAAAATAATCACAAATAGGTCCCTGGCTGAAAATAAATAAATAAAAAGCTATGGAACGAACGTTCGTTACCAGAGGCTAACGAACGAAAACGTTGGTCGAAACGATCCAACCAGCGAGCGTTCGCAAAATAACAAACCTAAAAAAACCGGCCTAATCCGAAAAACCGAAAAAATCGAAAAGCGAACCGGGCGGTTTTATACCGATCCAACTCGGCGGCGAGGTCAACGGCGGCGGTCGCGACTCCGGCGGCATGGGCGAGGCGGGGCTCCGACAAGACGGCAAGTGGCGACGCGACGGCTTGCGGCAACGACGAGTAGCAGGCAGCGGCGCGGCAAATGGCGGGGCACGGTGCAGCTCGGGAGGCGGCGGCGTCAGCGGCTGGTGGGGTGATGGGAGGGGGCGG